>NC_057938.1:50050186-50350186 GCF_018555375.3 Anguilla rostrata | reverse complement strand
ACTAGGTGAAAGAAATGAGCAGAATTTTTATAAGCTATTATTTTCTGAATAAACAACATAAAGTAAGATAACAGCTATTTATTCATGTTTCTTTTGAACTAATTCCATGCCCGCTTGGTAAGTGCAGATGCACATATTTTAGAAGCATATGAAAATTAACCAAATCCTTTTTTATAACATCTTGTTTCCATCATTATTGTGTTATGGGCAAGTGTTAACAAATATGTAAGTTTACAAATGTTAATGAGAGCTTTAGATACCTAGTGGCTCACTGTTCATTTAAAACACTAGCCTGCTTTAGCAATCAGGCTCAGGCATATAATTTATGCCAGGAATCTTTGGAAAGTCACCTGACGAAGAATGAAGGGAAAGCTCACATCTGTTCAAAAATGTATACATTATGGCCTACAGTAAACTGAACATACGGCCTCTTCCAATTTTTGAATATAGAATCCTGAGGAGATGATGATCCTGTTTTCATACAGCACAGGTGCGGAAAGTGTACGCATCACACATGAGTGTGGACACGGGAGTAACTGTTCCTCCCAATGTGCGGTCACGGATCTGATCGTTTTTTTTTTCCATAAGCACAGAACACATAATAAGAAAAGGAATTTGTATTGCATCACCATACTATGATACTGCTTGGGCTAGCTATACGCCTATGCATTGATATTATTATGCCAGTGTAACAGGTTTTTGTGTGAGTAAAACTAAAATGACCATTGCATAAAATGTGCAGCGAGCGAGAATGCCTCGTGAGAAGCAGCTGATTATGGCCTCCGTGGAACCGAAAAAGATTGACATGTCTGCCAGGAAACAAGTCCGTAATGCTGTCACCCCCATCTGTGTCAACGTGCTGTAGACCAGAACTGGCCGGACTGAGCTCTGAGCTAAATAGAGGTTAACTCGTGTCTAACGGTACACAGTAGAAACATACAGTGTTAATTCAACTCTGAGTACATAGGAGCCCAATAGGGACCATGTGAACTCGGTAAGAGTTCATTTAACACTGAGCATTTTACTGTGTACTTGTCCATTTCCATCATTTATGCCACACTACAGTGCTCATGCACAATTTCGTTCAACGTCCCGAAGGGAAACAAGAGTGCACAACACTTGGTTCATTTTATAAAAATGCTGGGAATGCCTGGTCAATATTTTTAGGGCTAGCGAAAACAGCAGCCACTTTCTGGGTAGTAACTATAAATTTTGTGAAACCTTTTGAAACACTATTTCCACAATGATGAAAATACCTCCTGAAAACACAACTGAACCTTCTAATAAGAGTATGACGTTGTCTGATAGTATTTTAAGTTTATTCATTTGTTCAAGTTTTTGCTTTTTCGATAAAGATTGTAGGTGTTTTGTGTCACTTTTTCATGTAAGTTCACATTCAGTAAACTGAGACATACTGTACAATTCAGGCTGAATGGTCCATGACGGGCAAAGGCCAATTTGATTTACTGCAACAACAGTGCCCTACCAGCAAACCTGAACGCACACCCTCGCGGCAACAAGCTCAGTGCCTTGACTGTTATGCCAGCCTCCTGGCCCAATTATCCCCAGATCCACGCAGGTGTGAAGCGCAGCGATTGGGCGACCTGTGTCATTTCACCTGTCTCGCGCAGGCGAGGATGATTACTCATCTATTCCAGGTGTCTGCACTGCACTGCACCTTGACGATGCCAGCACAGTTGATGCTTCATGTCATCAAAATAGGGCTGATCCAGAAAATATTCCATCGCCCGTGCATTTGTCAACAGGCAGCGAAACTGCCCCCGTTTAATGATCCCTGAAATAATTCACCAATTTCTATGAAGGACAACAGGCAATGGGCATTGTACCCACCTCGCCACAGACCCCCATTAGATCACTCCAGCATGCCACGTGTATTTTTCAGGCTGTGGCTGGAACGGCGGCGATGCTTCATTCTCTGCACATGTCATTTATCTTCTCAGACCGGAGGCCCGCAGCGTGACTGCTGCAGCTGGGGGGGTACCGCCATTCCAAGAAATGCCCATTTGCATGTGTGTCAGTCAGCTCCCAGACCAATTTCCCCTGACACACCATTCAGAGGCTTAATGTGGAGAAAAGAACCGAGGGCTTTTTCCCAATAGCAATTACAAAAAAATAAATAAATAAATATTCTGGCAACAGAGCGTCAGCACAAAAGAGAGAGAGCGAGAGAGAGGAGAAGGGAAGGGAAGTTTACCTATCCACTAATTTTAATTAACTCTGCTTCACAATCCACTAAATGAAAAGCTTCATTGAGACCCAATGGAACTAATTTCTCATGCTAATTGGAGGAAAACCACAGTCGGCGAGGCTAATGTTGTGTACTTGCTAATTTAAAATGTGCTGATCAACCCACTACTTTGTAATTTCATAATTAAATTCTCTGTAACGCAGACACATATAGTTCCATGGCCAGGGGATACGCGGGGTAATGCATCATGAGCAGCCGCTGATTAAATATACTTCCGTGTGCAAAGGTGAGAGGAGGCCCATCATAAACGTATTAAAAAAGCAGGGGCATGAGCAGGGCGCAGTGCCGGAAGCAAAGTTCTCCCAAGTCGAGCTGAAACTGATTTACCTGCAAGTTTATTAGCGAGACGACGCGCTAACAGAAGGGACCCTCAGAAGGATTTCGGGGAGTCTAAAATAGCTGGAGGGTGCTGCTCTCTGCTCCAGGTGAATCCTGAGGCATCTTGAAGCTGCACACACATTATTCTCACTTTCGCTGCTGACCACTTAATTACATATAACTAAACAATTACATGCTTGGGGGGGGGGGGGCGGAGTCAGTGAGAATCATTAATGCAAACAAGAAAACTGCCTTCCTGGTTGTGGAAATATTCTAGTCTGCCTTAGCAAAAGCCCATATTTTTGCTGTTGTGCCAATATTCATTCTGAAAAACTGTGAATAGCACAATCGACCACCTTGCGAAACCTTTGAAGAAGAGAACTTACTGTACATTTGTGTTGACAGCATGATGCCAAACATATAGGCTAGTCCTTCAAAGTGCAATTAGCACCTTGTTTTCCTTAGATATTCAAGACAGAAGCGTTACTGTGCCTGAAAACTGGAAAGAAAAGAGAAAAATGATCTGTTTGGCTCTCATCTCTCCCAGGTGCAGAAAACAAGTAATGTAGAGATGTTCTCTGCCAGAAAAGATATCCACTGTGGGACACAGACAGCAGACTGATGCAGACAGTGGTATGCCTGGCTGGGATGTGGACAGTGTTTCACATCAACAGTGCACCGAAGAAATGAACCTCGCTTCGGTGGCCATTTTACAATGCACCCGAAAGGACGTGGGAGTTTTCGCAAAGTCATTACGAACACAGACAGACGTCTGAAATTGTAACACAAAACACAGACTATAGGGGGAAAGCAAACATCCTATCAACGGCAGGATTGGGTCCTAGGGAGGGACGTGCTTTCTATTAAAAAAGCATCTCACACCATTAGGTGTTTTAGTACTTTCTCAGCCCCACAAAAACAAATATAAAAATGAATCTGGTTTTGCTTCAGCAACAATAGCGACAAACCCATGTGCATAAGGTAGACATTAGTATGCTCATAAATTAATAGTTATTTATTTATTTTATTTTTTTAGCTTTCTCTACATTGGACCATCAGGGTTTTTTTAAAGTGATAATGCGTATCTTAGAGATCATGACAAAAATAAAGAGAAATCACTCTCCAGGGGTTCCAGCTCACCACTTCAATTAGATTGTATTGAATTTTATTAAATCTTCTCCGGGCTGCCACTTCATTGCGGTCGCCATCAGAGGATTATTATTTATTTTCCTGTCAGACTGGCATTTGGAGAAATCCCACGGAGATCAAACGCAGTGCAGAGAGGATGGTGCGAGGGGGGGGGGGGGGGCGCTAATGGATTCTCTGGCTAACGGGGAGCCCAGACAATGCCTGCTACAGCGTGGGACATCTTCACTTGGCAGACGTTTCTGATTGTGCTCGGGCGGCGATGAGGGCGGTCCTGGGAGACTGACAACGGGGGCGGGGGTAGGGGGTAGGGGGTAGGGGGTGGGGGGGGGCCTTGTGTTACAGGCGGTGGCTCTCCTTCACAATCACCCACGTTCCTTTGACTGACCCTCCTCAGCTTCCTGGTCAGTACCCGAAAACTTCAAAGGATGTCAAATCCACCACCTCGTCACTCCACCAAAGCAGCGCACACCCTTAACTTTGCAATAATGAGGGTAAAATAAAGGCTCCCAACCCCGGTCTTCCCCTCCTCCACCACCTCCTCCTCCTCTTCCCCCCCTCCGTTTCCCATCTCCTCCACTTTCAGGGCGCTAAGCTAGGCAACACTAAATCAATGTCATAAGTGCCGACATGGGCAGTATCTGATGAGGGCTAGCCGTGTAAATTAGCGAGGCGTGTGCTTCCCCATGCTAATCGGCGCGAGACATAGCCGGCTAAATTAGCCGAATCGATCAAAGCCGAACCCGCTCAAGGTTAAAAGGGCGGGAGCACCCTGGGAGCGAGTGACACGACGCGCTCGCCGAACAGGCGACGGACCTGCCCCGGGGTCGTACGAACGCGTGTGTCCAGGGCGGGAGGAACGCCCTGCCGCTCCGACGCCAAAGAACCCGGCACACCAGCCATCAGGGAAACAGCCTCTGGGTCATTCACCACATTACCCCAATGAATACCATTTATGCTGAAGCGCCGAACGGCACTACAGCAATGTAAAAACATAGCTTCTTCATATGTATTCTGTGCCCCCTCTCTTCGTTTTAAGGTATTCATGGAAACATTCCTGTAACACGATAAAAATAGAAAATAAGGGCCCGCCAAACTGAACATGAAGTGCGATGTGGGACTGTGATGAATATCAGCCGTTCTTCCGCCCCGTCTGGAATGACTGCAAAGCAAGAGCAACCCTGTTGGACTGTACGCCACACGCAGGAGTCCTGCTCAAAGAATAGCAAGGCTGCCATCTAGTGGTAGGCCCCTGCTAGTCAAAGTGAAGGAACACTCGATGCTTTGAAATCATGTTGAAGTTTCCCATCTTCGTTTACTACCTTCATCAAGAATCTATATTTTTAAATGACCTACATTCCAAGAAAAAATGTATCAATTAAAAATGCAGACCTTTTACATGTCCTGCAACTCCTTAATCAGTAAGGATCCATGATTTATTTTCATTGAAAATTTTAATAATTGTAAATATTTTATTGTAAATGTTTCTTTTTCCCTGCCTGTGGAGTCACATGAAACACTGACAAGTTTGGAACAGACAGGACAGTCAACGTTGCAACTCATATGAAGTTCTCTCCTCGGTCACCAAGGTTACAAGAATATCTCAAATCACCCCCTAGGCACATTTTACACACAGCACAGTACAGTTATACAAAGTCGCATAGATAATTACATTGGCAAAGCTTGGAGTGACAGACCAAAGGTGTTACACCCACCCCCACCCCTACCACCAGACATTTCAGTACACTCTACACCATGGGCATCATGAGTAGCACAAAACCAGGTAACCTGGATATTAAGGGAGTGCACTGATCAAAACCAGTATTCTTAAAACATGAATTCATACCGGCCTCAGAGGCATCGAATACCTCTGTCTCCATGCTTTTTTTTTTTTTTTCAAAATTGCACTTCAGACATAAATAAATCAATTGCAGCACGGCGATACGGTTCTTAGGATGTCACAACATCGATAAAAATCGAGTTTTCGGCAGCTGAATTGAGTGAACAGGGAGTCGCCCACAGCCATTGGAACCGAAGTACTTGACGTGACATTTGTGGGGGAGTTTACCTCACCCGGAGTGCCGTTATAGCACGATGCATAAGGAACCACAGCGAGCCCGTGAAGCCACACGCGAGGAGACACTTCAGCGTCGAGCCTGGCGACGCCTCTCCTGGATTTCGTTCGGTTGCTGCGTTCGTCGCACAAGACGGAATCATTACGCAAACGCAACCCCCTTCGCCCTCGTTCGCAGAAGGGCTGCATTTTCTCGGGCGTTATCGCCGAAGTTGCGGCTGGTTCTTTTAATGCGATCGGTCACGGTTTCGCCCATGCCGCACTGGAATTCACGCGTTTCGGTTAAACACATCGCCCATTAGTTTGTTAGCAAACACACGTTTTCCCTCGACACGCAAAAGGGAGCAATCCAAACGGCAGAGTAACAAATGGCCGAGTAAACATTTCAAATAAATACAATATGCAGCAAACCAGTAACAAAAAACAATACAATGTGAGAACAAAAGATATATATATATATAGAAAACACGTGTTCATATCTATATTCTTCATTCTCACGTTGCAATAAATAAAAACAATTTGAACTGTGACCTCATTATTTATGTTTCCTCAATTACAAAACATTCAAAAAGTGAACAGTTTTGAGTCAGATCATGACTTGCGAAGGCTATCAAAATGTCCTCACTATTAAAACAGGCTTGGCAAAACCAGGATGAGTTACACTACATCCAAAAGACATGCAGCTCACACAGTCAACAAGCAGACCTTCAAAACCGTGCTTAAGTGGTATTAGTCCTATGAAAATCTAGAACAGCTTTTTGTATATGAAGGGGAGTCCCAGATGGCAGTGAGGAGTCTCTTAAAAAGAAATTAAGATGATGAACAGCCTCCGCAGTAACCTTGTGTAGTCTCGGAAAATTTGGCATTGTGATAATGAAGGCATAGTTTATTCTCCAGAGCTCGCATCGACCCCAGACCCCAGAGACAGTTACAGTCGGGCAAGGACGGGTTTCTGAGCGGGAACCTTTCCCCCTGCGAGGAAGAAAAAGGCGGGAAATCGAGGCGACTGGTCAGAACCGACAGACTTGCATTCCGCAGTTTAAACGCAGACACCGCACATGAAGCATCACTTATAGTTACAGTGTTTCACAGTGTGCAATCTGGGTCAGATCAACACAAAGTTTATGTAGGCCACCAGACTGAATTATGACACGAGAGGAAAGCGGGTATTGTAATACGGTTTTCTAAAGTTTAAAACCATATTTTACAGATGCCTAAAATAGCACGGCGTTTCTTACAAGCACATTGCTTTTAATAAATTGGTAATTGGGGATAAAGTAATCAGAGAAAGGTCTGAACAAAAACGGACCTCGTAAAACATGCACCTTGTAATAACAAATTTATCCACCGACTCATTATCTAATCGTTCTTACCTAGCGTGTCTTCTACTGTCTTCACGGCCATCTTGTTTACTTTGAGAGTAACTTGATCAGCCCTGAAAAAGAAAAAAGAAAATAATGGATCACCAGACAGGTGTAAGAACCCCATCGCCTTTTCCGCTCCAGCGGAAACACAGATGCTAACTGCTGGCTTTTGGCACGGCGGCGCACGCTCCAAGACCCAATCATTTTTCACCTGGAGACGATCTGGCTCGGCTCAAACTTACGCTTTAACCTTTCTTAGGGCGTTCATCCTCAGCAAGGCGGCGAGGGCGTTCTTCTGCAAGTCGGACGAAAGAGCTTCGTAGCACTTCAGGCCATCTGGACAAAGCAAAAAAAAAAACAAAAAGGATTAACATTCATTCCTAACAGCTCCACCATGGCCAGCCAACAAGACGCCATTTTAGCCCTCATTGCTTTTGGTAGGTTTGCAATCTGCGGTTTAATGGTGCTCCACTTTAGAGCACGTTAGCCTGCTTTAGCATGGGGGGGAGTGCGAGTAAACTGTTAAAATGTCCGATACCGCGGCCTCAGGTGGGATTTCAAGTCACAGTTGATCCCTGAGGACGCTCCTGCGTTAAAAGGCCTTGAGAGGTGGGGGGGGGGGGGGCGGGATGGGGGGGGGGTGTACCTGACAGGATGTGTTTGACGGCGAAGCTGCGGACGGCGGGGATGTACTGTTTCTCCGTGAGGCCCTCGCTGGCCTCCTCGCAGAAGTATCGGCACACCACCTGCGCGGGAGGAGAGGGGGCGACGGAAATCAACGCCCGGTGCGGAGAGCCTGACGTGCGACGGGCCCAAATAACCACACCCCTCCCACAATCCCTCACACCGGTGTTCTGAGCACTTGCATTGCGGCAAAAAACCACAGCCATTCCACTGGCGGTAAAGGTTCCAAATCAGACATTTTGGATTTCCAAGAAGTGACCACCAGGAAGGAGTTGTGACTTCAACTGCCGTTTTTGTCAGCGATGCAATTTTTAAAATACCGACGTGGAAAACAGAAATGACCGCTTTAAATGGCATCAAATTCATTTAAACATCGACATTTAAGCTGTGCTAACGTGCTACTCCAAACATGCTAACGTGCTGCTCAAGTATGCCTCTCCCAAGGTGTACACCTTAGGCTAATTAGCTTAAACAGCCATTCTGAGCAAGCGTCTCCGTCACCATATGGCCGAGCCAGCTAAGACAAAAGGCTGTCACTGCGTCAGCATGTACGCAGAGGTGCGCAGAGGCGGCGTTTGTACCTGGTACCCTTGCAGGAAGGGCTCCAGCATGCCGCTGAGGAAGGAGAGGATGGGCTGGCCTCGTTCCGTCACCGCGATGTCCTGCTTCAGCATCTGGACCGCGCCGCACTTGAGCAGCAGGTAACAGCCCTCCTCAAAGTCCTGCCGGAAAGAAGAGCGCAAATATGGCTCTCGGATAACACACAGAGATGAGAGGGAGAGGGAGAGAGGGACAGAGACTCTTCTGTAACCCTTTAAGGCACGGTTTCTTAAACTATGGGTCAGGACCCAAAGTGGGGCGTGGGAGCGTATGAGGTGGGTCCCAGAAGAAGTCTGCCATCCAATAGGCCATGCTAGTATATGTACTTGAAAGGTAGATATTTAAAAAGTTTAAGAATCAGGCTCCTTACACACACCAGGATGACCACTTTTGTTCTTCAGGAAGTAAAGGTGAATGGAATATTCTGGAAGGCTGAGATAAAATGTTGATGTGCAACAGAACCACAGTACCTGTACGGCGGCTCCTGGGCAGAGAATGAACTCGTTTAAAAAAACATTCCGGAGGTACAGGAAGGAACTGTAGACGTCATCTGCAACATGAAGCATGATGTTAGCATGTTTCCAGAACCATGAATAGTCTACAATTTCTTTTATCCTCTGAATAAAAGAGCCTACTGTTCACATAGGCAAAAGGGGCACTAATACTAATGCAATAAAACTTTGCTGAAAGCAAGCACTGCTGAATTAACAGAATTAATTCCTACATCTTTACAAAAAGGTGCCTAGCCAGCAAAAATCTTGTGTTGCGAGCAAATAAGTTCAGCATGCTGAGGGGTACTCTGGAGAAAAATGAAAGATTTGACAGCAAACTCCGTGCCAACTGAATTTGTGTTTGACAGAAACTCCCCTAAATATCTAAAACTATCCCTTTGAGGGTTTTCTTAGAGCATTGGCTTTGTCACATTTCATTTCAGTCTTCAAGAGTGAACATCATGGAAAGCAGTTATCTACGTCAGTCTAAATACGAATGGCTTCCATCCAGCTAATATCACAAGGAAATTTCCATCTGCTGAACCTATTCAGCACGCCGCCATACTGCAACGGGAATATGTCAAACAAATATTTGATCAGTAAGGAGTGTGCCGTCTAATTTGCATTTATCTCCGGTGCTCTCCTTCAACACCGAGATAATAACCATTTTTTTGAACAGCGAAGCCGTCTGCCCTGCTAAGAGCAATTACCCGTTCTTCAGTCACCGCCTCCGTACTTCCACTGAGGAGCGTTCCCTCGCGTTACCGCTACGGAGCGCTCACAGAGCACTCACCGTTCCTGGGGGTGGCGGCGGTCTCCAGGGCGACCGCCGCCAAGGCGGGCCTGAGGAAGACGTGGAGGACCTGGTTCCTGTAGGAGGCGCAGGAGAGCGCGCCCACGGCCCGGTTGAACAGCGCCTCCTCGGGGCTGGCCGGCTCCTGGGCCCCCTCCGCCGCCCCCTCCGCCAGCCGCACACGCCCCCCCGTCACCCGCACCAGGCCGTGGTGGAGCGCCAGGCTGGAGGACACCACCTTACCGACGGGCACTTGGTCTGGAGGGAGGGGGAGGGAGGGGCAGGGGGGAGGAGAAAGGGGGTGACGCTTGATTCGGGGTGACAAGCGGGCGGCGGTTCGGCGACGGATAATCCACGCAGTCGGGCGTGTCCCCGCACTACGCTGGGATCTGTCAGTCTGAGGCCTCCGAGGACTGTGGCCCCATCTGCGTTCCCTTACACCCCCCCCCCCCAGCCACCCCTTCCCCTTGGAGCTTATTACAGCGCTCCCTCAACTGCTCCACATTCAAACTTCACTCTAATGACATCACAGGAGCGCCGTGTCAGACGTCCGCTTGAATTACTCAGGGACACGCTCCGCCTGCGAAAAACTCACCCAGTCATGGCGTAAATGGAGTAATGGATATCTCTCATTGGGCAGAAGCGGGAGGACTGAGGCAAAGGCTTTGATTTTTGACACCCATGTAATACAAACTGCTCCTGGCAAACAACAATCCCGGGGTAAAAAAAAAAAAAAAAAAGCAGAATTCCGCATTAAAAATGCTACCGACGTCATTGAAAATGCAATTTCCCCATACGTCTTATTTATCATTCCGCAGGGCGGACACAACGCTTAAGGGCATGGTAATGTGTACTTTGTTGAAAAGAGCCACTTAATTATGTGACACTTATGCAGCTTACAGCAGAGGGCTGATGCCTGCTTAATTATGCAATCTGTCTCCTGCAGATACATTAATATACGTTGACATGCTGCATGTAGAGTAGACGCAGAACAGGTGCGTGACTCCAGGCGAGCCAGAGTGTCTGTGTCTTCTGTTAAATTAGCAGCCATTTTAAGCCTTGGAAACCTGGGGTGTGGACTACTTAGTCCAAAAACCCTTCCAGGACAGGAGTTATTCACCCATAATGCACGCACGCACACACACACACACACCCTCGACTTGCCCAGAACTCGCCGCCCAAACGGCTACGTAAAAAACGGGCGGACGGCGGCCGCTAAATTAGCAGCGTCGTACCGGGCCAGTCCAGGAAGGCCCCGCACGCCCGGGCCAGGCCCCTCAGCCAGGCCGTCCGCTCGGCCAGCAGCGCCAGGTCCATCCCGTCCGGGTTCTGCATGAGGACGGCGGCCATCAGGACCCAGGGCCGCAGCACCATGTTCTCCTCCTGCCGGCGCACCAGCGCGTAGGCCGCGTCGTTCACGAAGCACTGCGTGTCCTTGTCGGACTTCCGGGGAATGTGCCTGCGAAAGCAAGAGTCCGAGCGCCGAAAAACGGTAAAACAAAACATCAACTCAACTTCACACAGGACGCTAAAGGGAGAGACGGGGGTACAAAATGAGATTGGTTTTAAAGCTCAGCTTAAGACACGGTTCTTTCGGCTGGCGTTTAATGAAAACTGATGTGCAAATCACCTTGAAGTCTTTCCTAACTGAAAAGTTCCAAAGAAATCCATTTTTCTTGTCATGCTGCCAGATATTTATCATTCACAAGCAAAGATAAATACAAGTGAAGCCTATTCAACCAATAGCAAGGGCTCTATGATTCTATCCGTATTGGTTCCATCTCTAGCAGTGTAATTTTAGAATTCGGCACGCTGGCTGGTGCGCACCTGGGAATCAGGTTGTACTGGGAGCGGTTGATCCTGTCCTGGGCCAGGCTGCGGACGGACACGGGCTGCCCGAAGTAGACGTGTATGCTGCCGTAGTCTTCGCTGAGAATCCGCCGAGCCTTCAGCAGCCCCTGAAAACGAACACGAACAATAAGGAGGGGCCCACCTCCGCACAATCACATCACTGAGGCTGGGACTCAATCAGGAACTTATCTTAACTACTGATTTGCACACAGTAAGCACGGTTTGCCTAGCTCAGGAATACCCAAGGACAGTAGCACTGCTGGTTTTCATTCGTCCCCCGTTAATACTGACACCGCGGGCTCGGGTGAGCTCCGCAGCTGCCAGGCTAACTGATGGCATGACGAGTGTAACAGCTGGCCTTGGCGGGGGGGACACACAAAAACCGTTGACCACGGGTGTCAGACTCAATTCCACGAGGGCAGTGCACATACTACTTTTCCTTCCAACCAATTCCCTTCCGCAAATTAGATCAAATCTGCTAATTAGCCACGCGCAATTTTAGCCATGCGTATCCCACAATACAGTACAGCAAAGCAGTTCCCCAGTACAGGCCAGCAAAGACAATCTGAGGCTGTGGTTGTGCGGCCACAGTAATGTTAAGAATGTCACCCAGAGTCGAGGACTGTGAGCAGAGGTGCTGGCTGAATACCAGGACAAACTGAGTCCCACCTCCCTGTGACTGACTTACCGAGGTGGACTCCTTGGGTTTGGGGACCCCGAGCAGCTCGCGGGCGTAAAGGGTCTCTTCCAGAACCCTCTCGTAGCTGATGCTGATGGGCACCAAGCTGACGTCAAACACCTCGCCTTTAAAGAAGGGCTCCATCACGATATTCAACAGGCCTGACAGGGAGACGAAACAGAGGAGCGAATCGTCAGAAATCCGTAAAACTTGAAAAACAACAAGTTTAAAAACTACAAAGGCATCTCTGCTTGTTGGCTGTTTTGCTTGAAGATGGCCAGTTCTTTATTTCTTATGCAGTAACAGCCCATCGCACAAACGGCACTGCAAAGGAGCGAGCACATTTACTGGCCAAGTCAGCCAGGACCCAGATTCCAGGTTTTTTAAAGGTTAAAGGTTGCCTTTAACTTAGCAATACACTTTCAAACTAAAGATTTAAAAATAAACATAATGTTCAGATCGGCCTTGCATTTTCTTTCAATAGGTAATTGTTCAGTGTAAGATATGAGTGACATTTGAAAACTTACTGGCTTAAAAATAAGACAGGAAATGTTGCCACAGCACACGTCCTTCTTTAGAAATACATGCAAGAGTCAGCACTGACCTATATCAAACTTGAAATTAAGCCAGCGTATGAGGTCCTCTGCACTGCCCCGTTCAGATGAAAAAGCACTGTCCCCGAAATGTCTACACTGCTTACTTACCCAATTTAGGGGTCAGTGACTTGCACGTCCGGCTTCTTGTCCCTTCTAAGAAAAACTCAATTGGGGCATATCCATTCTAAGCAAGAAAGAATGTATGTCAAGTGCAAAGTAAACATTATACAAATTAACATCAACACATTAAACCAATGCCATGCATTACATTTTTTTATAAGTAGCACTACCAAAAAGTATAAATTATTAACTGATAAAATACATTATAGAAATGTGATTGACCAAAATTGATGCATCAAAAGTCAATGCAGCAGCAATTTGGGAACACAATATCCTGAGAATCTCCTCAAAATCTCCTGAAACGTTAACAGACTGAGGCCTCCTCTTGTGGCCATTTATGGTACTGTCGTTCTGACAGTCGGGTTCCAACAATTTCGAAAACTAGCTTGAGTTCGACCAATGAGTACTGAAGTCTCATCTGTACAAAAAACTTGGTATCGTACATTGATTGCATAATTCACTACAGCAATTTTGCAATTGCACTCAAGAAAGGCAGCATGCCAGGATGTTCCCAACCCCTGCCTTTCTAGCTTTTTAATGTATTCTGTGGTGTTTCGCAACACATTAGTGCACTTCATTTACCCTCAGCATTGTCTTGACATATTCTGAGAAAACGGCCCAGTACAGTTTGTCCCCGCCAAATGACCTTCGGATGAAAAAGGCGCCAGACATTCGCAACATCTCACCAATAACCTTCATGCCAAGGAAGTCTGTAAGACAAAACAAAGTTGCGTACATTAACACAAATGAGATATGAGCGCAGCTCCCTGTAAATTGGCATAGCCAGTGAAACCACACCGTTACCCTTAGCAGCAGTGCACATTTGGAGTCTGCGGACTAAAAGTGACTAAAAGCTTCTGTTTGAAAATAGAACTCATCTCAAACCGTCTCCAGAATCCACCCAACAGTGAACAGCACATCTACACACACTCATTTGCCCTGAGCCCTCTGTAAAAGACCACCTCCATGATCCAACCAATGTGGACCGCACTCAGATCTCTGAGGAGTTCTAGATTCCAGTAGATCTCAGGGGTCGCCATTCTGGTGCCTCCAGCCTAGATACTCACCCATTCCTGCAGCGATGACCGGCAGGGACAGGTCATAGGTGTAGAGGACGTATGACATCATGAGGAAGTCGATGTAACTGCGGTGACTAGGCAACAGCACCACCGGGTGTTCCTGAATGGCCTGCTGCAGCTGAGAGGGGAAACGGCAGTTATGTTAGAGGCTGGGGTGCTCCTGAAGGAGGCACACATTCGTACATCATCACTGGTGATGCATCTATAGGCAACATGAACTCTGCGAAACCAGGGCTGCCCAAGAGCTGCTAATCAGTAGAATCAGGTGTGCCAAATTGAGGTTGGAATGAAAACCTACAGGACAGTAGATCTCCAGGAACACAGTTGGGCAGCCCTGTAGTAGACTGTGACCCTTGTAGGGGTCCAAAGCTGCAAGAAATCACTGTCCTCCTATCTCCCGGAGTAAGTCCGCCTTCTTTAGGCTAGCATTTTGACTGTGGCATATGCGCTGGAAGGGGGCAGCGGGGGCGGCAGGGGGGACTCACTCTCTGGATTCCCTCCTCATTGACGCGGACGCTCCGGAAGAGGGTCTTGAAGGCTTTACAGAGGGCGAAGGCGAAGAAGCGGACGGTGCTGAGCTGGAGCCGGTGGGCCATCTCGTCCAGGATGGCCACCGCCTCATCCTGGACGATGTCCGCGGCCTCCCCCGTTTCCTTCGACACCTGGGCACAGACTTCATTGTTACGGTTACAATTAACCCAACTGTCTGATGCCCTGGGTCCATGGAAGAGACTACAGCCTCAGGTACTTCTTCAGCCATGACCGGTCTACGGGCATCAGTCACTGGTGGACAAACAAGTTTAATCTCTAAGTATGGATGCCACGCCCACATTTTTTTCTTGGGTAGGGCTTTTCCTAGAAAATATGTACACTAGGCAAGCACAATCTAACAGTTTTTACAACAGCCTTTTATGGAATGCCATTTAATCGGACGTCAGCTTAAGCAGATTAATCAGAGGCTTTTTTTGGGAAATAAATGAATGGAAATAAATTGAATCAATTAATGAAACATTGCAAACGTGAAAATGCAACTAGTTTCACACATTGCAACACTGAAAATGTGATTCAAACATGCGTTGCCACGTAAGGGAAATGCAAGATGCCTGGTGCCAGTACCATTATGAGAAAGATTCATTTCAACATAATTGTGCGTGCGTTAACGTGTATTAATGCTGATGTAACGGCACCGGTAAATGCATATGGATATCGTTAAACATGTATTGACGTTAAAAGAAAATTGCTTTGTGTTTCAGTTAATCTCAGTTTCTCTTCATAAAACACAACTACAATATATAATTGCAGTGTAACGAGTTCCACATGAATTAAAAAGCACTCACAATTTGTATAGCCCACATGTCCAGACACAGTGACAAATAAAGAAATGCGCGAAATAAAATAATTGCATGCCTCGGACTATCGTACCCATGTCTAATTTCTATTATTTAATATTTAGACAACCCCCAGCGTCAGTCAGAAGGACCCAGTTTGTAGTCGTACCTGATTAATAACATAGCGGAGTTGTTCAGACTGAAGAACGATGGTCTTGAGAGTGCTTGCTTTGCAGGGAGTCATGCCCTTGTAGAGAACTGGTGTGTAACATTTCAGTGCATATCTTAAGTCACTGGAGTTTCGCCTCTCGTCCAGGATATCCTCAAAGTCATCCCTCTTCTTTAAAGCTGGGTCCCTTTGCTGCACAAGCGCAACAATGTCATTCATAGCCTGTTAACGTTAGCTAAAATATATAATTTAACTGAACAAACATTAATGGCTGTATTACATGTGACCCATGCAGCTAGCTAAGCCAGATGACACACATTTGACATTCATTTTAGCTAACAAACGAGCTACTGTACTCTATCTTTTAGCTAGCATGCTAACTGGTTTATTACAAGATCTAGCTAGCTGGCCAAGTTACTTCAACAACAATTTGGCTATACTTACTGAATACAGGGCTTTCGATGCCATTCCTAATAATGAAAAAAGTCCAATACGGACCCGATCTGTACTGTAAGTGCACAGTGATGTGCAATGAAGTGACTATTTAAAATGCAAAAAAAAAACTTTGTGATTTTTGAAAACCAGAAACAGACCACTTCACATGTTTGGGTGGTGCCGTTCAGTCAGGAGAGCCACGGCTTTGCGTAATCACGCAATGTCCCACGTACGGTGGCCTGAGAAAGCCATACAAACACCGGCTTCCGCTTTGCAACAACACGTGAGAAGAGTTGGTGGTATTGGTTATTGCAAGCGGATTTAAAAGAAGAATAGGTACATGAACAGTTTTTAACAGATATAAAATTACGAGCTAGTTAGCTGGCATTCTAAAATGAGTCTACAAACTGATGACGTTGGAGGGGACTCAGATTATACATTTTTAGACGATGTATTAAGCAGGCTGTATGATTTTGGTAAGTGTACCTATTTATCAATTTACAGTAAGCTTGCCTTCGGTTTCTGATTAGGCCAGTGGCGGAAATGCATCCTTCACCTGAAAGGTAACTTCTAGATAGCTTGTTTTACAGCTCAGGTAACCTTAGCTGAAACAATTTAGTTAGGTACAGCTTGGTTTGATATGTACGTATAGCACCGAGGGACACTGCTTGCGGATGGAGACGAACGTGTGCAGTATTCTACTATATAAAATGTAGTCAGCTTAAATGTTTTGATTAAAATCCAATCATACCTACTTCATTAAACATTTTTTAGGGGATGGACCTCAAGAAAAAAGGAAAAAGAAATCGCTTAAATCTAAAAGAAAGAAGTCAAATGAAGAAGTGGAGTACCCCTCTGCTGACAGTGGCCACGACGCCAAGGACGGTGTTCGGGAATGCACAAATTCACTGGAACGGAATATTGCGGTGCCTCCTGTTCCTGTCCCAGAATCCTGCAAAGTTGAGAACACAACTAGTTCCATCAAAAGGCCAGCACAAGTAGAGATTGTGACATTTCAGAACCCTTCAAAGAAAAAGAAAACGAAAAAGACTCCAAGCCTCGAACTAAAGGTACCGGTATATTTGAGTGTTTTATTATTATCTTGGGAATTTGATGTGCACTGTACCATCATTGTCAGGGGCTAGGGACATTGTTCACTTTGGTATAGTACTGGTGTCTCTTATGACTTTATGAAATATTCATCAGGCTTTGGATAGTGACCCTCAAGATGGACCTTTCCAGTCCCTCGTGGAGTTATCACGATCATAACAAACATGTAGGCTAACACTCAGGATGTTTGGTCTCGTACTGGACAAATAGACCTGCTTCTGGTATTTTTTGTGTTTGGATTTTGGATTTGTGAAAAATATTGCTTTTTCACAAAAGATTTGCATTCATCTCTGTTGACCCAATGGAAATATGATTACGTATTACTCAGATTTTGTTTAAAATCACTGTCATGTGGGATTTCAGTTTGGTTTGCTTTTTTTTTTTCTTGTTTGGCAGAATTTAATTTGCGCAATTACACTTTCAGCACTGATGACTTTTCTTTTTCCAGCTTCCCCCTACAGAGGAGAAGAAGAAACTAGACCAAAAAGACGTGGGCCTAAGTCTGGAAAAGGTGAATTAATTCAGCATAACTTTACTATTACTGTGACAAGGAATAATTGCCATTTTTTGGAATGAAATGTCAGAAAATCATGCTGCATGCAAATGCCTGTTATTGAAATTCTGTAATTCGAACATGAAAGTGAAACTTTCGGACTATTATTCCAATTTTTATCTTCTAAATGCCTTGCTGGAAATTGGGATTTAACTGTCCTTCCTGTTTTTTAAGGCCCGCTTGGAAGTTCATAGGTTTGGAATCACCGGGTACCAGAAGGAGCAGCAGCGAGTTTTTGAACAAGATCGAGCCATCATGTTAGGAGCCAAGGTAGGACTCCCAGAATATCAAAACTAGTACATCAGCCATGCAAAGAGGAAGAGCTTTGAACACAGTTGTGTACAAGCCAATTGCTCGAGGGTCATGGGCCTAGAAAAGATAAACTGTGATCTTCTCGCATGTTGATTCTGTTGATGAAGATGCTGTTTCTCCACTTGGAGAATTAGCCCCAAGGTAATGTATGTGGTCAAGCACAGTGAGTCAGCAAAACCTAATGGCTTCTGTCTAACGCAGCCACCCAAGAGAGAATACATGAATTACAAAGTCTACCAGCAAATGATAAAGGAGAAGAAACAGAAAGCAAAAGAAGAGCCCAATTTGGTGAGTCGAACAGTTTTGTGTGTAGGAATCCCACCGCGTCCCACCCTTGCTACTCATTTTGTGCTTTTATTACAAGTATAAATGTTAATAGTCATGCACCAGGAGTGTACAAACTGATCTCCTTTGAAACTGTTGAAATTTAAATGGTACAGGTTCACATGATTTGGCAGCCATATTGTGTTTAGAAAAAACAAGGACACTGGCATGAATCTACCAAAAACCTCTTAGTCATAATTTAGAACATGATAATCGTGGCAATGCGTCATTTATTGTGGTAAAATGTGTGCTGGTTCCCCAATGTACCGCTGCAAAAAAAGATATGCTTTTGGATGCTTGTCACCATTTAGTTGGGCATTATATGAAACATGACGCCACGTTAACGTGTAGGGGTATTTAACTGTTCTCACATTTTTCCCAGGATAATAAGAAAAAGAAAAAAAGAGAGAGTAAAGAAAGGTACGTGAAACTTATGTTCTTTCCCTGTAGCAAAGCTGTTTATAATGTATTACGTCAGGGGAGTCAGTCAGGCAGAACCATAGGTTTAGTCTCACCTGCTTTCATTGTAAATTAATGGATTCCTTAGATAATTCCTTGAAATAACATTTCTCAGTGAAAATTTAATTGGTAGTAACAGTATCCATCCATTCCTACCAGAAAATCATAAATAAGAATTAATGTGATGTTTATCTGTGCCATGTTAATGCTTAACATAGTATTTTTGCTGTTGTTTTTAACAGAGGTGAGAAGAGGAAGCCCTCGTCTAGTTCAATACCAACAGGCCAGGTCGGCCGATTTAAAAATGGAATGCTGGTGTTAAATTCCAAAGAAATACAAAGGATAAAATCCTCAAAAGTAATGAAGTGAAAATGACTGAGAAAATAATTATTTGTATGCATTACTTTTGATGTTTTCTAAAATGTATGGTTTTGGCAGAACACCATGTGTATGCTTTGCAGCTTTATCTGTCCCAAAGAAACAAGGCTTAAAACTGCGTTCCATGAAACAGATCAAATGAGAGAGGCCTGTATATATGCCATCACAATTTATTCATTTTGAAAACGAAAAAAGACATTGCCTTTCTTTTACACTACAGAGTATGAAAACAATGCCATTACAATGCATTTCATATACAAACCACTGGAGAATACAAAACGTTTACATTTTTAGGAGAAATTAAAATGAAGTAAATACACAGAATTCTAGAAAAAGTACAGCTTTTGTGAACACACAGACAGGACACCAGTGCTGTGGTGTCCTGTGGGACTGTCTGGCATTCCTTGGGGCCTGGTGGTATGTACTAGGCCTAGTTCTCTGGTAGACTGGTGCAGAAAGAGGCCACTTTCAGCCCCAGGGCCTTATCAGTGTGCTTGTCTGTAGATTCTCGCATTGAAAACTCTCTCGCAGATTCCACAACTTTCGATTGTGTCACTGCTGCAAAGTGTAAATTTCAAAAAGACTCAATACACATATAAAAATAAATAACACGAAATAAATAAACATGTATAAAGTCTGGTATGGCGGTGGGTCCTCTTGGTTCTAATTAAGATTTTAATCGCACAACACTGGCTGTTTTCTAGCACCGTTTTTCGTCGGATGTTCACATTCAAAAGCAAGCTACCGTGTCAAAATAAAAATGCATGCCGAACACACCACTACAAGACATTTAGAGGAGAAGGAAAGCTTCTATGTGCATCACTACTAAGGTCGCTGTGAGTTTTGGGTTTTGAGTGAGCCTGTTAATGGGCCTTGCTTCACTAGACTGATAAACTTTTCTTCCTCTGCATGAAGGTGAGTGGTCACTATGACCCAGTGCTCACCTGGTAATACTCCATTGCATTATAAATACTGCTGGCTGCTTTGTTACTTTCCTCCATCTCTGGCCTTTCCCAGTGGTCAATTATAACGTTTTGAAACCTTGTCAAATGAACTTTCCCTGTCGCCATCTTTAATTACGAGAATGGTCACATTCACATTTGTTCTACACGACAGGTCCATCAGAAAAAGTTTATCTATTCTACTTTATTTTACATCTTTACCTTTTCAACATACGATCCACTGGCCCTGCACAGAGGAAACTAACACAATCTGAATTGTTTGACGTAAAGTTCCTGAATAAATCATTTATTTGAAAAGAGTAGGATGGACCCTTGTAAAAGATTTATAAATTACATGTTTTCGGAGGCAAAAGCAAGGGTCTAACAGTAGCTACATACAGGTAAAAAAACTTTTCACATTTTACCATAGGGAGAACTTTACTTGTCCTCCAGATATGGAACAAGACCATTATTCCAATGTAAGAAGTAACTTTGGTATGCTTAATCCAAACAATAAAATTCCCAATGTGGATTAAGGACAGATTTCTAATGCACAGCATGCACAACCTTAACAAATGTACACTCCCTCTCATCGCAAAGTGGTTTACTTTTTTTTCATTTTTAAAAGTAGAGTGAAAAATAATTTTGGGAGAAGCTTGGTGAATAAAAAAAATAAAAATGGAAACATTTCTGAAACACTAGTTTAAAGGGCTTAAAAGATAAAGAGATCGAAATCCAATCTTTCAAATGTGGAAACATCACAGTTCCCACTTACCCTTGTTTCAAAGTCTCGCACTGTAGTTTTCATGCTTGAGCAAATACGTAAAATATTATCGGTGAATCACAGTGGGGCAGTACCTCTGTAAAGACCAGGTCTAGTACTGCATTAAGTCTCCCTCATACTGCCAATGAGTAATCAATCCACTCAATCAGTGAAACCTGAATAGTCAAAATGGCAGACATCCATGAGAAGAGGCACAGTATACATATGTGATCACTGACCACACAGCTTTGCAGAGAATCTGTACATAATATATAAATGAGTATGCAACCTGTGCATGTGGTTTAGCGCAAATTGGAACATCTAGAGGATAATTCCTTTCATGTACTTTTATCATTACTGGTCAGCAGAACGTCTATATGGCTTGAGCCAGTCAGGTTGGTCCAGGACAACAAACTTGCCCATCCATGATTGATGTATATTCACACTCCTGTTTGGCATGGGCGGAATAGCGTTCTACCCAATATTGTGCTAGTTTGATTCTCAGTTCTTGTGTGATTGGAATATCTTGTAAACGTCATTGACTATCTTAAGCTGAAGGAACAGGATGTCTTATGGTTCAGTTTGTGTGTATATGTGTCTGCCACAGCTTTAAAATTTCAAATGTAAACTCTGTCATTTTGATAGTTCTGGTCTCTGCTGTTTGGAGGTATTTAATTAACAATTGCCTGAGAACACTACAGACTTGCTCACATCAAGTTTTTTTTTTTTTTTTTAATGCCAAGGTCGAGGTTTGAACTACAGCTAAAGGTCCACCATAGGCGTGTAAGATAAATAACACCGTAAATGTCTAAATGGGAGCGTTTGTGTATTATTTACAGAATGAGGTCACTGATTTAATTAGTCCACTTAAAATTCATGCTTGGGACACACGAGTCTTCACTCAGTCTCGTGTCGATATTTACAACTACATGCAAACATGACCTCACAGACTTTCGTCAATCAATGTTCTGAAGCTTTAACGGGTTTTACAATAGCTTTTCATTTAAAAAATCATTGACCATCAAGAGGGCGAAGCATCTTTGCTTGACTCTATGTGAAAAACAAGCCTAACACGTGGGACAAGTGCATGAGGAAAAAATATATTTTGTATTGATTTTGATTCACAAAGCAGGAAATTCTCAGAATTTTATCATCTCGGTCACTCGCATCTGGTGTCATTGTGAGGGCAGGACATTCTTGTTGTCCACGTGCCCATTAATTAAGGGTCACATATAAACTACAATACAAACATGTCTACATCTGCAGGGGTCTACTATCCCTTGTGGGTTTTTTATTATTTATTTATTTTTATTTACTTCCGAGCAGAGTGTCCATCCTGAGCTCTCTGGGACATTCCATTCACTGCTTAGAGATGATGTCACAGACATACACCGTGAACCCCAAGCAGACATGACACTCAGAGCAAAGTTACTTCTCTCTCTTCACTCTCCTGTCTGCTCTCTCGGAAGCAGTGTCGCTGTATTTCTCCATTTGATTACTGAATATTTACATGTGTTCTAGCAAGTCCTGCTATTGTAATGGTTAGCATCTGTGAAAGCCTTGTGTTCTGAGGTGTCTGTTTGCCACCTTTGCTTCCTGTACAGTTTTCATAACATATACACAATGAAGACAACACACTTATTTTATATTTTATGAACCTGAGATAAGTAGATCATAAGAATTTTAGGGCACTTCTAGTCTGTAGTTGCTATTTTCAGATGTAGACTCAGAGTCCCAGACTGCTTCCTCATTCCCCACTAATCCCAGAGCAGTGATCAGCCAATGAACACTCCTATTGGTGTGACGACTGCCAATCAGAGAGCAGGCTGATCACTTGGGATCAGGGGAGTCGGGAGCAAGAGAGCAGTTTTAAAAATATGAAAGCACAATGTTGTGATTTGTGATGACATATCATTGAATTACTGATCGTTTGTTTGACTGAGATGTAATTGGCTGTTTTACCATTGAAGTCTAAAAAAATAACACCAGTGAACATATAATATAGCTATGCATGAGTCTTAAACCTCCCACAATGGTGCTGTTAGCTGACATTGAACATGGTACTGATCTGATTGGAGCTCGCGTAGCGCCAGTGTGATATTGTGTATTACCCAACGGCTCATTGAGCAGTCACGGCTGCTGAATATTCTTTGGCACCTCCAGGCCCGTCAACAGCGTGACCTGTAAGAGAAACACGGAATCCGACTGACGTGTCACAAAAATTCCATGATCTATTTTCTTGATCAGACCCACTGCAACGGCTCTCTCCGGGTTGCCATTTAAGCTGGGCTGCTTTTCTCATTACATTACAGGTGTTTAGCAGATGCTCTTATCCAGAGCGACTTACACAACATTTTACATAGCATTTGCATTACAGCTGGATATATACTGAAGCTGTGGAAGTACCTTGCTCAAGGGTTCCTTACCTGGGAATCAAATCTGTGAACTTTAGGGTACAAGGCCAGTTCCTTACCCATTATACTACACTGTCTCCTGCGTGGACTCACCTGGACATTCCTGTTGAGGCTGACAGCGGGCATAAAGACCCCCTCCAGGTTTTCGAAGGCCACAGGCCCGTGCTGCTCCTTGTTGATAAAGAAGGTGAGCGTGTGCTTGTTCAGGTCCAGCAGGATGCCCACAGTTGACCCCTTAGTGATGCCCCCTTCCGCCCTGAAAGAGTGAACCAACTGGCATTGTAGTGGTGCACAGACCAGGACCTGTTCAATCGTCTGCTCTTCGCAACAGAATTAAGCTCGGGATACATTTTCATTTTTTACACACAATTATGAGTTCATTGGGAAAAGGAACTTGTGTAAAATGTCAACGGAAAAAAGTAACGCCTGCTTAATTGTGTCATTCAAAGCTATGGACAAAGCCTGTGGTTTTCGAGTTCTCGACACTGCAGTCTGTTCCCAAGCACACCCTGGCCTTTGGTCAGAAGTAGTCATTAGTAGAGTTCCCATATAATTTTATTATATATTATATTTTAATGGCTTGAGAAGGTAAAAAATGTCAGCCGCAGAAAAAAATGGCTTTCCTTTTTGGTCAATTAAGAAAAGAAAAGCTGCCTGATTTTCTAACTAAATGTGTGTAAATGGGATATAATTTATCATGACTCAACTACAAAGATATACTGCGAATAGCATTGATATGTGGATATGTATGGAAAATATGCAGACGCTTCCCTCTTAGCTCAAGTTACAATTGCACTATGGAAACTCCACTATATTTACACACTACACTCTACCCTATCTGTACTTCCTTTATAAGGAATAACTGGAACTATGTTCTTATCCTAGAAGGGTTGCAGAACTACAGGGCTCTATGGGAATTGCAGAAACTAGACAAAATAACACAAAACAAGCAAAAGGGGAATATTTTCCTTGGATTATTACCTGCCATATATATCTACCTGGTACTTAAATGAGTGAAATGTATGGGTGATTTTCAGATCTTACACTCCATTGTGACAGCTGACTGGAAGAAAAATAATGAGGATGAAAAGCAATAAAAATTGGCTGCGAGAATCAAATAAAAATTTAAACGTAAGGACAATAGTGAAATAAACCATGCTTCCCACATTTAAAAGTAAAGTTTGCAACAATGTAAATTTAAGGGACAGCGGAGGGATTAAACAAATAAAATGAACAGTTAAAAAAGAACGGTTAAAAAAAAAGTTCCTCAAAGCAGGCCCATGCAGAGACCTTTTGAGGGGCAGGAAAAGGACACACCAACCTAGGATAACCATTCTACAACACCCAGACATTGTACAGAATATACTTTACCAAAATGAATGAATGAAAATGAATGACAGCAGCAATGTTAATACAAACGTTATTTTTTTTTAAACAAGTCAAATTGTCACATTAGGCAGGTGGCTTGGCACCCAGAACCCCACCCCCCTCAACATGGCTGCCTCAAAGTCTTAGCAGGGAATAAGCATAAGCTGCAGTCCTCCAGCAGGGGGAATCATACCTGTTGGTGTGGGAGTTGTTGTGCATGAACCAGCTGCGGTTGTTGTCCACGTACATGGCCCAGGCCTTGTCGTCTTTCCCCAGCATCATGTCCTTCATGGTGTTGATCCTGGCCACGCCGAAGGCAGGGTCGGGGTGGTTGTCGTAGCGATCCACGCACAACTCCCAGTAGTGCACGCCCTTGGAGAAGGCGGCCGTTCCCAGCACCACGCGGTCGTCGTAGCTGTTGCAGCTCACCGTCTGGTTCTCGTTGGTCAGCACTATGTCCCGGTGAGCGGAGGTGGCATCAAAGGTGAACCACGCCACTGGAGAGGCGAATAAGAAGGGAACGATTAGCAGCCCGCAGAAGTGCATCGGGCATGGGAGTGAACCCGCAAGACGGATGCAGACAACAGCAATATCAGATCTCTGTCAACGGCTGCAGTCGAACACCAGTACATGCATTCTGATGATCTGAAAGGCTGATCCGCTGAAAACCGCGTATGAAGCACTGAAGAACCAAACCGGAGATGACGCGTGAAATATTAACACGCCTCACAATGAAACATTAAGCCCGATGTGCTGATTTAAAAGTCAAGCACCGGATTAATTTTCATTTACCCATAAGGCACTGCTGTATCAAGTCATTCCACTGCATTGCTCTAATTAACAGAGTCCTCAGAGATGCTGGAATAAACAGTTATCTGGAACACTACAGGGCTTTTGGCTAATAAATATGAATACATTGTCATTACAGTTGGCAGGCTCGGCTCTGGAGCCGCCTATTCATCCTTTGCTATTCTGCGCTTTCCGGGGCCGACTTTCATTCCAGCGCCATATCAGCTGTCACCAGTCGAAGGCCTCCCACCGCACCGCGTCTTGCGTATTAATCAATAGCGTCGACAGCATGTTCCGCTCCTCTCTCTCCTGGCCCCGGCAGCCAGTATCAATTACTTCCCGGCGCATGATTTCTGCGAGGGGCTGCTTAACTGTAAGATGATCTCGGCTGCCAGACCGTATCGGGACATCAGCTCTGGCCCAATGTGTACTGCCCCCGGCTCGTTCTGGCTTAAGGGAACGCTCTGGCTCAACTCACATTGTTTGGATGTGAGGCAAAAACTAAAATCGGACTGAAATCGTAGGTTCCTGGAGACTATCGGGTCCCAGGGTAGGCACCACGCAGACTACAATGACGGATCGCATCAATCGCATTTCATCAAGAGGAGTGAATGAAATAGCATTTCATTGGACATGTACCAAAGAGGACCAGAATAGCAGTGTGATACGGCGTAGGAGAAGCAACAGAGACCTCCCAATGGAATTACTCAAGAGTGTAGAGTATCCCTGAGCATTAATTAAGACTTCCGCTTATTCTCAGGTTTTCTTTGAACCCACTCCACCCCCAAAGAATGAGGCCTCTCTCCCGTTTGGCAAATCGGACCTCGTGGGAGGGGGGGGGGAAGTGACTCACCGTCGGACGTCTTCAGGATGACGGTCTTGCTGTAGGGCCCCACTCCTGTGGAGTTGTAGGCCTTGACTCGCGCATTGTAGGAGCTGTTGAAGTGGAGCCCGTCCACTGTGCACACGGTCTCCTTTCCGACGTACACTTCCTGGGAGACACACATGCATGGCCACCTTGCAGTTTAATAAATGTTGCATAAACAGAGAAGCCAGGCCAGAAAGGAGAGGGCTGGTTCTGCTGTCTAAAAATCGCATGGCAGCATATTGCCAAAGATTTGCTTTGATAGCCATATGGTCAGATCCTGGATAGCTTATGTCTTTTCCACTTCCTCCCTCCAACTGGAAACAAATTACTTTGAAACATTACAAAACACCCATTGGCAGCAGTACTGTCCTTGTCATAACCCATCTTGAACATTGAGAAGATTAATAAAATGGGAAAAATATAGCTTCATGGAGCCAGAACTTTCCATGGTAGGAATGCAAAGCTGACCATCTGGTTAGTCTACAGAATCTTTGGTATTTTTTCAGCTCCACATACTGATAAACTGTTGTGTTTACATCAAAGATGAGGAGGTGCTCACCCTGTATTGGCCGCCATTGCCGTCGTCCAGCTCCAGCACATAAGCCTCGATGGGGACACTGGGACCTGCAGTGACCCTCCAAGCCAGGGTGGCGCTGTTGTTTCGAGTGCAGCATTTCTCCAGCTGCAGCAGGGGTGCGGGCGGGACAGTCGAGGCCTCCGCTGAAAGACAACATGCCAAGCACCACGTTCCCCCCCCGCCCAACAAAAGTCAGAACGGTTTTCCAAATCCCAGGGACGTGAGAAATTGAATGTGATGAGTGCAGAGACATGCAAGGGAAGAGAGCACTTTTCAAAACACCGTTTATCCCCTTGAACGTGGCGGTGCGTGAGCCGGTGACTCTCGTGTGCAAACTGAAGGGAACGTGTAATTATGGCAGCTGTGAAGTACCTCCTGCGCTTTCCGTCACTTTCAGTCCACCTGCATGCTTTTGTTTCAATAATGGAGTCTCCTGAAAATCTGAAACATGATATTGCATCAAATCGCATCCTGTGCCACTCTGTGAACAGCTTTTCAAAATGTTAATTACCCTATCGGAATGTCATATGGTTTCTATGTTAATGCATGTTTTGACATATTATCTTTGGGCTTTAGATTCCCCAGATTCAACTCTCCATGGCAACAGACTGCTGAAATGCGTTCGTGTGTTGAACATAAGGCTCTTTAGCTCTGTCCTATCATAGCCACTAGCTGACGACTATTTTTATGATACATTTTTCTCCTGGAATAATTTAAAAATATGGGGAAAAATGAATCACCCAATATGTCTAGTTGTTTATGTATGCAATGTCTAGCTGTGAATTGACGTGCTCTCTTGAAATGCATATCATGCATCACAATAGATTTAGAGCAACATCTACACACAAAAAGAAATGGTTCACAACACTAATATATGTAGCCAGTTAAAGCACACACATATAGTTTGTACGTACAGACAGGTAATGTTACGTTTTTTGTAAAGACGTGGAGAGATTAGCTGCCTTGGATTCGCTTGAACACCACTGTGTATTGGCTCACAAACATGCCAAAATTGTTCCAGGCGAGGAGTTTGTTCTGGTCAGGTGCTCAGTGCAATTGGACTTGCTCACATCAATTAAGTATTTATCGTGAACCAATGAGACATTCCTGGCCAATTTCACAAAGCAATTCTACCCTTTTGCCAAAGCATTTAGCACAGACTCCAGTCCAGCTGACACATGCATCACAAGAGACGGGTGCACCACTGGAACTAGGGAACAGCAATGTAATTAAAGCAGCGTGGACTTCGCCCTCGATAACACAGGCTTGCATGTTCAATGTCGAATTAAAGCACTTCATTTGTTAAATGTCTACAATGTATTGTATGTCCATTGTAAGCAATCTATAGCTAGAAATCAAAGACACAACTGAATATATAATATTGTTAGCAGAAAGCGACAACATGTCATGCAAACAGAGACAAGAGTGAGCTCAACACGATCAGCAAATAATCGAGCTTACAATAACATTAATAAACATTGACCAAGAAAACGACAAGGTTTACATGTAGCTTATTTCATTGTCATGCACTGTGACTTAATTTGGCGATGGGCAACTCCAGCAATTTTGGATCTTTACATTGGTTACTGATGACCACATGGGCCTCCAGGTAAACTGGATTCCAATCAGAATAAACCTGATTGACAGCTGAGGCACAATAAAGGCCAGCAGACACTGATGCTCTCACAGACTAGAATAGCCCATCCCCGGTTTAGTTCACGAAAGCGATCACAATAGAAGTTCATCATAACTCTTGGGTCAATTTCAGCATGCTTAGCCGGAGTTTAAATCTCAGGTTTAATCCCCTTAGACCGCAAAACTACGGCTAACGCCTTTATTTCACAGATTCTGATAGCTGGTCCAGTTCTAATGTAGTTCCGTGGTCGGGGGGTTTAAACTCTATGGTCCAGAGGTTTACACTCCAGATAAACATGCTAAAATGAACCCATGATGACTCCTGACCTCTGTGACAGGTTCAGTGAGTCCTGACCGAATCAAAAGGACATACCGTGGGGAGACTCTCACCTTTAGCCTGAATGAAGTCCAGCTGGTGAATGGCCTGCAGCAGAGGGTCGGTGCTGAGAGTCAGGTCAAATTCGGGGCCAACCTTGGCCTCCAGCGCCCCCTTCACCCACTGGTCCTGGGATGACTGCACCCGCTTGATCAGGGCGTCTGAGATCTGGAGAAGAGGGACCACCGTAACCCCCCGGGTGCCTCCAAATTTATTTCACATGATTTGAGCTTGCTTTCACTCTCCCATTCCCTTCATTCTCACGGGATAACCGATTACTAGCTTTTCTACTTTTATTTAGGAGAAAAGTGACGTTTTTAAGTTTTTTAATGGGAGGCTCATGAGGACAATTTTGTTGTGGGCCAAAAAACTTACATCATATCGATAAATGTTCACCATGCCGTGAGGAAGCAACTACATGATGAAAGCAGTGAATGAATTTAATTCACGGTAGAATGACAGAACACGGCATGTAAAATTAGTAGCGATGGTGTACCCAATGACCTTCATTATTCATGACATGTCAGCGCAAACACTGCTTCACAATCAGTCATTCGCGGTCAGAAAACACGAGGGCGACTAACAATGAAGTCGCTGCAAATATTTGATCAATACTGCTTTGGTTCTATCGACGGTTGCAAGCATTGACATTGGCGGTGGTTACTGGCCGTGTGAGCCACAGAGAAAATGGGATCGGATTGGTCTGATGTCTCCATACCTGCAGGAACCCACTGGGGTCATTCTCTTTGATCACCTCCAGGCAGAACTCCATCATCCCTGTGGTCTGACGCAGCTTCATGGTGCAGTGAGTGATCTGGTCGCGTACCACCTGTGAACCAGCACGGGCAACGTGCCCCCGTCATCATCCATGCCCCCAAACCCCCAAATTTAAACATATAAAATCTAGGTTAAAATGAGGCCACATCAGGAGAGGACACTGAGGCAGACAGCAGACCTGGGTCAAATATGTATTTGTTTTGGATTCAAATACTTTTCTGTGCTCTATTGATCTTGCCTTGTGTAATTGAGCCTGCCAATATGACCAGAAGGCAGGGTTTGCACTTTTTGAGAGTATTTCATTGGTTCCAATACACCAGACAAGATCAGTAAAGCGTAGAAAAGTATTTGAAATAAAAACAAATATGTATTTGACCCAGGTCTGCCAGATATCTGCTGGTTGTACACCGCTAAAGGACATTTAAACACAAGGAGCTACCAGCCTTCAGTCAGGTGTTTTCAAGATAGCTAGTGCAAAATTTGGCAAATGGCACTCATGCCGTTACAGATGAGTGCCATTTGCCAAATTTTGCACTTCTCAAAATTCAAGACAAAGCTTTTGCTCTCAAAGTGAAAAGAACCTAGGGCACTGGCCTCTCAGAATAACACAAATACGATTGTCCACACTGTTGCAGAAGAAGAAGTAGAACATGGCTACTCTTAATCTTTTAATTCTTCATTTCACAGTGTAATAACAGAGACCTCAAGTCTCACACATCATGTGTTAGTCTCAGACATTAAGCGTAATCTCACGCTCACATGCCCCGTTTACAAAATGTCACACGTATCAATCAAAATCCCCTCCACACCCTGTCAACACCAACATCTTCACTTCCAAGCCTTCCTCCCGCCCTCACCCCCAGCAAAAGTCATTTGTTTAGCCAATTAGCTTAATTATGGGAATTTCTGAACCTTGACGTCTCTGTGATGACGTGTGATGCTGAAATGTCAACATCACACCTAAAAGCACTACTGCGCACAAACATCACATTTGAAAAAGCTTGACTGAACAAGGTAAAAAATTAAGGTTTTCAACAAATCTAAGTAATTGCATTCAAGGAATTAAAGAAATGACACAAAACCTGATGATGCACATTCTCCTGAAACAAAAGTTTGTTCTTAAGAAAATGGAATATAGTGTCAAAATATTCAAATACAATATATTTTATAGATATTCCAAAGATTCCCAAAACATGGGGGGGGGGGTAATAATAATTTCTGCATTCAAATATTGCACTATATTTTTATAAGCACCCATATTTTTGACTGTGCCCTTTTTTTTTAAATGCAGGCTCATCACTATATTTTACAAAAAGTCCACATATTTAACATATATTGCAGTATATACAATTTCTGCATGGGCAGTAATGAACAGAGTGCCATGATGGTTGTAATTACTGGTGCCTTTATGGGTTGCAGATGAAATAAACCTCTGCTCGTGCCACACGCCACAAATGTGTTTGTCTCTACGGCGCTGGCGATGGGCACTCATAAAGCCAAGCAAAATTTCATTTCATTTCCCCCCCCCCACGAATGTGAAGTGTGGCGAACAGAGGCCAGAGATAAACACTCCTGACAGTCTACTGACTCGGAAAAAAATGAATTAGGGTAGAAAAATGACATTCAGCTGTCAGGTTGACACAATCGCGACACTACACGCCATTAAACGAGAAGAAACAAACGTCCTCCTTTGGCCATTTTGTTTGATAAACTGTAGCTATTCGCTATTTTGGTCACTGTTTCAGAGATTTGCACACTGCTGGATGAGTCGAGTGGAGCAAAGCCCCACCATCTATAAACCTACTGTAAGTCAACCTGACAATGGCAGCCAGGCTACAGGCTACATATTTTTGGGTTTATTCTGAACATAAGTGAAAGTAGCTATTCATGTGTATGGTATTTGTTTGCACTACCATCCTTTTCCTCTTTTTGATGCCTTTGACTTCACAAAGGGTGCACGTTCACAGTGTTCCCGGGGTAATCTCCTGTTTGGGAAACAGCTTTGCCGTATTGGTTATTATCATGTTGCGGAAGCCCGTTTTTTTTTTACAGCTTTTCTCTGCAGCCCCCTGTTAATGGCAGCAGCTGTTCTCCAGGGCCCCAATCCAGCCAGCCGGCACGTTGAGCCGGGCACGGGTCCATGTGACCCACCGAAAGCCTAATCCTGCCCACACTCTGCGCCTCGCCTCCGCCAGGGTTCCAGAGAGAGAGAGAGAGAGAGAGAGAGAGAGAGAGAGAGAGAGAGGGAGAGAGAGAGAGAGAGAGAGAGGGAGAGAGAGAGACAGATAGGGGCCCAGGGCTGGCCACGGAAATTAAAATCCAAAATGGGGAAAGCACCAAAGGAAATAACAAAGGGAGAAGGATTTTGTCTAACCATAAGCCCTATGTGTTTTCTTTATTTTGTTTGTTTTTTTCATTCTCCTACTTAAAGAAAGATCTGTATACAGCCATCATTACAAATAGCACCCCTTACTTGATGTCTTGGATACAGTCTTGAAACCATCATCAGCTTTTTTTTCTTTTTTTTATTATCAATGTATTTTAATCTATAACAGATACCGAAAGGCCTGGTGGATGGGTACAAATAAATATTCTGTCGCTGGAGCATCTGACCCGTCCGTGCACAAAGACTTACCTTCAGCTTGTACTCGCGCTCCTTGGTGACCTTGGTGAGGAGCTTGGCTTTCTGTCGCGTGAGCGCGTCGATTAGCGCGTCACACTGAGCCACCAGGCAAGCCTCGAACTCCACTCCGTTCTCCTGCGGGGGGCACAGAGACGGGTCAGCCATCTGACGACATGGGACGGAGGCAACGGGCGAGGGGGCAGCGCTCGCCGGCCGCTAACACCGGGGGGGTGACAGCCAGTAAATCTTCGCCGCCGCAGTAAATCGATAATTGACGCGGGGGAAGATAAGCTACGAAGCTCCAAAGTCTAGTCTGGCAGAAGAGACTCTTCAAAGCCGAGGATGCAGGCAGCATTGAGACATTTCAGAGCATGGGGCAACGTTTTGCACTAAACAGATCCCATCAAACCAAAATAAAAGCCTTTTGTGAGTGCATTGCAAGGGCTGATGGGATGTGGCAGCGCAGTAGGCATTATAAAAGCCTAAATTGTCTGAGTGTCCCAGCAGACTGTTATAGCAGACAGGCACACTCCCTCATCCCTGCTTCAGCTGTAAGTGTGGACACAAACAGATTCATTTCTTCCTACTGGGCAATAAGACGTGCTTTAGATGCAGGCTACTGCTATCCAAAAATGAAAGCCGCCTTGCCCTTCTCACACACATAATCCCAGGAGTTTACCACAAATTAAATGATTGTGGGTAAGTGACATACTATAAAGTCTGCTTCTCCGTTGCTCCGTTCAGATGATTATCATAAAGAGGAATGTTCTTCTTTCATCCTGTTCACTCGCTTTCAAGTTTGACTTTGAAACAGGCAGGGAGCCAAATGTGCTGTACCAAGGGTACATTTCTGCTACAGGAACGATGAAGTATAACATTAAAAAATTGGTAAAATTCATTTTAACAAATTGAAAGCAAATTGATTTTGACCAAGCAAAACTAAATGACCATATGAATGATAATAAAAACCTAAAACCATGGATGTGGATTATTTTATTAAAGCTAAAAACTATGATGTTCACATTCAAATTGCTTCATTTTAATTAGCACAGGTTTTAATACAGAATCTTAGATAATAAAATACGCCTATCGTGTCATATGTTGCCAACACACTTCGGTTATAAATTAAACTGACCCTTACTTATCAGCTCCACCTCATTGGTCACACTCCTGCGCAGGAAATGTGTTCTTCATGCTTTGTTATAACTGCCACTGGGATTAATACTCACAAAGAGTAATGTGGTGTGGGGATGGCTGGTTTAAGCAGCCACACCTGCCCTGGGTCAAGCTAATTAGACCTGGCCAATTGGATAATGGGTTAAGAATTAGATAATTGGCCAGGCTAATTGGACCCAGGAACAGGAGTGGCTGCACCTGTGCGTAGTGAGGTAATCACTGCGCACAGGTTAAATCTGCCATCCCCACCCACATCAGTAGCTCTCTGTCATGACAGGGTTTTTACATCTGCTCATTTGGCTGTTACCATCTTGCCAAACCCTCGTGGAATAAATGTGGACTGTCTGAACATCTTCTCCCTGTGTCTCTGTGCTGGAGGGCCCCAAAGAAAGCCACTTCGGTGGCCTGTGGCAGGCGTGTTTGCCACAGTGGCGCCCAACGTGGGGCTCCTCCAGCACAGAGACACAGGGAGATGATGTTAAAACAGTCCACATTTATTCCACGAGGGTTTGGCAAGATGGTAACGCCAAATGAGCAGATGTAAAAACCCTGTCATGACAGAGAGCTCCTGGTGTGGGTGGGGATGGCAGATTTAACCTGTGCGCAGTGATTACCTCACTACGCACAGGTGCAGCCACTCCTGTTCCTGGGTCCAATTAGCCTGGCCAATTATCCAATTGGCCAGGTCTAATTAGCTTGACCCAGGGCAGGTGTGGCTGCTTAAACCAGCCATCCCCACACCACAAGTAATTAATGCAATTAACCGTCAGCAGCCAATCAGAACAGCGTATTACCTGTATCTGTTGAAGCATGTTCTTTAACTGAACCAGAAATTCTTTGGCGTCCTTGGCTCTGTCTGATACTCCACTCAGGGCTTGGGAGAGCTGGCACTGTAAGATATTGAGAGATAATAACGAATCCCTTTACATGCAGTTAAACGCCCACAGCACATATGTATCTGTCAATTCTATTTTTCAGCCATTTTGTCCTCCCCCCATCTCTCTTTCCCTTTCTGTCTCTCTCTCTCTCTCTCTCTCTTTCACTTCACTGATGCAGGCTATAAAAAGAGAGATACAGGACATGAGATCATCGTGGATAATGGTTCAGTACCCATTAATAATCATTTACATTAAAGTCCGCCCACACACTGAAGGCTTTCCCTAGGAAACCAATAAGAACCTACTCCATAAACTCCTCTTTTTTTACATAGGTTTACCACATGGCCTACGCTAAACCAACGTAGCAGTTTGTGTATGTATAATATCTTCAAATAAATCTGCTCAAAGTCAGATACTGGTGTGGAGACGCTTAATGATCGTAAACATACACCCTGCTGCGATCGATCTGGCCCGGTTCCATCCCTCCCGTTTCTGTTCACACCTGCTCCGCCATCTCTGGACGTCTCCGAGCCATGAAATATCAGGAGGATCCTAAATCGAGCCAGCCCTTCCCCGGTCCCTTAATGCACCATCTGGACCGGCAAGCTGGCCCCATCTCTAACAAGCGGATGAGTGATTTCCCTTCTCGCACAACCAGACCTCAGACGAGACAATGGAACACTTGGGCCACTGACTCTGGTGGTCGGTGGTACTTGGCGACATCATCGGAACAAACAGACAGAGGGTCCTATTATGTGAGGGCAATTCATTTATTTAAACATTTTTTTTGTTGCGTTTAATTTGTTTCATTTGATGATTTATTTAAGGCCGAACGTTAATCACATCTGATTAAATGTTAATTAAACATCAACCTTTTCATATTTCCATCCGGCTTTGATCGTGGTGTCAGGAGCCTCGTTTTGATCAGACTTAATGAGTCTGATGAAAAGGTACTGTAATTGTCTTGTGGTGAGATATTATGTAGTTCTACTGGGTAATTATGAACATGAATGAAAATCAGACTGCCTGGCCCCCCTGAAGGACTACAGTTGGACACTCCACCAGATTCCACGCGGAGTGGCCTTCTGCTTATGGTGATAAACTCCCGCACCAGGCACCAACAGAGATGGAAAACAGCCCTAATATCTGGCGTGACGAGACCACATCACTGCCACCAAGAAGAAACAGATAACAATATGAAGCAGATAGAGCTGTTATAGTACACATGGAGGTATTCTGGACAGCTTGTACACTGCATGTCAATTTTCTATCATTGAAGTATTCTGGAAAAACAAGTTTTTTTTAAAATCCACTTAATTTTCCACAATATTTACTAAATATCAAGGAGTCGTCCTGTCCATTGAGTAATTGATATCTACAATAAGCAGCCATACAATAATCACAGGAAACCTAGGAGCAATGTGTGTAAAAAGCAAGCAGCCAAGGTGGCTGGCTAGCGAAATTAAATTTCAGGACGGTGTCCAGGGATTCGGGCCGGCTGTGTGAAACAATACAAATCTGTGCTGATCACAGCAATGACCTTGATTCTTGTGAGTCCTCGGGGACCTGCCAGGAGGAGTGGGTCAGAGAATCCCTCATCTCACATCCCACCCCTAAACACTCTGCAGCTGGGCCATTAATGCTACACATCTGGACCAAATCTGAACCAATCTCTCTCTCTCTCTTTCTCTTTCTCTCTCTCCCTCTCTCTCTCTCTCTCTCTCTCTCTCTCTCTTGCTCTCTCTATCTATCTCACTCTCTTTGTCTCTCTCTCTCCCTTGCTCTGTCTCTGTCTCTCCAATTTATTGAGGTCTTCTCTAGGTGTGGGCAAAATTCAGCCTCAGGCACTGTGTATTTCTGGTTTGTGCTAGCATGCACGCTCTCAATGCATAAGTGAATCAGCGTATGAATCATAAGTCAAGCAGAGCCAAACACTGAACACCAAAGGCTGCCGTAGCAACCGAATTAAAGAAATCTGCGCAAACACTACAATTGCTGTCAGCGTAAAAACTGTGCGTGTGATTATAATTAACCACTTTTCATGTATACTTAAAAGCAGTCCCTTAACAACATATAAAATATTGATAGGATTCGGCCCATTAATAAATGTATGAATATGTTGAACACAGGCCAGTGACTTGAAATAAAACTGAATAAGAATGACGCCATTCAGAAGACTCGAATCAATAGGTGAGCTTAGCGTGGGTACATTTGTATGTTTTTCAGTCCTTAAAAGACATGTTATTTGAGGCATTGTGGGAGATGATGAGAGAGTGGGGTGTTTCGTGGGAGATGGTGAGACATGCACCTTGGCGATGCTTGCTAGCTGGTAGACCGCTATTTGTACCAACTGCACAATTTGCCAGAAGCACAGTCTTAATATCACATTAATTTTTCATATTGCACTCAGAGCAGCGTTAATAAGAGAGGTAGCAATCAAAGCAATACCTTTTGCGATCGCTAATGTTGCCACTCTGGCCTATTGTCCTGTGGATTATTCATTTAGCAGCCACTTTGAGTATCCATGGAAATAGAGAGGAAAATGTGGCCAATGTTTCAAATTCAAGTCTCCATTTATGCGAGAATGAGATCATCTGGGGCTCCAAATGTTGGAATCTAAGGTCTACGGCCCCGGTTACCACTTGCCTGGAAACAGCAAGCTAAGCCACTGAGCCATTAAAACCTGGGCAAACGAGAAGTGCCCATGCCTCAGTCAACTCATTATGGAACATGCATACTCGTATACATACTGTAGTATGGTGGGCATTTAGATACATTAGCCTACATTTTCCCTGCTATGTAACAGTGAGAGCCATTTGTAGCTTCTCGAGCCTTAAAGTAACAGGGAAACCTTTCCTCAGTCATAGCACCATCTGTAAAGAGATCATTCCTGGCTTGTGCTGTAATTGGACCTCTTAGTCTATACCCCACAGCTTCAACTGTCAACATGTCCTGTTTGTTAAAATGAGAGAACTTAGGCAGTCCCACACAGCTATTCTTCAATTTATCCACTATTCCTTAATCATGCTTTTTAAAATCAAGACCACACCATCACACAAACACTACAATGTAAGAGGACCCTCAAATTAGAAATTTCTTCCCCGTCAACATCACCAAGGGTGATTTGGAACCCATCTTGAAACAGAAGTCAATAAAAAGTGAATCAAATTAAAACCACTGGAATATTGTATGGCAAATATACACTATCTTTTAACTTGTTATATGGCTCCAGGAAAGATTAGGCCTATATGTCTAGAATATAATATGTGACAAACAAAAATGATTTATTGATTTCTACTATTGTTCTCACAGGAGCTACATTTGAGCTTGCAGGACATTCTTGCAAGAATACAAGAGATTCTTTGCAGAGATCTTCAATCCGTGAAATGTACTCTGACATTTTGAGGACCCCAAAAAAAAAAAAGAAAAACATGACGTGACAGAGAGTTAGAATACCAGCAAACTGCGATTTTGTCAGTAATAGAAGAGAGCATGTCTGACAAGCCTGTGGCATTTGAAAACAGCCCCAAGCCCTCAAGCCCTCAAACACCCTGAAAAAAAAAAACATGCAGTCAACTCTCGGTCGCAGCAGCTGTGGGTCAAATGCAATGAGTCAGTCCCGGACGAGTGGGCCAGTCTAAATTTGGGTCCCTTCCACCGATTTCTCCTCATAAGGCCTGCCAGCTCAGGGAGCTCCGCTAGTTGCATGGCACGTCTCCACAATGGAGATGACTGTTGCCTCTAAGCCAGCATCCATCTGTGACAATCAAACACTCCAACAGGGGGACACTTTTCCCTAATGAGGCAACAAGCACTAGCAGTCAGATCATCGTGTCGGTTCAATTTAGCCCTCTTTCAGCTCCTTAACCCCATATGCAAATTACACAATAGAATGAGTGACGAAAATAACGAGCGGGCCATCTAAGGGCACATGCAGAACAACGCTCCCTGAAGTGCATTGTTGATTGCTGACCTTGGGTGGACCCCTGTCCAGCAAACTTTAACCGTAGTTGGAGGCACTGTGCCACGAAATGGTGGGACATGAAATTGAATGCGTTTATTTATTTATTTTTTTATCGTTGCCATGGGCACCAAATGACTGTAAAAAAAAAAAAAATTTATAAATAACTCTTCAATGCATTTGCGTCAAGGCAACCTGGGGTGCGCAATGACCTCTTTTGCCATTATGTAAAGGGGGGCGGTGGGGGGGGGGTGGGCTGGAATGGAAAAAGGGACCAATTGTAAAGGCAGCATATCTGTGTAAAACAATTGTAGGCTATATATAGTATTGAACATGAAGGGGTTATATTGTAGATAATGAGTACTATGATACAAAGTGGCCACTCGAAACACTTGGGCCTAGCTTCAGAAGTATTCTGAACTGACTTGCCAAAAGAATGGGTTTATGGATTTATTTATCTATTCCTCCCTGCACTGTCGCATCCTGTCCAGTCACATTGATCCACGAAACCTCTCCCATTTCCTCCCTCTCTCTCTCTGTGCAATAGACCGTGCTCTACTCCCCTCTCCCCTCCCACTCCTGTGGTCAATACACGTTCCCTTTCAACACAGAACAAACTGGGTGACAAGGTGGAGCTCCATTGATCACACACTGTACAGGTGAAAGTATACTGTGTGCCCCAACTGGTCTAATTCATGCTGGGCATTATTTATTTACTGTGCTTCCCCGTGTGTGAATTTCACGATCCATTTGTGGGACAGGATGCTGAAGGTAAACTCTTACATTTATAGTAAGTGTTTCCACTGTACCTCCAGAAAATGTATGGGAGTGTGAATGTATGTAAGCTAAATAGAAGATCTGATACTGAAACAGCACTTCACCTTTAATGCATAGCGACTAGATTTTTTCTTTAAACTAGTGAGTATATGTTTGCTTTTGTATCTGTTAAAGAGCCCCCATTTTATTTTATAGCTATTTATTAAATACATTAATGGGCAAGAAAGGAGTTTGTTTGTAAGAATTCATGTTCTGTGTTAAAAATGAACAATATGACTGTTTGTTTGTTGGAATGGCTTATTGATATCGAAGCAGCGGCCCTCGGCCACTGCCAGGACATCCTAATCAGCCTTCATCTTCATGTAGTTTGTGGTTGAATCCACTGGACAGATTAAGTCGAAAACGTTAACCCGTTCATTAGTTGTAGATTAAAACCTCAAAGCCATGACCGAGTTCCATCTTGAGTAGAGATGGCAACACACGTTATCCAACGTAACTACTGTACCCCTAGTCCTACATGAATGTGCGTTGTGACCGAAACATACAGGTTTTGATTGCTGTTTGGCCGAAGACTGACAGCAGCACAACGATGTACTAAATATGGAGCAACCTTGCCCTTCCAAAGGAACAGCAATTGTAGCTACACGTGCAGCATCCACCTCCCACCGTCCTTACCTTGTGCTGTTTCCACATGGCGCCCAGAGGTTTGACATCGTGTTTTCCGTGCTTGCCCTCCTCCAGGCACTGGAAACAGACCGGGATTTTGCAGTTGATGCAGTACATGCTGTAGTTCTCCACGTCGTGTTCCGCACATGTTGCCAGTTTGCGAGCGGTCGCTGCCGGCTGCTGCTGGCTAGCGCCTGCCACTTGCGTCGGAGGTACCAATCGATGTTTGGCCAGCGGTCCACGGGAAGGGTGGCATCGCTGCTGACAGGGCGTGCAGTAGAAGACGTCGCACTGCTCGCACATCACAGTGGCTTCGACCGGGTTGCGGTCACACAACTGGCATTTCACCGCCACGGCACGACTCTGCTGATAGCGTGAAACGATTGCCTCCAGCAGTCGGTTACGTGGGAAGCCCCTTAGCCCTCGTTCGTCTAGAGAGACGCTGCGATGACAAAGGGGGCAGGTGATGGAGCAATGACGGTGCATCATAGCCGGAGGAAACACCCTTACCCCATTCGGAGACTTCAGGCACGGCGTGTATGATCCATAGCCGCTGTCCGTTTCGCTATACATGCTCATTTTGTCCATATCAAGATAATCGTAATCCGAGTTCCCGGAGGCACGGCTATGCGGAGGTGTTTCACCCTCTGGCGTCTGTACAATGATGTTTCGGGCGCAAGCCAAGCAAACATTGTGAGAACAAGGTAGAATGATGGGATCCTTGAATAAAGAACCGCAAACTGGGCATTTTAATTCTTCATCCATCTTGTCCATAAAATGCACACACTCACAACGCAAGAGCCCCGATCAACGATAACACACCAGCACTATTTGATACGGACAGCTCCCCTTCCCCGCTGTACGCAGGCGTAATGTAATGTGGGATTGTTGGTTTTGTAGTCCATACATATAGAAAGTGTCCGGATTTCGAGCTACTTTGTCTTGTTGCGAATATTAGAATATAAACTACAAGTCCCCTAATCCCTTACACCTGTAGCCAATACCCGTAAAACAGAATACAATTAATCGCCAGTGTGTAGCCTGTGATAGAATTTCGGTTTATCATAAAATATAGAATTCCAAAGAATTATTCAGAAATTGGTATAAAGAGGAATTAAAGGCGAAGCCAATGAATATTCAAGTCAGTCTGATTTTGTAAAGTATTTGCAAAAGTACCAATCAATTGATTGTCCAATTTTTTAAATAATTAAATATAAATGGTCATTTAATAGATGTTATAAATAAATCAATAAACAATCAGTTCCTGGAGATTTTTGATTATTAGCAGTAGGACTGTGAAAATTATACCAAAGAAAGACTCCAAGCCTATCCATGATTTTAATATAGCCATTATTAATTATAAAAAATTATGTTCTTCTGCCCCTTTTCTGGCAGATGGAACAAGAATGAGAAGATAATGCTTCTCACAGTGGTGGTCATGGGGGTTGTAGTTGTGATTATGGTGGTGTTTGTAATAATAAAGATGAAGATGGACCCATCAGTCCTATCAGCTGTATCTTTGCTGTAAATTTTAAATAGTCTATATTTTTCTACCATTGTAAGGCACAATAGCTAAACGATCAGCATGCAATCTCTCCTGACATGCACCTGTTGACCTGGGTACAATTCAAATCCCTTGAGGAAGCCTCTGTCCAAATGCTTTCGGATGCTCTGAGATCTACTTAAGAGATTAGTCCAAAGATTTACCTGGAAGAGAAAATTAATATGTGTCAGAAGTCAACTCTGAATAAAACAGGAGATATATTGGATTCTGGTGAATATTCCCTGTAAAATCTGAAGCAGACAGCAGCTGTGAAGCAAATCATTACTTATTTGATTAAAATAATACTATTAGGTGGTTCACTAAAGAGCAACATTAAAGAGACACTCAAAAAGAAGGATAATTTCAACATGAAGAACTCATTACAGACTTTTTTAATAAGTCCTGTCAAGAAGCTAAAATAAAGCACTAAAGATACATTTTAAAATTCAAAGACATGAATTGTCATTCTGTGAATATATATTGTTTCACTAGTCCAGTTTACTTTATGGAGTAGAATGTCAAAGCATCTACTTCTAAATTACTGATTAAACTACTGAGGTATTTGGTACATTGTTTTGTATAATTATTGGCGTCATCATATCAGACCATAATATCTACATCAGGCTGATATATCAATGATACAGTATTATTGTGCATCCCTATTCAAAAACATATTCTTTGAACAGAATTAAATTAATAAACTCATGCATGCTCATTATATCTTGGTCATTGGCTAAAGTATAAATTATTTTTAAGGATTAATGACTGACCTGTCAACATTATTAATGACTGACCTGTCAATATTATTGATGTGGAACTTTCATTCGTCGTGGCTTTTGATTAGTACAATTACATTTTACATAGTTTCATTGGTGCGTTTTATGATGATTGTGGGCTAGTTCCATTAGAGCCACTGCAGCTCAGTGCATGACCGGATGGTCCAGATAAATTCCTACAACTTTGATTTGCATTCCACATACAGAAGGGATCACTAAATCGATACCTTTCTGTAATACCACAATAGCACTATCATTTAGCGTAAGATACCAAAATTTCACATCATTCAAATGGTGGAGTGTATGTAAGCTATCAGCAGATTTGTAGTTGGGTATACAGTGGAATCATTTTCCACATATTTTATCCCATATTGTGACATACTACAATAAACACCATAACAAACAATACACATATAACTGCGAGTATCTTATTATAGTTTCCAACCTTGGAGAAGATCTCCAACCTTGCCTGTAGAAATGGGAGCATATAGGGAGACATTGCCCATGAAAGCAGTTCTTGCTGAAAACCCATGTGGATAGCAACACCAACCCTGAAAGACAGAAAGAATAGAGGTTCAATGACCCTTTGTGAATATTAGATCAAGAGTGTGTTTTTGCGTATTCTTGGAACATAACAATAAAAGACAAAAAGGAATGATGAATCGAAATAACTCACAGACGCACCCTTCCCAGAGGGCTTTGTGTCGACAGCTGTGCTTTTATCTCTGCGCTCTCGATACCGGGCTCTGTGAATGAACTCACGAGCTCAAAACGGCGACACGTGAACCTAATGTACAGGAATCAGGAAAATCTGCACGAGTGTGCCGGGCTGGCCTTAACAGGGAGAAAGCAATCTCAGACGTCTGACCAAATTCATGTTGCAATTAACAAAATGAGAAAAAATGAAATCAAAATACTATGATACAACTGTGTAAGTGATGCAGTGTGACGGTCTCTATATATAATGCTTGCAATAAAATTGTAGGCTCCAAACTGCATGCAGCATTTGGCCTGAAGTTATTCTTCGCTGTTTGTAAGAAGGAGGACTTCTATGAAGAAATTCATCACTATTTTTCTTATAATAAATAAACCATCCTGCGCTAGCAGGCCTCCAAGGAAGCAGTGAGACAGGAATTCTTTCTATGAACTTACAAGCCAATGTGACAGCATCAACAGGTCAGCATTAAACGAGTCAAAAAAGAAAAAAACAAATACAAAGACCATCATACAAACAAGGAACAGAACAGAATTTGCAATTCAGGCCAGCTTTGAATGTCTTCCTACTAGCACAGTATGCTCGGTTTTGTTCACAATGCTTTGTAGAACAGGTTTATTTCAATATATATTTCAATATTTTTTCTTGCAATTCATGAAAGTGCACAAACATTCATAATGAGTTGAAACTATTAATACTACATGTCATTTTTTCAAATACAAATGATAGAACAGGAAATCGTGCCTTTATCCATGGTGCTTCCGAATAGATTATTTCAACAATTTGAAATTTGTCATTTACAGCTGAAATTAAAAAAAACCCAGTCAGAACATGATTTAATTCATTTATTATTTATTTACATTGACAATCCTCCTTGGCTACGATGTGAACATATGGTTCAGCCAAGTCTAAACTTATTTAAAATTATTAATGTAGGACATTCTATACATGTGTGACTATGCTTCATTGTAAATGTATGTACACAATCAAATACTTGGCACAATCAATTAGTCAAGTCTCAACAACTTTGGCCAGTATTTCTGAACCCTTATCAAATCTTTGATATAGTCAGAAAGCACTCTCAGTATTATAATATCAAAGGGTAGTAGCATCATTTGTTTTTTTATATTATGCAGAACAAAGTTTACTTATGGCAGACTTACCAAAATGGTCTCCTATAATAGCTTGCTCTAATATTCAGCCAACATGATTAAAATACAGTTTACTCCCCAAAGAACAATTTCCAAGGGAAAAGGAGACCTTGGCATAAATTCAGTGCAATTCTTTTGGATCTTATTACATACACTAGTTTACTTTCAGTCTTGATTCTGTCCAGCTATTAGGCCTACATTCTGAGCATTCTTGATAATTGCATTTCAAAAACTCCAGGGAGGGAAAAGAAAAACACAAACAAGTTGACCTGACACACATTTTTAATGCTGATTTTAGCAACAAAGAGCTGAAAACAGTAAAAACTACGGCACAAACAAGTAAAAAAAAGGAAAATTTGCACTCAAATTTTTTTTTCCAAACAAAATCAGATTTCTTGCACACTTCCAACAACACAATGAAAAACTAGTTGAAATTTCCTGAAATGTTCTGCCCACAGCTTGCCGCATCCCTTCCCTTTACACCACGGACATGGTGCTGTCCGGATTGACTCGCATGGACCGAGAGCTCTTCCTCAGGTCCTGCAGCTGCTTGGCGGGTTTCCCCACCCCTTCCTCGAACCTCTTCTCCACCACGGGGAGAACGGTCTCGTGCAGGAAGGAGGCGTTCTGAAGGATGAAGGCCTTCTTCTCGGCCTCCTGCTCGCAGCGCAGGCTGTAGTCGACGTGCTGCACCGCCACCAGGATGATCTCCCGCAGGCTCTCCAGCAGCACCATGTGCAGCTCGGGGAAGTACAGCTTCAGGCCCTCCTCCAGGAACGCCATCATCTGCTTGGTGAAGGCCACCACAGTGTAGCTGAGGTTGACCCAGCAGTCGTCGCCCGTGTACTGCTCAAAGTTGCCCATCCCGCAGCTTCGCATCTCCTCCTTCAGCTTGGCCAGCGCCTCGGGGGTCATCAGGTTCATCTTGCGCCACATCTCCTCCGAGTTGCGATGCTTGGTGGCCTCGATGATGATCTCCTTGTAGCTCTGAAGGGCCGCCTTGACGTCCTTGACCAGCAGGGACTGCAGAGTGAAGGTGAGGTCCAGGCCAATCTCGCTCAGCTGCTTGCAGTGCTCCTTCGCCACTTTGACGCACTCGGCGGCGGTGGAGAGGCTCTCCTTGCTGTCGAACACCTGCTTGCTGAAGGCGTCCACGAACATCTTCATGGCCGCACGCGACCAGACCACAAACGCTGAGTAGCAGCCGGTGTTGCCGGCGAAGTCCATCTCGAACTCCTTGGCGGTTTCCAGCAGGCTGGTGAAGAAGATGTTGCAGAGCTTGTGGATGTAGAGCAGAGTGGCCCCCTCGATGCGCAGCTGCCGGATGGCCGTCTGCACCGCGGCCGCCCGGTTCTTCAGGAAGAGCTCACAGGCCTTGGTGGACTGGCCCAGACGGATCAGCTGCGAGACGGCCCTGCGAGTAGCTTTGGGCCCCCCGCGCAGCGAGCGGTCGGGGGAGAGCTCGAACACCAGCACCTCCGTCAGCTGCCGCACGCGCTCGTCCACTTTGCCCCTCAGCTCCTTCACGCGCGGGCTCACGGGCTGGTCCTTCAGGTACTCGTTCAGCTTGTCCAAGAGGTCCACGGCACCTTCAAAGTCCCGCTGAGCGATGCACACATCAAGGTCTTCGGGGAGCTCCTGTATCCACTCCAAGCTCAGGTCCACTACTTCCTCTGAGCTCAGGGGCTCGTCCTCCACGTCAAAGGGGTTGTTGGAGACCTCCGGCCGCACCGGCGAGTTTGGCACCTCCTCCTCTTTCTTGTGTCTTTCCTTCACCACTTTGTTTTTCTTGGTTTCATCAAGGATCTCCAGCCACTCCTTCTTGATCTTGCTATTCTCTGCCTGGAAAATGCGACTATCTGGAAACATGAGGATTTTAAACATGTCTTTCATTGGAGGGTTGTCCTTTACATTGACAATGGCAAAGCTCTCCAGGTCATATAGAGCATTGTACTTATACTTCACAGCACCACGGCGGTTTGGTAGCCAGGTGGCAATAAGGAGACAGTCATTCATCAGGAAAGCGTGCACTTTTTGGATCTGCGACATATTATCAACATCATACTCCAACAAGTCACCATTGTACACTAAATACCTGCCAGGGGTCTCCATAATGTTTTTACAGCCCTCCACTTTTTCCAGCAAAGTTGTAAGCGTTCTCTGCTTCACTTCTTCTGTTTCTTTCGGGAAGGCAGCAAGCATTTCCTTTGCAGTTTCATCTTTATCAGTTGAGAGCAGAGACTGGGTTATGCTCTCCATAATACTTTTCTGTTCCGTTAAAATATGGCTCAGCTGGTACATTTCGCTCTCCAAATATGAGATTTCTTTTGCAGTTTCGATAAACTGCCTGTAGTTTTTATAAACATTTTTCTTCAAGTTTTGCGCAGTCTCATCAGCCAGTGTCTGAATTTTTTGACGGTGTTCCTGCAAATCTCTGTCGCCATCAGATTGTTGTGAAAGCTGTTTGACATAATTCTGGGGGTCGAAATTAGCCGATTCCAGCTGTTTACGCAGCCTGTTTGCGGTGTCTGCCATCTTTCGAATTTGGTGCTCTTGTTCGCTTTATAGAATGCTCAGTGCTTCGACTAAAATATGAAACATGTAGCTACATAACCAGCTATGTTTTCTAGCTAAGTAAATAGCTATTTTGATAACCGGAAAGCCAACTCCCTTTGACATCACGGGATTTGAAAATGGGTGGCCAAACAATGACCTACCTACTAAAACGAGAAGGAGCTGTCTAACCAATAGGAGAAAGAAAACTCTATTCGAGATTAGTTATTTGGACCCGTTGCTTTTAATTTCGATAATTTTCACTTTTATACTATCTTCTAAACAAGCGAATTTTGTGCCGAAGCCTTCAATCCCGAGTAATAAATTAACTGGACAACAAGCGTCATGCGCACGAGTTTGCATGTAAAATTTATATCATATGGATTCACATTCCAGAAAGAGTATGTCCACTCTAATATCCAATCCATGTGTAATCCCGATCAGTGACTCTGAGGCGCAGCTAAACAGCCCCAAACACTACTGACGATCCCATAATGCTGTTCAACACCACAGAAATTAAACCACACCAGATGTAAACAGGAAACAAAGTTCGTTAGATAACTGGCTTGCTTATTCATTGATGGCATTGAATAGTCGAATACCCCTTTTTTAACGTTTTAAGTGATCATTAATGTTGTAAGAAGGCATAGTTTACAAATTGAGAGATTATAGTCTGCTTCTCACTACCCATTGATAATGACAGCTTCACGTAGGCTTCTGATTTAGCTTAGTAGCAAGCTAAATGACCGTCTTTTGACTGTGAATGGAAGCAGCAGGCTAGCATATTGCACCGAGTGGGTAGAGATACTGTAACCACCGACTTGGACACTAGCCAGGCACCGTACACGTCTTCTTTTTGTGACGTTAGATCATTCATTAAGGCGTTGGTGATGGATGAAGATTTTTTGCTCGCTGTTCAGCTACAGGAACAATTCGACTATGAGGCTTCCACGTATTCATCGGATGCCGTCGATTATAATGTTGACCCGGTTAGTAAGAAAAGAAAAGTCGATTCCAGTGGCGACGTACTTGCTCCATGTTATTCTTCCTTCGAGCCTGAAAGGCCCATGTCAATCGTTGACGAGTCATGGGAGATGCTTGATCCCAGTCCTGATGTTCGAGCCATGTTCCTGCAATTTAACGACATGTTCTTTTGGGGGAAATTATGTGGCGTCGAAGTCAAGTGGAGCCCTCGAATGACGCTGTAAGTTTGAATTTGTTGAAAATCTCTGCTTCACTTTATTTGCAGAAGGAATTATCTAGGTCACTGTTGAACCTTACGTGGTGTAAAGCTATCGTTGATAAATAAACTGTTTTCACTGACCTAGATGTTTATTTATTCCATCTATTCATATAAATTGCATACACGTTACTTATTCATATAAAGTCCGCAGACTGTCGTGCAAGGTACAGATATTTAACAAGATAGACAACGTTTAAAATGTGAACAGCTTGTTTTGTTTATTTGTAATATTTCGTTAAGTTGTTGTTTATTATTCTTTACTTTAGATGCGCTGGAGTGTGTTCTTACGAAGGACGAGGCGGGCTGTGCTCAATTCGTCTCAGTGAACCTCTGCTGAAACTCCGACCACGTCGAGATCTGGTGCAGGTGACTATACTACTGTAATATTTTGACAGAAAGCAATGTGTGTGCTCCTTAGTGTTTCTTCCTTATATCATATTTGGGGGAAATTATATATTTTTTTAAATAAAACACATAATATGAAGACAACAACCATAAACATACTCGTAGTTACTACAGATTATAAAAAAGGCTAAATGTGTTTCTGACAGACACTTCTACATGAAATGATACACGCCTTGCTGTTTGTGACTCAAAACAACCGAGATCGAGATGGACACGGCCCAGAATTCTGTAAGCACATGGACAGAATTAACAAAGTCACCGGGACAAAAATTACGGTACGTCAAAAGATATTCTTCCTCTGTTCTTTATTAAATCCTTGTATTTATTTACTTACATGTGTGACATTCAACAGCACTGTAACCGTGGTCTCTCTACAGGTCTACCACACTTTTCATGATGAGGTGGACCAGTACCGTCAGCACTGGTGGCGATGTAATGGACCGTGTCAGACTCGGAAGCCCTTCTTTGGCTATGTGAAGCGTGCCATGAACCGGGCTCCCTCTGCCCGTGACCCCTGGTGGGCGGATCACCAGCGCACATGTGGGGGAACTTACGTCAAGATCAAAGAGCCAGATGATTATGGGAAGAAAGGCAAGAAAGGTGACGGCAAAGACACAAAGACCCTGAGCCAACCCAAAGACAAGAGCAAGCCCTCCGCCACCACAGGTGAAGTCCCTTGTCTGTATAATATAAAACAACTTTTGCCTCCAATTTATTAATTGAAGCCCTAATGGATTGTTTCTTTTTAGTTTTCTTTTAAATAAAATCACTTCCGAAGTAACGCTTGACCGTCATATTATGGAAGTTATACTCATTTTATGGTTTTACTTTCTTTCATTGTTTTCCCCTCCGATAGTTTCATTGAAATATTCTTTATTCTTTTTTGGCCTTTTCATTTTTATAACACATTTAAGGTGCTGTTTACTTGCTACTTTATATTCCTCAACTACATGGATCAATTTAAAATGAAAACAAATATACAGATTTTCTTTGACTGATCTTCCAATGAACCAGTATGATTAACTGATACTAATGACTACTTTTTACAATGTTTGTTTGCAACATTTTTCTGTAATAATATGGAGTTTGTTTTCTGTACTACTCACTATTCACTAGTCAACATTTTAGGTTCTTAGAATTGGTTGTGAACTGTCTGTACTCCTATGGCAGTAAAAGGACATTTTTTTCACCCTTTGATCGCCACAGGTACATCTGGTTTGCAGGATATTAGGAATGTCATCCCATTCAGTGGCAAAGGGTTCATCCTTGGAGGAAGCTCTCAGTCGTCCGCCTCTCAAAAACCACCTGACAATAGTCAGAGAAGACTCGATTTCCCAGGTTCCCCTGAGCCACTGGGGTCCCCATCAGGGCAAGTTACAGCCAAAGGCATGAACTCCCCAGGACAGCCCGGATACAGCAGCCCCCACAGGACCAGTAACATGGGCACTATGACTTCTACCTCAAGGGGTCCCCAGAGTGGCATCCCAAGCCTACGTCCTCCAAGTAAAAAGTCAGTTGCTAACGTTAGGGCTTTTGTCAACATTAACGGGTCTCCGGTGAGGATTTCAAAGACTGCGGGCCATTTGACGAAGCCATTCGGGAGTACCACAGATTCTACCGGCGCAACCCAGAGGTCTGTACGTGACCTCTTCAGCTCCAAAGTACTTGCGTCTCCTGATGGGGCAAGAATGGGTGCTAGCACGTCAAGTGCCTCCAAACCAGTGACTGGGCTCAAAGGACTATCTCATGATGTCAATAGGGAAAGAGCACTGGGGAATGGCTTTAACTGGAAGGTCGGTGGACAACCAGGGAGAAGTGGAGATGCTCAGGGCTCCGGTCAGTCAAACGGCCTTCAGTCAGGAAGCCCTGGAGGCTCAAAGACTGGCCTGCTAAACCCGCTCGGTTCCTATCAGCCCAAACCCGCTGCAAAATCAGGCACTGCTATCACGGTTTCTAGAAAGAGGCCGTGGGACAGCGGTGGCACGGCCCACATCTTCGACTTCTTCCAGCGGACGATGAGCGAGTCATCGTCGCCCAAGGGCAAGGCGGAGGGCGTCGCTGCCACTTCCTCCGCCCCTGTTGTGCAGCCCGCCCCTGTCAGCAGCGCCAGCCTTACAGTGAGCTGCCCTGTCTGCCAAGTCACTGTGCCTGAGTCGAAAATCAATGAGCATTTAGACTCCTGCCTCACATGATGAATAACGGGAAGAGGAGAGTTCTTATCTGTGGCATTTGCTATAGGTCACAATGTATATCTGTTTAAAGTGTTTTAATTGCTATTAACAAATCTATATATAGCTGTCATTTATCAAACATGTTGATTTTAGATATTACAAATAAAGTATTCAAGTAGATTTTTCTAGGTAGTACAGCTTTTAAGGTTCTTCGAAGCATTCAGGTGAGGTGCTTTTCAGTATAGCACAGGTAAGTTTTTCAGTATTCGGTTCCTTTAAGCATTTCATAGTTTGTCATTTGTTTTTACGGATTTATCTGAAATTTGTGCGAATTGCTGGGGTGTTTGTCAAAAATATCAAGATGGCTGAGATACCTAACAAGTGCTGCTTATTTGTAAAGTAGGTGATTTACAAAGATTTTATTTAAACTGACGTCACACTGTTTTATTATGTACAATAATGAACGACCTGTGCCTTCCTGTACATAATTATATGCAAGCGTACAGTCTGTACAGACTTTAAAAGGGCATAAAATACTGAAGGTGTTAAATCTTCACTCAGGTCAGAAGTGGATATCAGTAAACCTAGCAAATACTTTTTGCTCTTGTATGTGCACATTTATTTGATGTGACTGTGACTTTGGTCTGTGATACGACCTTTTTGTCATCGTGCACAGGAGGCAGTTTGTAAAATCCATCTCTGTGCTTTCCCAGCTGTGGGAAATGCTGGCCTTCATACTAAACAGACGGGATTGTATTACGCGTATGCTTGCTGTTCACCATTGTGGCCTCTCCGATGCCCACTGCACGCGTGCAGGTCAAACTTTACAAGGGCACTTTATGCTTCACAAATATGATCACTTGAACAGCTGCACTGGGTATTGCTGCTGAGTATTTGAACCAATCTGCTCAGTGTATGAGAAGCAGTAAACAAGAATTATCTCTTGGCAATCAAGCATACAAAATGTGTGTTTTCCAAAAGATGGGAAATGCATTCTGATTTAATCAAAGATTACAAGTGGCATGTTAAATTGTTTTTTTTTAAAATGTTTTCATAGTAAGTTGTATCTGACATTTTACAACTCTGTTATTTTAAAACAGTATTTTACAACACACTTGAAAAGAATTTTGCAACATTTATTTTTTTTGTTGTATTTTTTTTAACATTTTTTTTTTTACACCAGTTTGTTCCTTTTAATGTTGATGTATAGAAGGTTTCATGCTTGTATTTACATGTGATGTTTATTCAAAGAATATATTAAATATGCACATTTGTCTCTGTGTTGGTTTTAATTTAGGGTTTAACGTATATTTGAGCATAAATTATTGAAAATTGTTAGTTATTTCAATGAAAGTCTGCCGATTCAAGTTATTTAAAACCGCACTCCTCTCAAAATCGTGTTCATCATTAGTCTCACTTCATGCTCAAATGCTTTTGAATGGATTCTTATTTGCCCTCTAGGTGCAAAGTACTGATAACACCACACTGTTCTGTGCTCCTGAAAAAGTTTAATGGGCATAAAAACAGACAGGGGCAACAGCCCAGAAATTCTTTTGGAAGATATGTACATGATACATCTTGACATTTTTTGTGGGCTTAAATGCTCCATCTCACTCTATGGTTACAAGTAAGTTTTTGTTTATTATTATTATTATTATTATTATTATTATTATTATTATTATTATTATGTCTTTTTTACAAAAGTACACTGTAATCCTTAAGTACACACAACATGTGTTCATTAACCCCAGACTTAAGAGTGAGGGAGTAAAAAAAGAGTCCATAATAAAGGACTTTGAAAGCTAGCTGGACTGTGAAAGGCTTCTGATGACATTATGGGGGTTGGCGAGAGCAGTAAAGGCAGTCATTTTCCAGAATCAGTGTTCAGACTGTAACTGGTTTGGACTAGGAGTACTGGAGAAGCAAGCAAAATAGTTTTGGATTTGGAGGTTTGCCAGAAGGCAGGGAAGAACAGTAGCAAGGTTAGTACTTATCACCAATCCCTGTATTCACAGGGTAGTGTCCTCGGGGGTAAACAGTTAAATCATCTGTGGGTGTGTAGCCTACTGTCTAATGCCCTTTTACCTGTACCCATGTTTAGCTGCTCCTGGGCTGTATTGCCTCCACCACTGGGAGACTGAAACAGGAAGGCAATTTGGCAGGAAGATGAACTAAATGAGAAGTTGCTGTCTTTTTTTTTTTTTGTAAAGCCAAGTTCATTTGAAAACTTATTTCTTGATCACATAACAAGAAATGGATTAAACAGTATGTATATATAAAATCCCCAGACTATCAAGAATGAAAGAATGTGCTGTGACAATCTGCCAAACAGTTTGGACATGAATACCATTGAATATACTTCACTTAGGCTAGTGCCTTCAGATGCTTGGTCTAATGGTCACCAAGCACACTGATGTAGAGAATGAGTGTTTGCTTATTGCCATATGAGGGGGAGGGGGTGGGGGGGTCACCCTCCAGAGCAGCAGCAGGCAATAGGCTAGAGACACAAATATCTGTCTGAATGTTTTGGAGCTGGTCTCATTGAACACTCATGAGATGCCGCTTCCTATATTTTAATGAGAGCCATTCAAATTCTGAATAAGGAAAACATGTCCTACAGGACTTACCACTGTTTCTCTCTCTCTTTTATTTCTTCTTTTTTTAATAAAATTGGTTTCTTTGTGGACAGGTCCTGTTGAAAGGCACACATGTGACTCTCTGGAGAATTCTTTTGTCTCTTTGTTTAGGGGGTAGTTCATTCTAAAAAGAGACCAGGAGGGGAAAGCTCACCATCTGTCCTTCAAACTGACACCATTGTTCTAAGGTCACATTCTTAAAATGTGACCTCAACTAAGCTTATTATTATTATTTTGTATGTCATTGCCAGGTTTATTTATAGCACGATAACAATTTACATGGCAGATTTTTATTTATTCATCATTAATTGACCAAGATAATTCTGCCATTCTTCTGAAGGACATCCCGTGGAACATGTAACATGTAGCCTACTTTTACTCGCAATGATAGATTGTGACAAAACTGCTAGTCCAATGCAATTCGGTTGTTATTTGGCAGGTTCGCTTAGACCTTAATCAGACTATAGTCTGCGCGTAAAACAAAACAAAATCGCATGCGTCATATGTGCCTTCTTGAATAGAAGCTTAAAAGCACCATTTGTAGTATCGGAATACTTGTCTTGAGCATAGAGAAATGCTGGCGTTGGATTGCCAAATTGTGCATTCAGGTCACATCGCCAATAACCTAGGTGGGTCATTGTTGAGGCAGAGACTGGAAGGGAGGATGTTTTGAATATTCAATCACCGTTTTCCTGTCTGTCATTTAGGGTGACGCCCAATGAGTCTGGGAGAGATTTAAAGGGACAGGAAGTGGGAGCGTGTCAGAGTTTCAGGGAAGATTAGTTGTTACGCTATCGTTTGGGAAGGAGTGTAACGCTGCATGGTGTGGAACAGCGCAGCGTGCTTCTTTTACAAATGCAGTGATTTTTTTTTTACACAGGCTTTAACTTTTTTCTCTCGCGTCGTTAAATACATTTTATTGTAACGTTTTACTGTTACATAGGTGGATATAATGAACGGTAAATCTACGAACGGTACAGCAGGCAGTACACTGGCCTGCATCGAAGGGCTACCCCCGTTGCCGAAGAGTCTAAGCGGCTTGCTGAATTCGAGCGGCGGGTCTTGGAGAGAGATGGAAAGGATGTACGCCAAAAAGACCATGATCCAAGACGATCTAAGCCGCGGCCGCAGCAATGCTGACAATATGTTGGCGAATAAACCAGCTAACCTGGATGCAGCCCTGGCGCTTCTGAGAAAAGAGATGGTAAGAAACTCTTTGGTTAATATAATCTGTGGATAGCCTGTCTTTTAACGCTATGCAGAAATCTAGCGAACCTTCATTTGAAATTATTTTGGTGCAGTGAAAACATTCAATGGAAAGCAACAGCTGTTCAAACGGGATCACGCGATTACTGTGTAATCACTTCGTGCTATTCTATTAGCTAGTCGTTTCTTAATCCGGATTCGGCGAAACGCTGTTGCTGTAGTCTACATATCCTTCTAGCTATATTTGTATCCCATAACAAACATTAAATACGGATAGCTAGTTGAACAATGTTAGCTACTACAGGTAATAACTTGAAACCCCTTCAAGACTGATCGCCTAGTTCATTTTAAATTAATTTAATCTTAGTACACAAATATAGGCTACTGCATGTTTCAACATTTTTGTACATTTGATTAATACTGTACTGCCACTCGGGTTTTCAAATTATTTGTATCCAAAATGCACAGTAACATTGTCTTAATTGCTGTACTAAAGCTCAGTTTGTGTAAAACATGCCAAAAACAACAACTATTGAAGTAGCCTACAATAGTTGTAGCCACGAATGGACGGTATATGAATCTATAAGGATTCATTCATATTAAATATGGTCGGTGTGGGAAAGGGTAATGTGTAAAAGTCTGCAGGTTAATTTGTCTCATTGTATTTAGTCTTGGTGTCCTTTAGGCGTAATTTGACTGCCAGTGCTCTGTGTAGCCTGGTCTTGCTTCGAAACGCAAAATAGAAGAATTCCTAATAAAGTAACTTTGTTTTTCCAGGTGGGGTTGCGTCAGCAGGATATGTCATTGCTGTGTCAGCTTTGGTCACTCCATGAGTCGATCCAGGAGTATAAAGGCAGCTGCCAGGACCTGAGTGCGGCGTCCAGTGCGGACGGCCCTTATGGGATGGAGAATGGCTACTTCGATGAAGATGAAGAATACTATCAGGATGCCAGCCCTACCGAGCAACCGGATGTAAGCGAATCTCTGAAAAACGGGAACACCAAGGACAAATGGCTGCACGACTCATTCCATATCACAATTTGAAGTACCCAAGAATGATATGGTATTTTGCGCCAACGCTTGATTCAACCTTCTTACTCGAGTCAATTCGCTTTTATACAGTGCCGTCCCAGGCATTCAGTTTCGCTGGCTTTTAGTCACTTTTCTCAGTAAAGTTTTCTATAAAAAGATATAAATAAAATTGCGTATTTATTATTATATATAATAAATAAATATGAGTTTCTTTTTGACGTAGAGTATATTGGACATTTTAGTAGGGTAATACTGGTTGTGAGGACTCCCAGGTTTTTTTTTTTCTCTCTTCACTTATGTTTACAGTGACAATAACCCTGAATTCACAGGAACTGGGCCATTCTTGGTAAATGCACTTACGTCATTTTATAGTAGCTATTTGCAAATCAAGTTTGGTGATGGTTGATGGCTGTCCTATATTTGTGTTTTGAGATCATCCACTGACCTGCGTTATAACAACATGCATTATAATTTGACGTGAATATTTAATACAGGGGCCATCACCCAGAAATGGAATTTGAAAATGTGAAAAAAGATAAATGCTGGAAACATTCTCCATGTTGAAACTGGAAATACAGGGTAAATAAGCATGTGGTCACACAAGTCGAGTGTGGTCCCTTTTACTCTGCTAGTTGTAGTTGTCCTTTCCTATCTCAGTAGCTTGTCCTGTCAGTTTTTTGGGAAGGCTCAACACAGGAAACCTTCTGTAGATAAGTTACCCGTATCCCATGAAGGCTTGTGCCCATAATCACTATTCCCTTTGTGGCAAAGGTAGCTTCTGCTGCTGCTTCTGGCACTTGCCATCATGGATTTGGCATTTAGGCAAACTCCAAAAGCTTACATGAATGACCCTCGCTGCACACCTTTAAAATACATGGTGCTACTAGGCTTGTCTTCCTCTATAGCCAATTGAATCTAATCTCGGCGCAACCTCTATGCACTCTTGTTCATCAGCTGCCTTTTTAAGATGCATGGCTGCCTGTGAAGGGAATGTGGAGGACAGGCTTTTGGGTACAAAGTGTCTCTGTGAAAAGAGTTGAACCGAGTGCAGTCTGGTCCCCGACATCAGTACAGTGGTGAGTTTGCAGTGAGCTAACCAAAGAATTCATGTGTACTGAAAACATTAGAACATAAGAATGGTGGATTGTACCATGAAATAGACTAAATGAATTTTGATGTTTAAACACTTGCAGCACTTGCATTATTAGTATATTAGTATTGGTAAATTAGTATTTTTATTATCGCTATAGGCTGTTTCTATGGGTGAGTTGTGGTGTGGAAAAAGTTCATGCTCGATGGCCATTGGTGCAAAAATCGATCACCCTGTACACGTGATGAAAGTAGCTTGCATTCCAAAATGTTGGCCTCCGTTCAAGAAATGGAGAAAAATGTCCCGGTATAACCTCCCAGTTATCAACTTGAACCCGACATCAGTTGCATTCTATACTATTTTCTACCTCTTGCTATGTATGGATGAGCATTAAAATGCTGAATTGTCTTTTTTCCATGCTTCAAAATGGACAGCGGTGTGATGCGTTTCCATGTCATTTCAAGCTGATTGGTTCCCATTTCATGTATGTTTAATGGAAGGTCTCAATAAGACCTGCTTCCACATCAGTCTGCGAGTAAATGTTTTACCCGGACAAACGTGATGCGTGATCATTTGTACAAGCTAATATCTGCAAGCTAAAAATAGCTAAATACTGGTATGATCTGTCATACATACCCTCAAAGAATGCAAAAATTGACTCTGTTAACTGAATTGAAAACTGAGTTCTAAAGTAACACTAAGCTACCTATGGCATCAGCAGCGAGATTTAGTACTTCCAGTGAATTGTATTTTTCCATTTTTATTTCTTCTATTAAAAAGTTATGTTCTATTTTATCTCTAGAAAAACCTCCCAGCAGTTTCACTGTGTGCCTTTTAGCCATGGTCTTTAACCTTGGCTTTTGATGTAATTTTATTATTAATTTTGGTTTCAGTTCAACATAAGCAATCGCAGGTGATCTGGACAATGTCTTTATTTTCCGCATATTAAGGCTATTGGTGCACCCTGTTCATCTCGCACTTCACAATGGCATGATGCATATTTCTGTGGCGTTTTGTGTTTAGCATTTTCACCAGCAACTATTTAGCTGTGAAATTTAGCACTTCATTATTACACAGGTGTATGTTGTATTTAATTAAATAACCATCTTGTTTCCATTGATGGGATGGGTACATCCCATCCTGGTCAAAGATATGTGAAGTGTAAATGTTCACATTAGCCTAACTGAAGACAAAGCAATGTTAAGAGATTTATTGCCACAGTCACTGTGTAACCTGTATTGCATTGGATCTATATCAGGCTCTGTAGATAGCAATATATTATAAAACGTTATAGACATCTTCCAATATGTTTTTTAATTTCCACACATTACATTTTCATATCTGTAAGTAAGGATACACTTTTACATAATGTGTCCTAACATGTCAATTTAATTAGTATAAATCCAGTTGGAACTGTCAGTAACAATGTCTTTCAGGAGAGGACAGATGTTAAACGTGCTTAATGAAATCGGGGTATGGGCAGTCTTGGTGTGTGACTGCTAGGCCTATATCTTACACTTGAACAGTGTTTACACTTTCATTTTCCAAATCAAAGCTGTGTTTGGTCTTATCCATTTCTTAAATCAGATTTTTTCCCCCCCGCCGTATGACCATACTACTGTATGACAATTTTGGTATTTTTTTTGTATGCTCTCTAATGTGAAAATTAAACTTATGGATTAATTAAAATATCAATCTTTTTCTTCTATTGACTCATTTCAACAATCTACTGTGTGTTTGGGTCGGTGGGATGGTATATGTACGTTTGTTCTAATTATTTGATTTTTTTTTTTTTACCTAGTTTTTTTGTTTTGTTTGTTTTTTCCCCGTACAGGATGTATTTTAGTCACTAACACTGAACCAATAGAAAACTATAGGGGGAAACAATGGGGGGGTATGTTTTAACCTTTTAAGGCATTCACTGTGCCTGAATGAGACTCTTTGCATGGTCTCAGTGGTTGTATTAATTAGGCTTGTTTTAACCTCTTCATATTATGTCACAGGATACACTCTCATCAATTTCAGTCAGGCTGAATATCTATGGTTGATATACAAGCTGTTTGAATGGGTATTTGGTTGAGTAGTGCTTCAGTTTGAAGTGTACCATCTTGTCATTGTTCCTTCTTTTGGTTGACTCGGACTGTATTTCCACATAACTCGTCTGAAGTATCCAGATATATAAGTCGATCACCTTCCGTACCTCACTCCGGGATGGAAACCTCCAAACATCTGACTGCATTCATATTCCCTTAACAGCCATGACACCATGCAGATAATTGTGCAACAACCCAATGAGTATTTTTTTTTTTCTTCTACTAGATCATTTTCATTCTTGTCGCAAAAATTGTGCTTCACAGCATTTATGGAGGGCAACTGCAGTATCTGTAGCATAAGGCTAGCAGGCATGCCCCAGACACCTTCTGTTTTTTCAGTGGATTCGGTTTCACAGTCTTTGCGTCACAGCAATAAAACTGGAGCTCAGTCCACCATTTTAACCATTCTCACAGTTCATGATAGTGCAGTTTACAATCCCAAAAGGCTTTTTTTTTTACTTGATGAAAATGATTTATTTTACTCCTGGTAATATTTTTGAAAGTGCATTTTCAGAGGGATTTTCCTCCATTGTCTTTAATTCTGTATGAGCAGCTGGAGATTAAAATATCTGATTTTGAAAAATAAAGACTGAAAAGCCTGAGGAATTTCCTATCCAAGATAACTGGCCTCCCTCTGAAGGCTGTTACACAATTCACCACTTCAAGTATGTTCTTATCTTCTTCAAGGCTCCCTAGAAAAGTCACATGACCCATTCTCATGGACTCTGGATTGGCTACCTTCTTATCTGTTTTTTTTTTTTAAAAAGCAGACACACCCATTGTAAACCATAGTAGTCATGGAACAGACCATATCAGTATCCAGCATATCTTAATCTCCATGCTCCATGTTTTCTCCCTCAAAAATGTATCTCTGGAACTGATGCACAACCGTACAACATGCATCACACTCTGCCCAGTGGGAGCACCTGTTCAGGAGATTTTGCAGGATTAAAATAATCTTGACTGGAAAGCAAAGCCAAGGTAAGCCTCATTCGGGCCCTAGGCCCAAGGCCCATGGCCCTGTGACACAGTGTTACAAAAGAGAAAAAGTGCACACAGATGGCTGAGCAAGGCCAGCAGTTAAACATTAGAAACGCACTGTGCGTGACTGTTCACAGACTCTGGCAGCCAGTGGTTGGTGTGTGGGAGATGAAGATTACAAGCACAGCGACAAACATGCAGTCGCCCACATGATCTGACAGGCTGAGGCTGTAGACGTAAATTCACAGACCATAGCTAAAAAATATGATGATCCAGCACTGCACATCAAGCCAAAGAACCAGTGGTGGGTAAAATTACCACGCTGTTACAAAATACAAAGTAGCCCCCAGATACATGTATAAAATACCAGAGCCAAAATATATTCATTACACAGCATCTTGTATTTTAAAAGTACCTAGTTTCGGTTCCTTCACTAACAACCCCAGTTAAAGCGAGACAGTTGTTTGAATTTGGAAATCTTATTGTAACCAGCTTGCAACACACCCCCACTTGATATTTTGTATCAAATATTTTGGAAAACAGTTTTCCATTTCACAAAGCAGTCAAGTTTCCAAGCAATGGAATGTCTTTTAAAACATGGATCTACAATTACCCATGGCCAACCAAAACCACTAATGACACACTCCTCGGTGAAATCTGGTGGGTGAACAGACGATACTTAGCAAGTTGCATTTATTGGTTTTAGCTGTGGGTTGGTGAAGCATAGCACTCATCATGCCTGAATGACCCTTAATTTCTTTAGCATGTCTAACCCTTTATTTACCACTTTTTTATCTGATAGGCTCAGTACAGCTTGGAGTGTATACAGACAAAAATATCTCAGCCTGTGTCAGTTCTATGGGAAAAATGGCACAGTTAATGAATTCATCCACATTTCCCACTCTGGGTTTCTTTTAGCCTGACTCTCACACAAACAAAAAAGCCTTAGCTTTGCCTCATTCAAGAGAGACAACATTACCGCACGTTTCCTCCATTTCTTAAACACTGTTTATTCCCGACGTGTGCCTGCAAGAAATTCTAGAACAATGACTGTTTATGACCTAGACACCCAGGACCTCTCAAACAGCTGCTTAAAATGCACCCTTGAAGCCTCAGAGTAGGGCCTCAGCCCAAAATGTCCCCTAGCCAAATGAACTCCAAGTGAACATTCACTAGCCTGTCCCAACTTGAAAACAGTTTTTTAAAAAATATTTTTCTGTAACTGACACAGGCTATGATTGGAATGTTTGAGTTCAACATTACATTCAACAAAACTGTGTTGTTACACGTTAGAATTATATATGCAGTCATGGTGCTTGAGACAAAAATAAAGTTTATTATGGAAAAGAGAGGGGAAGATGCATTGCATATGACATAGCTGGTAAAATCATTAACAGATCTTGTTCGACTGCAGCGCTCTTGTGGCCAAACTCTAGAGATATTATTTCAACACCCAACTGGCCTTAAATATTTTCTGTCAAAAGGATTTTATGGGCCTGTTGCTTAACATTCATTTAATACACGCCATTTTTTGTGGACTTTTTCTATTATTTATTGAAGCATGGATTCCTTGCATCCTGAGGAAGATTAACACCAGTCTTCAGTGTTGCCTGAAGACATACGGTACCCCATGGACTTTTAAGCCGCAGGGGGTGGGGGGTGGGAGGTCTGTGGTACATTCCAAATATCTGCAATTCCAGAACTTCTTGAGTTAATTATTGAGTAAACTCCCATAGCCATTACTCAGAATATACAGAACTGTCTGCCCCAAAGAAAGAAGGCTGTAAACATAAACACAAAATACCACTTTTGATCCTGTAATTCTCTCAATTGCTGTTGCAGTATTTAAACTAACTGGCAATTTTCCCCCACATTAGTATGAATGCATGTGATGTTAACTATTTTTTAATTAGTTCTTAACGTTTAATTTCTGTAAGTTCATTAAAAGATTAAAAAAAAAAAAAAAAAAAAGGAGTTTATTTTTTAAGTAAATATCTGCTCCTAGATACATGGCATCTGTAAGCAGTGCTCATATCCTGGACAACGTTTCCTTAGTGCCTAAAACAGTGTCTCAGATGACAGGCATTTCACAATGCGCTTCAGGAATTCTCAGTCTGGTCACCGACTCCAATATAAACACTGGGAGGCCACTGCAAAGGCCTAAATGTCTCCGTTTGGTTCCAGGGGAAATGCTCCACACAGCACCGTCTTAACGCCGAGACCCATAATTCCCTGGCTTCGGCTCCAGCCTCGGGGAGAGGTCACATCTTTTCCGCGCTTTGCGCTCGACGTGGGTCAGAGCCGGGTCACTGGAACAGCAGAAAGTCCGGCATGCTTGACTGCAGCCTCTGGCAGGCGACTGCTGCACAGGTTTCAAACAGGAACCCCACAAACACTGCCAGGAGGGACAGCCTTCTGCTACAGTGCAAAATGACTGGAAGCACGGGAGGACAACAAAAAGGACAGATTTAACAGCTTTTTAAAGAAATTCAAAGTAAAACTGTAAAAAGATTTTACAGCTAAACACATGTGGGTTAACCGCACCAAAGAAGATCTTGGAAGCTATTCAGCAGGTTAAAATGGTTGCATGTGCTGCATGAAAACATTTATTACCAAGTTCAGAGACACTGTAGAGACATTAGTCTTAGTCCCAAGTTTTTCTCTGCTCATCTGTGACCTCTGCAAAGAGAAACACTCGCAGTGCTGGCAAACCAAAATGTTTGTGAGTCCAACTGCAAGTTAATTCCTCTGGCACACCGAGGGAAAATGTTAGTGAGATTAGTGGGCAGTGACGCACAGAGAAGGTAGCAGTCAAAGGCTTTCTTGTGCTATACTTGGCGACTGCACAAGAATTACAATATAGTAAGACATGTTACTCCTATTAAAGTGACTCAAGGCTTTCTCACTGTTTTCATCTCATTCACACACCATATACATACACTGATGCCTAAAGAAAATTAAAAATAGTGTTAGAAGTAATTTGAAGAAAAAGACCATTAAACAAGTTACTGTATAATATATCTTCTCATAAGTGTGTCCACCGTGTCCTTTCAAAATCACTACAATTATTCCACATATATTTCCAAATAAATAACAAACTATTGCGGGATGGTGTTACACTTCTCCAGGACCTTCAAACAATCCCATAAGTTGCTTTAATTATTATATAAATATTTTTAAATGCCTAAAGAGTGCCATACAGCCTCAAATATAGACAAATATGTCTATCCTAGAGTAGAAAAATCTCAAATTAAAATGGCAAGTCATTTACAAAGTAGTAATATTTTTAGGAAGAAATGGCTTATAAATAACAAATGCAGCAATATAACTTTTTGACAAATACTTTGCAGACATATAAGATTGCAAGATATTTCAAGTGAAATACAATTTTATATTGCCAGGGACTCAACAGTGCTTAACATAAAGTATTCCCTTTTAAACACATACCAAATCATTAAGGGTAATCACTGAATTATAAAAACTACAGCTACCAATTAATACCACAATGAACATAAGACAAACAGGTTCCCTGCCTATGGATAATCTAATAAATTTCATTATAAAGTATATGGGGAAAGAAATGGACTAAACCTACAAAGAACTGGATCTGAGGCCCAAGGGACTTTATGTACCACATAAAAAAGCCTGCGTCTCTGTAGAAGTGTCCTTGGTAACTTTAGATGGTTGCAGGCTGAATTCCTAACAGAGTCATTCTGAAGACTAAAATTGGTGGGAGACCAATGCTTCTCTGCTTGCTTATATGTGTATTTAAAAAGACGGAATGATGCAATAAACCTATGATATAATCATGTCTGGTCCAGGAAGTATTCTTATACATCAACCTGCATCACAACACAGACATTAGGATATGTCTTTACCCAATGAGCCAAATAACATTGGACACAGCTTCCATTAAGCGCCCACTGTAAACTAAAAGGCAACTGATAAGTATATAAGATGACAATCAAGCAAGAAGAAATGCTGGGACAGACAGACAATGCTGGGGCATACCTCGAATGGCCTGCGAGTTGGAGGTGAGCACAAAGAGTTTGATGAGACTGAAGCAGAGGGGGGAGTAGTCGTGCTCCCATATGACCGCTGGGATAAGCAGCAGTTTGCCATAGCTGGACAGCAGCAGGGCCTTCAGCAGCATGGGCAGCTCCAGGCCGGACTGCAGAAACCCCCGCACCAACCACAGGAAGGCCAGAACTCCACCCAAGTAAACGCCCAACTCTGCCGAAGGCAACACAGTCTCACACAGGAAAATGCTTGCGCAAAGTAATCCATCACTCACAATATTAAATTAACCTTTATTTATACATTGTAGGTTGGCTGAGCACACATGCTCATAATGCCCTCCAGGTAACCTAACTTTCATGTCTTTAGATTGTGGGAGGAAGCCGGAGTACCCGGAGGAAATCCACATGGGCATGTGGAGAACATGCAAACTCCACACAGAAAGGTCCCAGACGGGAACATGAGCACACATCGCCATTAAGATAACTTGCCAAGACCATACTTTAGTCAGTGGCTGTGTCCTCGGACATAATACAGTAACTTATGAAATGTTCTTATGGCAGTTATAGAGTGGTTCAGCAGTTATGGAACTAGGATTGACTGAGGACCCTAAATGGTTAGTCCAAACTGTGGCAATACAAGCGTGATTAACTGAACAAAATGTGAAAATGAAAAAGTTAGCCAAATAAAATGTTTATTTACTGGTGTCATTGGCTTACCCAGAGCTGCCAGACCAAACATTCCATAGAAATCCCATTCTTTGGTGTATCTGATTATGTCCGCTGGGTCAGTGCTCTGTTCAGATCCCTGCAGCTGTGACCACCTCAGGTAAGCCTCACACAGCAGACAGAACACACACAGCTTCCCATGTATCTAGTAAAATGCATTATCACAAATATTAGCAGTCTTTATTATTATTAGTAGTAGTAGTAGTAGTATTTTCTGTGAAGGCAAAATTCCGTGCAACAGTATGCGTATAATGGAACACATCATTTATCACAAAAATATAATTAGGTACGGTGTTCAGTTTTCAGTTCAAAGAGGAAGTGATAGCTCTTTGCTATCATACTCACGTTTATTTTTGTGTTGAATATGATGTGCCTGAAAGCTTGGATTTTGCACAATATAGCATCAATCAGAATGATCACTGGATCATATTCAATATACTTGTCCACGGGCTTCTGGCATGAGTCCTGGCAGAACAGATGTCAACGGTTACCAAATACACTATAGTTATGCACAATATAATCTCAGCACATGGCTAGCTGCAGAATAAAACATATTGCAGTATTCCTCAAAACAAGAAAGGGAAATTTCTAGTTTCCCCAGCATGAATGAACACTATTCGTGTATTAGCATGCTAGCTATGCCCATATGGTAGTCTACAGCCATTTGCATCGTTAAGATCTCCCTTGCCGCGATAAAATCCGTGCGCATTACTACTTACACATATGGTGATTTTCAGTATCCCGTTGCTGTAATCACGGTGAAGCTCGTATGCCTCGGAGTTGCATTCGACACATCTGTACGGTGCCTGTGCCCGTGCCATGCTGTTCTGCTCTTGCAACGAAATGAAACAAACAACCGGCTTCCAGGAGCGGACTTCCTGGAATCACGAAGGGGGCGGCTCTCTCTGCTTGCTTGTTGGGAGATGAAGTCTTTTAGACTTCTGTCCAACAACTGTCGTTTGGAGGAAATTGGCGCCGTGGAACTACATTACCAAAGCGTCGGCGCTTCTCACCTGCACATTAAACACAACATGGCACCTGCTGGCCGGGGTGTTGTTGTGGTTGCGCTGTCGCTGCTGTGCTTATGCCGAGCCATATTTTCAACGGAATACTTTTCTACACTGACGTTTTTCAACAGTGACCTCCACAAGCATGGCTGCAGCTCTCCGTCTGAATGGGAAGAATACGCAGCGGATTGTGGTGAGAACTGTTTTTGTACACAGTTTCTGCCACGTCCTCCTAATTCGCTGTAACGTAATAGCTATCGTTCACCCGCTTCCGCATCCGTTGACAGGAGGTAACATTGGCTAGCTAGCTAGATTGCTAATGAATTACATGCTGATAATGTTTGGATAGATGTGATTGTGTTGTTAAGATATGGATTGCATGTAGCTTGCAAACATTACGCTAGCTAGTGCTACCTATCCAAGTTCTCGAGAACATCGAGAGGTAGATAGCTAACCAGCTAGCTATAGAAGTTTGCGGGTTTGCTAGTCATCCTCATAGCTAGCTAACACTGACAGTTAGCTGTCAAACGTTGTCATACTATATAACTAGCTATGGCCATCCATTTATCTAAGTTGACTATGCATGGAATTTTCTTGTGCAGTACCACTAATCCAGTGCACACAGCTACGCTTTCCAGGAACAGACCCATTTAAATTTCATTCATGTGAATCTGTGTTCTAAATATACAACCTCACCCCGGCTTTGCTGTCTCGTGCTCTCAATTTTCACGTGTCATTATTTTTAAAATAACTTCCACTCAGCCACTACTGATAGATTGTTACTATCTACCGATGTGTACTCGCCAAATCATTCCCAGTTCACATTATAAGTACTGCACTAAGGAACCACAGAGGGATTTTTTAGCCCCCTTATGACTTAATTCTCATTTCTTTATTGGAATGTAATAAGAGCACTGGTTGGCAGATCCATTGCACAGTTGTGTTTGCATGCGGGTGTAATGATAAAGGAGTCATTTTCCCTCAAGCAAGACAGAACTGGTGGTAGTAGATTAAACCTTCTGACCCAGTGGCACCCAATGATTATTTACCGGGTGCATTGCAATGCTCTTCTGGAAATTACCTTTCTTTGTTTCTCCCCCCCAGAAGCCTCCATTCTCCAGTTGGAGGACCCTGAATGTGAGGAAGGGGGCAACCCACCCTGCGAGTCAGTCTTCTCTCTCAACGCCGAGAAGATCTTGGTGAGAGCATCAAGTCCTTCTGTAGATGGACTGCATGCAGAGTCTCCTTGCTAGTGTTTCATAGTGTGTATACCCACAGTGAGAGCAGCAATGAAGACTAAATAACAGTAAAGTAACAGTAAACTTCAAAGTACTCCATTGGTCATTGTTGGCTTTTTTTTAACAGAGCCAGGCAAAGGTGTTCATCGAGCAGAAGCGGTTTCCTTTTCCGGTTGACAACCACAACACAAATGAAGAGCTAGGTAAGCCAGTCAGTGTGATAACTGGGACGGGGGAAAAAACTATCTCTATCTGTAGCTAAACTCTTATAGTAATATTTCTGATGTCTGTATTTTACAGCAATAGGATACGTACTAATTGGAAATGCCCTATACGATGAAGCCATCAAACACTTTTCATTATTGTTGCAGGTAAGTGACTTGAAATCCAGGGTCTTGTTTTCCCTGAGAGTCAGTGTGCAGCATTTTGTTTCAGAGTTCACTCAAGAGTATGGAGAAATTTTGTTCCTTCTCCCAGTAACATTGAGTTTGCATAAGGAAGATTCTCCTTCTCTCTCTCTCTTAAATTGTTTTTTTTTTTAACCAATTTGTTTCCTTTTTCTTTTGTGCAGGGAGATCCCGAGTTGGTCAGCGCTATCTATGGAAGAGGTATAGCGTATGGCAAGAAGAGCTTGCAGGTGAATGATATAATGAAGCCCTTTTGTGGGTGGCCCCTAAAATGTTTAGGCAAGCATTTTATATTGTGAATATGCAAAACAGAATAAGGTCCCACAGCCAAGGGCATGCAGCATAAATAAAGAAAGATTGTCCAGATAAATTATCTTTATTAGCTTTGTTCTTGGTGTCAGCAGTAAGTATTCGTATGCTTGTGCGTGAGTGATGGAAATTTATGAGGGCTGTGACATCAGTTTGTATTTCAATCCAATATTGGAAGTGACGGCGACCGCTCTCTCTCGTTCACAGGACATAAAGAACGCAGACCTTGCGCTTTATGAGCTGAGCCGAGTGATCGCCCTGGAGCCCAACCGTCCCGAGGTGTACGAGCAGCGGGCAGAGGTGCGTGCAAGCCTGGGGAGGAAGGGAGTTACCTGTCCAAATCAGTCATTTTGGATGTTCAGACTTGTGCCTGTGACAGGACAAGTGCATTATGAAAACATCCCTTGTGGAAAAAAAATAGTATGCTGACGTATACCTGAAGTATGCTATTTTATACTTAAGAATACTTGAAGTATAATTAAAATTTATTTCGAGTATGCTTAGTATGCCACAAAATTTTGAAAGTAATGCATCTCTCAATTGTCACAGTATCAGTTTCAGCTTCACAGTATCCCAGTTTCTCATAAATTTAGGCTATTGCAGCAGAAAAAAAAACAATCCTACAATTCTACCTTTGTCATTAAAATGCCATTGTGGGTAGAACTGTATACCTGTGATTTTTTGAGTACCTTGTGTATGTAACAGATCTGTACTCTCAAAATGCATGTTGATCAGTGGTGCACAACTCCGGTCCTGGAGGGCCGATCTGCGTGCTGGTTTTTGTTCCAACCGATTACCATAGATATAGTTTTCTGACAGCTCTATAAACTATGCTGCTTCACTCCTGCACTTGAGCTCAGTAAAATCTCTAGGATACACTTGCAGTCTGTGGCTGTAGCTGGTGCTTATACACATCAGATCAAGATATGATTGGGCTAATCAAATGAATGTTGGCAAATGTTCACATAAGATCCTGAGATGGATTGGCCCTTGTTGTGCACCCCTGGTGTAGATCCTCTCTCCCCTTGGGCGGATCAGCGAGGCCCTGAGCGACCTGTCCAAAGCCATTCAGCTGCAGCCCTCGGCCCGCCTCCACAGACACAGGGGAACGCTGCTCTTCATCTCGGAGGTGAGCTTCAAAGCCCTTACCCGGGGCTGCCCCACCCTGTTCCTGCAGATCTGCTGTCCTGTAGGTTTTCACTCCTACCCTAACAAAGCACGCCTCATTCAGTGGCTGCAGATCTTGTTCAGCTGCTAACAGGTTTAATCAGGTGTGCCAAATTAGGGTTGAAATAAAAACCTACAGGGCAGTCGATATTCAGGAACAGGGTTGGGCTGTCCTGCTCTTGTCCTTCTATTTGTTTATTATGAGTTCATTCTGGCAGTTGCCTCTCAAAAGCGTCTCTTGGTTTTGTCACAGGTTTGTGGTCGAATCAGTCAAAAACTTCTGGTTTTATACTGGACTATATCTGAGGTTGAAATGATTGTTAAGTAATATTATGTTACTGAAATATGTTGACTGTCCTTATGCACACATTGATATCTGAAGACACAGCAAGTAGCAAATATGTGTCGCACCTGTGTTTTAATTTGGACATTTTAAAATAGTTGCATGCTAACACAATTGCAGTTTAATGAGCGTTTCCTTCACAGGACTATGTAGCTGCTATGGAAGACTTTCAGCAGTCTCTGGAGCTGAAGAAAAACCAGCCCATCGCCATGCTCTATAAGGGCTTGACGTATTTCCATAGAGGAATGCTCAAGGTGAACATCTTCCACTTTTTGAAAGAAAAACACAAGTTGTTCATTTTCAAGTTTTGGAACCCCAGCAGCCTGCACGCATTCATTTGACCAAATGTTGTTTTCTGTTGTAGGAAGCCATCGATACTTTCAAAGAGGCTCTGAAATTAAAATCAGACTTCATAGATGCATACAAAAGTCTTGGACAGGCTTATAGGTAAGGCCCTTTTACTTGACCTGGCACAAGTGTCGCTATACGCTCCTTGGAATTGCGATAGTTTGAATGGTTGCGCAGTCTAATCTGGCCTTCACAGATGTGCGTGTGCATGTGTGCATGATTGTAGAGAGCTGGGGGACTTTGAGGCTGCCATGGAGAGCTTCCAGAAGGCCCTGCTGCTGAACCAGAATCACATTCAGTCCCTACAGCTTAGGGGGATGATGCTGTATCATCACGGCAGTCTGCAGGAAGCCATACGCAACTTCAAGGTATTCTTTATGTTTTGAATTATCTCTTCTTCTTCGTTGCCTTTTTCTTCTTCTTCTTCTTCCATTTTTGCATTTATAATTTTTGAGCTTCCAGATAGGCCTGAAATCATCACTGTGTCACGTGCACTCACACAAGGAGCGCTGCAGTGAAAGCGTGTGCACTCCCCTGATTCATCGGCCAGCAGGCCAATTTCCATACCACAGCCCACATACTACTGCAGGATAGCAGGTTCTAATCTCGGGCAGCAATGATAGCCTTCTAGTGCTTCAGTTGGGAAGAACTAATGCGGTGGTAGGCTTAGAGCAATGAGGCCTATTGCTATTGCTACATGAAAATGACACAGCAGACTTGAGCCTGCAGCTGTGGGTTCCAGCCTGCATTCTTGGTAAGCGCCTTTACCGACTGAGCCACTCGATCTCATCTCAGAACGTACCGTTGTTCACGGTCTTGCGTTTTCAATTTCTTGCATCTGGAGATGGTGGTTTAAATGACCCAAGTTTGAGGACATGTTTACTCTAAAGAAATGGGCTTCTCAGCTGGAAACAATTTTAGTTTCTGTCATTTTTTTCTGAAACAAGCTGTCTAGAAAACTCCCCGTAGGCATCGTGTGTTTACGTTTTAATGTTCTAGTCCAGCCGTCACATGCAGGGCCTTTCCAGCCCGTTCTGTGTGCTTTCCCATTTCCACACTGGTGTTATCAGATTAGCAGCAGCGCAGGCTAATGAGTGTTTGCTTATTCTGATCATCGATGCATGTCATGTGTGGTGGCAGCCTGTCATCGCTCCTGCTCCTGAGCGTAATTGAATCAGACAGGAGTTAGCGCGTTGCCTGGTGGATCCGTGTTATCACTTTCTCAGCTGGGGTGACAGCATGTATGTTACGTGCACACACCTCCTGCCCCCCCCCCCTTGATGACTAGCGAACATGAAGTTTTGACGGCAGCTCTTTTCCACGACTGGCTTGCATTTGGTCCCAGCCTGGGTGCGAAGGGCGTGGTTTAGCCAATGATGATTCATGGGCCTTTTGGAATTCTGTCCCCACAAGCCCATCTGTCACCATGTGGAGTGTACAATAGAGTGTGATTCACAGCTGTGTCACAGCTATGCTTTTTGAAAGGTTGCAGCCATTGTTTCATTCACAGCCAATAGTTTTGTGTGAATTTAGACTCAAATATGGAGTCGAAGCAAAGCTGAGGGTTTGATGCCTTTTTTGTAGTATGTTTCCCCCCGCCTCCTTTTTCTGCCAAACTTTGAATGGCCAATCATGTTCATCAGTGCGCTGTTAACCAGGTCAATTTACTCCCTCCATTCCCTGCAAGCTGCCAGTCAGCATTGTCACAGTCCATATTCGGATATGGACTAGACCGTGGGGTCTGTGCATGCGCTAGATAAGTGCCCTAACTGGATTAGCCACACCCAAAAACCTGCATCTCCATTTCTGCTGTTTTTTTTTTAATGAATACAATAAATAGAAAGCTTGCATTGTCAGTCATGCACTGTTAATGCTTCATAGCTTGGTGACTAGTAAGGTTAATAACTAAACTAACGTAACCGATGGTGCTTTTATATGGGACCCAGTGCTCAGGATATCTCCGTTAAAGGTTGTGATTGTGTCTTGCAGAGGTGCCTGCAGTTGGAGCCGTACAACGAGGTGTGCCAGTACATGAAAGGCCTCAGCCACGTGGCCATGGGCCAGTTCTACGAAGGCATCAAAGCACAGACTAAGGTCATGCTGAACGACCCGCTGCTGGGCCAGAAAGCCAGCTCGGAATATCTCAAAGTCAAATACCTCAGAGGTGAGCCTGGCCACGCCCTCGCGCGCCAAGCTCTTAAAACGGGAAGCGCTTGGCCGACCGCGTGCACGGAGCTTCCGTGCTTTATGTTTCCTTATCTTTTTTTTTCATTTACCCCATCCGCGCAGAATACTCTCGTTACTTGCACTCGCATCTCGACATACCTGTGGCAGAGTACAACGTCGATCAGGATCTTCCAGGAAACTTCAAGAACCACTGGTCCAAAAACCTTCCTTTCCTCATAGAGGACTACGAAGAGCAGCCAGGCCTACAACCGCACATAAAGTACGTATAGTGTATAACGGTGCTTTTCAGCAAATTTTATAGGGCCCAGAAGTGATGCATGTGGCTCAATATTTAACACTTCCTGTTTATACAATAATAAATTGCCTGGGACGACTATTTTCTGTTAATGTATACCTTTGGCACTAGCAACGTGAGAAAATTTATTCAATTGTATAGACGTAATTTCACCAATATAGCATCTTCATTAAAAATATTTTTTTATAGATATACACAAATAAACTTGCTTAAGCATTTTTGTGAATGTATAAAGTGATTTCCTTGATGAATGACATAAAGACGGGTAAACTGGTAGGGGCAGATGAAGCTCATGTATGACTCTGGCTGTTGCAGGGATGTTCTACCTCAGAACTTTGAAAGCTATAACACAGACATTCAGAAGCTCATATGCACTGCTGATCACCTTGGTGCCCTTATGCAGTACAACACTTCAGGATTTCTTCCCAATCGCCGAATACACAGAGGTAGGTGGCTCATAAACACTTTCAGAAGATGCATAAGGGCCAAGCCAGCATGGTCTTACATCTGCACTTTACATCTGGAATGTTTATCACCCTGTACCGAAAGAGAGAACAGACTGCACCTGAATAAAAACAGATATGAACATTTTAAGACCTGAAGTGTATGTATGTTAGGTATCTGCAGAGGGATGTGAATCTGTTTTCCTTTGTACATTCTTGCCTTGAACTACATTGCTGAAAATGTACGTCATTGTGTGGCTGACCACTGCCACGAGAAAGGTATTAGGTACTTTAAAGGCACTGGGTACTAAACTAAATGTGTTTCACCCCTTTAGCCATGGGTCTGGCGACCGTAGAAGTCATGCAGGCCATGCAACGCACCTGGAGCAACTCAAAGGTTCGAGTCAACGGCAAGACCAGGCAGATGCAGTGGAGGGACATGTTCGACATAGCAGTCAAATGGAGGAGGTGAGTGATGGGGTTGTGTACCAATAGGGTTTGCTGTGCAGTCAAAGCGTTCTGAGGAGCAAAATGTCTTTTAGAGGAAGACGTTTTATTTATCTCGGATTTTAAATGGTGCACTGCCGCTCTCTTCCCACGGTGCACTGGGGCTCCCTTCGAAAGGCGTATCTGTAATTAACATCTTCCCTTCATGTTTAAAAAAAAAAAAACGTGGTTGTTATGGAATCCCCTTGGGACGGCAGATGGGACTGGTGTGCATGTGCTTCCCATTACAGGATTGCAGATCCAGATCAGCCGGTTCTCTGGCTGGATCAGATGCCTGCGAGGAGCCTCAGCAGAGGATTCAACAACCACATTAATCTAATCAGGTGCAGTATCACCCAGCGTTTCCCCCCTTTCTGCCCACACACAGAAATCCCAGGGCTGGCTTTATGAGGATTCTATGTTCACTGCCAGAATGGTGAAAACTAGCTGTACAATACCAGGATGAAGATTTTTATACACTTGGATGGCTGGCTAAATGTGTGTGAAATGTTGTCCATTGTGTTCTGGGAATTGTAGTGGCTGCATCAAATGGGTCTTATTCATGCCTACAGTCAGTGACAGTGTTTTTTGTGTTGCTCTTGTCGTCTTGAGTAAATCTTGTCCTGAGAGTTGCTGTCCAGTTCATTTAAATAAGGTTATCATCACGGGTGTTGACTGAAACTGTTCTGTCAACATGAAGTTTCTTTCCTTGCTTGCAGAGGACAGATCATCAACATAAGATATTTGGCCTACTTCAGCAACATATTAGACTTCATCAAAGACAGGATACGAGGCTACCATAGGTGGGTCACATAAAGCATTTTTTCTTGAATTCAGTTGTTAAAGGTTTTCATTTTATATTGAAAGGAGAGTACAGTCCCTGTAGAACTTGGCCTCAGTGTGAATGTATCGTTTGTCTTGATTAATTACTGATATCATTTCACCCTATACTTTATCCTCCGACTGTGTCAGGAGTAAACTGATAACCTGTAGGGTGAACCGCTCTGTTTTGACCATTTATCGAAGCCTTTTCTGAACTATTGGGTTTCAGGAATATATATTTCAAAGGGATATTGTAGAACCGTTTATTCTTCTTATGATACTGTGAGGAGGGACACATTTAGTGTGGAAAAACCGCTTATTTGATCTGTGCCTTTGGGATTTGTATTGGCCAGAGCATATAATCCCAGAGGACTGTTGGAAGTGAGTCAAGCGCTGGATAATGTCAATAAGGTGGAGGACCTTCTCCCCATAATGAAGGTAATCCTAATATTATCTGGAACCTGAGATTATTATTTTGTTCCAGAAAGTCATGATGTTTTCTCCCATCAGTTTAAAGAGACTTAACAAAGGGAGATTGTTCTGTAATTGTGGGTTGTCTAAACTTACCCACGTGTCTCCCATTTCTTCCCTGAAGCAGTTTAACAGTAAAACAAGGGATGGCTTCACAGTCAACTCCAAGGTACCCAGTTTAAAAGACCTGAAGAAAGAACATGACGGTTTCACCATCACCATCACAGGAGACAGGTCAGATTCTGAAACGCATCGCTGTTTAGTGCTCCCTGCAGCTCACATTAGTATTTGGCCCCATTTTCAAACGAGGGCTCCGGAGATGGGGGGTAGTGCTTTTTCTGTGTTTCGGCTTTACCTTCAGCTTTGATAGCCTTATAGCATTGCAGTCTGTTGCACGGTTTCTGAATTTGACACCTTGATAAATCGCACCACATTGAGAACCCTTGTATTAGTACTGGTGGGGTTTGGCACCAAAGTAGCATATTTTTTGGGCTAAAGCACCTTTTCTAGTCTATTTAAATGTATTAAAAAGCTATTGGCGTATGAGGCGCAGTACCCCATCAATGCTACGTGCTCCTGGGACCTAGGAATGGACAAATGAGGGTCATTGCGTGCAGCAGCCTACAGGGAACCTTTGTTCGAGTGTTTTTGTTGTCCAGCAGGGTTGGGAACATGCTGTTCTCCGTGGAAACGCAGACGACCGAGGAGAGAACCCAGCAGTACCAGTCGGAGATCGAGTCCCTGTACAAGGAGCTCACTGCCAAGGGCAAGGCGCTCATGTTGTCCACCGAGCTCGGGGTACGGTCTCCCTTCTCTCCTGGGCCCTGTTCCACACACAAACCTGTCAGTGCTTGGGTTTACTCTCCAGGCATAAGAGTTGTGTCAGCTTACATTTTCTGATGCCGGACCCTTTCAGTTGCAGCTCCCTCCCAATTTGTGTTGGGCTTATGTCAGTGTGATGTGATGAAGCTATATTAACTTTTTTAAATGTATTCATTGACTGTTTATGATGGGAGGATGGGAGAGGAGGCAATACATTTGCTTAGGGCAGGGGTGTCAAACTGAATCCCAAGGGGGCCGCAGTGTCTGTGGGTTCTTGTGGTTTCCTTTCAATGACAAGGTGTGTGGACTCATTAGCCAATCAGTGACTTAAATGAAACACTTGTGCCGAGAACACCCAAAAAACCAGCAAACACTGCGGCCCTTTGGGACTGGAGTTTGACACCTGTGGCTCAGAGTGAACGCTGTGTGTATAGTTTGCTCTGATGCTTAACCTGCTAATGTGAGCTAGATGCAGCGCTTCCATTTCATTCTTATGAAGGCCACCAGAGGTGATCATTTTAATCTTAAATATTTATTGGCTTGTCATGTACGAGCAGAATCCTCCACAGTGTATTGATGCCCTCTAATGGTGATTTTGGCAACCATCACTGGTGTAAGTGTTAATATGTTTGCTCTTTTTGTCAAGGATGCAGATGCAGTCTGCAATTTAATCCTGTCCCTGGTGTACTACTTCTGTAACCTAATGCCACTGTCCAGGGGCTCCAGGTGAGTCTCAGCAGCTTCTTAAAGTCATTTCAGCCTTTGGAACATGTGAAAACACTTAAAGTCTGTGCGAATGTAGGGATATTTCAGTTAACGCGTATTTCTTGGAAATTATTTTTTATTTGCTGAAGCTAAGAGTATTTTTTATTTTTTTTGTTTCTTTGTAGTGTTGTGGCATACTCCGTTGTCATGGGAGCTCTGATGGCGAGTGGAAAGGAAGTAATTGGTCGAATTCCGCCAGGAAAGGTGATGTCTTATTATGCTACAGTGTGTTAATGTCGACTGTGCCGACATCAAGTTTTGATATTCTTGTAGATATGTATTTAAAAGAATTTTTTTGAATACTTCTTATATAATTTATTTACTTTTACCCCTGTAACTCTTTCAGCTGGTGGATTTTGAAGCTATGACAACGCCTAGCCCTGAAGACTTCAGTAAAACAGCCAAAAGCTGGATGAAGTTAAAGAGGTGAGTGGCTGTGCTGGAGAGCTCAAATTTTAACAATAAAAAATGATGCAAATATAAAATAAAATTTAAAAAAACGCAATGTAACTGGACACTATGTTCAGAATCATTGTGATGTTGCGAACAGAAAGAGAAATAAGATGCCACTGTAAACCCTCTAATGTGTGAGTATACTGTATATAACAATGAACCTTTTCTACTTCTGTCTGTAACAATCGACCTTGCTTCCTCTCCTAGCCTTCCAGTTTGGTACCAGAGTCTTCCATCCGTAGCAGAATCATTTCCTACAACAAGAACAATGATTGAAGTCCTAAACACGGACTCTACGTCACATTGTCCGAAGAAGTCCTAAGACCACTTCCCCTGATGCGGACAAAGGCCTCTCTCTCTCTCTCTCCATGTGCCTTCTCTGCTTATAGTCTTACAATACTTTTATCCACTTCCCAAAAGCACAACACATTTAAACATGTTTATTATCAGTTTTAGGTTTAACCCTGTAATCATCTGCTGCTCTTGTGACTGTGATTCAGTGTGGAAAGTATTGTAGAACAATTAAAGATGGACACAGGGTGAGGCGTTCTTTCAAATGCAACATTTTAAGTTTCAACCGTTGATTTTTAAATTACATTAAAGGTTCACAACAGCTTTTGAAATTGGCTTCTAAAGATTGATCCGCATGGTAGCGTTAACCATGTTACAGAGCGTCTGACTCTTTGTGGACGTCCTTTTGAGTAACGCTTCTCTCCCAGATAATTGCTGGCCTGAAGTGATAACTGGAAACAAGGTACAACTATTACTTATTACTTTTTCATTTCTATACTAAAGAATCAATATCAAAAATATGTGATGCACTGAAAAATTTACAGTAACATTCTGTCCTGATTTTAAACTACACAAAGTAGGAATTCTGTATACTGTATACTATGAGCAGAGAGAGCAATGGAAGAGCTTTAATGGTGTAGCTTTTTAGAGCTGCCTATTTCCTAAAGGAATACTTGAAAAATATAAGTCAAGCAATCTCAATCTTTTTTCTTTTTTTCTGTTGTTGGAGAGTGACTGGGTCATTGCCATATTGATATCTTGATAATGTGGTAATTCATGGTAATTGTTTTACTGACTTGACCAATGAGGAGTCTGGTGGGCGGGGTGAGTGTGCTTCTCAGAGGAAGTGCGCTCTGGAGTGCCATGAAGTACAATCATTCCTGTGTTCTCACTCTTAGCACAACTCCCATTCTTTTATTTTCACGTTTTTAATTATTTGATCTATGCCACGCACATTAAGAAAAATATTCAGTTCAGGGATAAATAGTGGGGGTTTGTGCAATTTAACTGTGGCAGACTGATAGCCGCTGTCTTGAGGGAGGGCATTAACCTGTGTAGAGCCCCTTTTTTCCCCCTCCTCCTTTTTCTTTATCCCTCTATCCATCCATCTATCTGTCTACCTACCTATATGTCTGTGTGCAGGCTGTGGTACCAAGTCATGTCGGTTTTAATGACCACTGTTATCATTTGTGTATTCCCCCACTTACCCTTTACTGTGAATGAAAGAACAAATTATGCATCATTGGTTCCTTTTGCATCACTTAATTTAGGATCAAATGGACAGCCATCAGTAATTTCTTTAAAAGAATTGGAAGTATAATACTACTATTTTTATCATTTCAGTTCTAAAAATCTGCATTAGTGATGGCGCTGTATGGCTGTTTTTTTCCTCTTTCTTTTTTGCACTGGGTGAGTTCTGATTAAAAGTGGGAATTCATTGGTTTCATTGGTAAACGGAGAAGATGAGGATGTCTGTTGTTTTTCCATATGGTTTGTGAAACTTGGTTTAAAAACTTTTATGGGATTAGGATGTTTTTGAATGGCCAATAAAATGGTTGGACAAAATTTTGCCTGTTGTTTTCTTTACTTTTTTGTATTCTATTTTTTAATTACATTTTAAATTATGCCGCGTTTTTTTAAAGATTTTCAGTTGCCATGAATGCACTGCAGAGAACAAATTTCAAAGATTCAAAGATTCATCCCGGTCAAAGTCCAGCAACGTCTGAAACTAAGGGAATCAAATTTGAGGACGCGGTAAACGGGGATGGCCTTAATTTGAGCAGTAGGTGGAAGCACGTTCCTTCGAGCTGGTTCATCCAATAAGACCGTTCTGTTCGGATCGTAGTTTGCGTCATGACGTTTGCTTGTTCCGCTCACAGGAGTGACACAACTGGTTCGATCACAGTTCTCATACAGTTGTGTAGATTCGTTCCCCTGTCAGTGAAGACTCGAGATGGCCAGTGAAGTTAAACTAAAGGATGACGTTCTCATAAATGCTCTGTCGGAATTTGTCAATATTGGAAGAAGCATATTAAAAGAGGCCGAGGATGAATGCAGCAAAGGTAGAATCTACAGCGCAAACCGCCTCCTTTTGTGTCACTTACTGATTTTGGATGATCTTAAGATAATTTCCGAAGTTATGTTTACGCTTGATTTATAAAAAGTAAGTGCGACCGAAAAATATTGTTTCCGATTAATGTGGCGTATGCGTCTTTGCACAGGTGAAATGTACGTGATTGCACGTGAACTGCTTTAACCTTTAACCAATAACAGCCATTTTACCCTGAATAAGGTTGCATTTAAACATTTCTTGCCATTTTCATCATTCCTAAACGTTTATTATCAGTTAAATGTTATTCTTAAGCTCAATTGTGGTTTTAAGCCACTATTTAAGATAATTGTGGGAAAGAATATTTAATAAATGAAGCCTGGAGTGCTATCACAACAACCTGTTAAGATACGTAGCTTTCAACAGACCTAACGTGATTTAACCAGATAAAAGTTACCTTATCACATACACCACAGTAAGTTGGCTAACTGACAACAAACCTGTATCCCCAGATAACCTGCATTGTCGTATGAGACACTAGATTGAAAGGGGAAAAGGAAATATATTCCATCTGATGCAGGAGTACATTGTTGCTTCTGATTGCATTAGTTTTAACACCATATCCATGACTTAATTGCAAAGATTATGGCTGTATATAGCCTACATTAACACTGTTAACACTGTTGCTACATATTATTTGTATTGTCATTGTTTGTTCTGCATATGATATGCTCTATGAAGTAAAGTTTTTTGGGGGAACATTTTTATAACCAGCTGCCTCAACTGCTACTTAATCATTTATTTCTATAGGACTTCCACAAGAAAAGGTCTCACAGACAATTACCTCCATGTTTGGTTTAAGCGTAGCAGCTGCTGGCTTTTTTAACAGGTGAAAAATGACTGCTCCTTTATTAACCAAAATCTAGACTCACTCTTCTCATCACTACATGACTTCAAATCTAGTAACACTTATGTATGGTTTATCTAATGCACAATGTAAAATGCATGAATGCAGTCACAGATTTATGTTCCTGTGTTGTGTATCCAGCTTGTCGGTGAAGAATAGGACTGAAGCTGAGGAGCTGTGGAAGACTGCTTACCAGTAAGGGTGGAATTGTATACTGCAGTGTCGTTTTTTGTTGTTTTTGCAATAGAACTATTGTAAAAATATAATTACAGTACAATACGGCAGTTGCATTAGAACTATTGTAAAATACAACGGTGTGTAATTCTTTCCTTGTCCATTGCCAGCCAAGCTGAAGTACGGGACATGGTTGAAGACTTGTTGCAGCTTGAGGTAGCAGGGCTTGTCTGACCCCCCTCACACACACACACACACACACACACTGCCTTCACTATCACCACCACTACCACCACCACACACAGTCTATGAAGACTGTAGTGGAACAGACAATGTCAGTCACATGCTACACAACAGTATGGCTACAGCAGATATTCTAGATCAGTTCTCTGCTTGAGCAGGTAGAATGGGACACCTTCATTCAGCGCCAGGACACAAAGCAGCAGACGACTGACATGCTGCTGGGGCAGGGCCCAAGGGCCGGAAATTTGCCGGAGGACATGGTCTTCATTAATGCCAGGACAGGGGGGTGAGTGGTGGAAATGCCAGCCACACTGCGTACAGAGTGTTGTTCATGTTCTCTACAACCAGTCGGCAAAGTGTTCCCACACTTGTCCTGCGTACAATTTATAAAAAAAGAATTCAGAAGTACGGGATGTTTCAGTATTGGGAGAAGTCCTTGAATTGGTGGAATAATAAGCGTGGGAACCCTGTCCGCAATAAGTTTGTATTTTCTATCATTAATAATGTGTTGTTAGTGACGTTTTTGTTATCAATGAAAACTACTTTTTGCTCATAGAGATATACTTTTTCAAGAAATGGACACTCATTTCTTGTGCCAGTTATGGTTAAGTACACTTTAATAGACTCAATACACTTTGTTTGTAATAAGTAAAATAAGAGAAGTGTCTCAGATTCCCTTTAGATGGTAATGAATAGTAATGTTCAAGATTGCTTGTTTCCACGTGGAAAACCGCTCTCTGATAGGCTTGCTGACTGTTTGTTTTGTCTTGTGCAGGACCGTGAATCTAGCCCAGTACTTGGGGAAGGGCGAGAACCTGCTCCTATTTCTGCTCAGACACTTGGCCTGACTACCATGACGAGACCACCTGACTGAGCTGGAAACCAATCAGGTAGGTTCATTTCCAGCAAGACGGTGTCTCCCTGAATTATCATGATGCAAAATTGGTGAAGTTCCAGGTCCACAGTGGCCAAAATTGTCACATGAAAATAGTTAATTCGTGAAAAAAATGAAATTGAGAAATAAAGGATATAATGTCTGCCAATGAATAATACTTGCCTTTTTAAAGCCTGACATTAGCACCTGTATCTCTTCCTTGTCATCAGTCACATACTGGTATTTTTACATACCATTAGGTTGAGCTCTGGATTTTTGCATCTTAGCTAGCGGCACCTGCTCATGTACCATCAGTCACCTATTATCAGTCACAAGTAAAAAATCAGTTGAAAATTTTATAGAATATAAATCTGCTGTATTACAAGTGCACTTACAAAACTAACTAGGCAAAACTGGGCTGAATATAACTCTTAGGAAGAGCTGAAAATTTTCTTTTTTAATGACATTGCCACTGTCAGTAAATATACATAGTCACTTGTTTTTATTTTTTTAAGTGTTCTCCTATTAATCAAGTTTCTTATTGTTATCGCAGACCTGAATTTTTTATATATCAGTGAGAAAACTGTCATTGTAAGTCAATCTGGATAAGAGCACCTGCTGAATGAATGCAATGTAATATAATAAAGAGTCCTTGCATTGTACGATTCCTTTAAGGCAGCATTGTTTTACAAGCCAATTGCCTTGCAGGGTCTCCTAGATGCTCAGTCAGTGCGGGTGCTGGTGGTCTCGTTTGATTGTCTAGAGGCGGGTCAGTTTTGGCTGCAGGACACAGGCTGCAAATATGACATGCTGCTGGACCCAGAGAGGAAGGTAGGAATGAGTTAAGCAGCTTCTGGATGTCCACATGTGCCTAGCTGGAGTGTCTATTGCCTGTGGAAGTTCAATGTTCTGTTTTTAGTGGCATGTCATAGATTGCATGTGTTTATTTTAGTTTTATTTTATTTTTTGGCAGGTGTACACTGCATTTGGCCTTGGCACGTCTTACATCAAAGTTTACAACTTCAACAACTTGCTGAAGTATGCAGAGTTCATTGTGTTGAGCCGACAGTTTCCTGAAAGACCAAGCGTTTGCAGCAGCGACATCTATCAGGTGAACAACAGAGTTTTCAACCATTTTAGACAGCTTATTTTGCGTTACGAAAAAATATGCTGACCGTTATCTCACAAATGCTAAGACAGTTTTGTAATTAATTTCAGTTGGGTGGTGACTTCGTCCTGGATGAGGGTGGGAGAGTTATCTATTCCCACCCTAGCCGGGGTCCATTGGAGAGGCCTGCGGTAGCGGAGATACTGGCAAGCATTGCAGAAGGACCCCGCCACTCAGGCTCGCAGCTTGAGTAACTCCTACTTTCTACCGTGTGTCACTGATCCCTCGCTGGAAGAGCCTTCCCTCGGCTTGCGACTATGAAGACGGGGCTCGAACTCACGTCCTTGTGAAGTGCCTTGTCCGAAACGCAACCCGCAAACCGAGGCCTCTGGCTCTTCCTGTCCTGTGATCAGCGAGTGCCCTTTGCTTTTGCACTTTTGATCAAAGCTTTATCCAAATCCAAATATGAACCTTTGCCTTCATATCTTCCGCGATTGGATTTCACAATGAATCAGAGTCCACTCAGAGGCCTTGAAGTGCAGTGTTTATTTGTGTATTTATTCAATCAGTAGAAGGCTTCTCTCATCAGACATTTTGCAGCACACTTTACTGTGAATTGCTGTTGCATTGATATATGGAATTGTATAGCTAACCATTGTGTGATTATCAAATGCGCGTAATGTTTAACCCATAATAACAGTCTTTTTAAATTCCTAGAATTTTAAGTTTGGCTTGAAAGATTTTGCACATTTATACTTTGATCATATTACACTATCTAGTACACATACTGCACATTTGGAAAAGTACTTTTTTTTAAAAACAAAAGTGATTGAATTTTTGTTAAGAATGGATATTCATGAATAAAATTCTCCTTTTGCTCTATTATTAAAGATTGACTAAATTATTATGTTCATCACAACAATATTTTATAAAACCTCATGCCCAAGACAGGGACTTTCAGTATGTATTTATGAATGCTAATTTTATACATAGACTGCAATTCATTTAGTTCATAAATATTAACTGAATGAACTTTGTCGACACTTTTCACCACAAGTATCCTGTTATAATTTATCATTTAACTATGCTCCATGAAATAGTCAACACCACTGCAGCTAACATTCTCTAATGATTTAATGTTTTTTTTTGTTTTTTTTTAATAAGCACACGGCAGATTTCATTTCATGAATGTGTTTGTATACAATACAAGTTGTGGTAATCCTGCTTTTTGCAAACAAGACCAGGTTAAAACCAAGTATATGGCTGAAACTAACACACGTGATCCGTCCGACCAATGGTCACTTCATCACTTAGTCAGTCAGTCAGTCACCCACAGACATTCGCGTTTGTAGGGCTGGCCCCGCCGTTGCGGTCCAGCCAAAAAAAAAAATCAGTTATTGGAATAACTGACATCAAGCTTGGCTGATCGATGGTGTTTTCTTAAGTAGACTTAATGAATTATTTCAATGCAGAAACTAATTGAGTGGGATTTTCAGGGGGGGGTAGGGTCAAGCGTCAAACTCACAGAGGTAGTGCATGCGCCGGTCACAGTAGTTGTCCCACCAGTCTCCGTCATCCGAGGACATGGCCACACAGTTCTCCCGCTTGCCTCCGTCTGGCTGGCTGGACAGGTAGTGCTTGCGCCACTGGAAGTAGGTGACGCGCGTGCCGTCCTCGAACAGGTAGAGCCCTTCCGAGCGCTGGTCGTTGATCCCCAGCCACACCGGCCAGTTCCCCGGGTGGAAGAAGGTTTTGGCGTAGTCGGCCAGGGCCTCCTGCTCCTTCCTGTCCCGCGGCATGGCCATCCTGCCGCCCCGCTCCTGGCACAGCTTCGATGCCCCGGCATATGACTCATACGTGCGATACACCAGGAAGCACTTATACCCTATCCTTCGGCCCTTCTGACAACCTGTGGAAAGATAGGGAGTTACCATGGCAGCATACACAATACACAGTCAATAAACACGCGGAATCTTTCCTCCTTTACATGTACTCACTCAAAATCAAATAAAAACCCATTTGTACTACTCAGTTATCAGGAAATGGAATGGGATTATACAATGGTGCTTCACCCACACAAGCCAAAAGGTAGACCCAGAATAGGACAGAGAGGGAAATCAGCGTTCCTTACCTTCCAGACGCCCAACCTCCTTGCGATTCTCCTTGCTGAGGAGTAACACCTGCTGCACGCTCTCCTCGACCTCTCCGATTCTGCCATCCAGCCGGGAAACCCTGTCCAGCAGCTGCGACATCTTCACGTCCAGGGTGTAGTGTCCCACGTTCAACCTGTGAATGGCCTGGTCCATGGCCGCCAGTCTGGATACTGGCAGAGGAGTCGGAGGAAGAGCACAGACAAATATCCTTTAACGTGGAAGGCCTAGTGGCTTGCATGCTGCTGTCAGGATATTCCACAGTTTGTAATGGCGGGAAATATTATAAGAGAGACATACAGAGATAATTGTAGCTGTTCTCAAAGTCTGAGGCCGGACTTGGGTCTGGTTCCTCACTGTCACCATCACCCTTCACAGTCTCCTGAGTTGCTTCTCCCTCGGGACTGGGAAGCGGCTTTGGCCCATCATGCTACAGAGCAACAGAGCAGACACAACTGCACTATCCCTAACGCACTGGAGTACCATCACATTACGTATCAGCCATTTACCATCATACAATACTGGCTGGTCAATATTATTACACCAAACAACAAACATACAGCACTAACTCATCAAAATCAGTATCATCATTCAGTACTTCTTTTCTCATTACTGAAGTGCAGTAATTCCATGTGAACTGAAATACTTCTCACATTTATGCTTAAGTACATATATATTACTAAAGTTTATACTTAATTACATAATTTATTTTATCATTTATACACACACACACACAGCACGTTTCACACCTGTCATGTGCCAAATAATAACGGATAAGCGCGTCTGTTCTGAACACCGTGACTATTCATCTTCATCATACTAAATGTGTCTTACTCCTAGAGCCTTATTCCCAGAGTTCCCACCTGCGCTGGCATTCCGCTGTCTGGACTCCCGATTCCCACGTCATTTTCCAGGCTTCCATTCCCAGGGTGACCCAGGGAAAGAGTTGACAGGCACAGCACGGTAGCAAGGACGGCTGCTTTTGCCATTTTGCCCTTCGGTGGCTCAGGTTCTCCTCAGTCTCCTTCTTTTGTCCTGCCCTCTCTCTCTCTCTCTCTCTCTCTCTCTCACTGTCTTCTCACCCTCTCTGCTCCTGACTGGTCTGACCAACAACAGGAAGCTTCATTGTTTTTCCACCGACTTTCCCATTTCCACGCTTTGTGTTGACAGTGCACTTTTTAAGTGAGGCGGTCCTTCTGTCATGTGTTTGCGTTCGTTTCCGTCGGTTTTTAGCAGTCTTATTAGTCACATGTGAGGTTTATCTTTGTGGCAGTGAATCATTCTTATGGCAACCGGAGCTATGGAAGAAAACTTAAAAACAAAAGCGCAGATCCTAACGCGCTGAAGTCATGGCAGCCGGGAGGAATTCCAGTTAAAACGTTACAAGAATCAGACTTTCCGTCTGCCCAAGTGTTTGGGTTTGAATTTAGACTTGTGGGTGGGGTTTCAGAAACTCAATGAGCCCAATGTTAACTAACAGCAGTGTACCATTCTGGGCAGATTGACAAGTCAGCAGAGTTTCAAGTTAACTGCATAGTACAGTCATGTTCTGTGTTCTGGTCTCGAAATTAATCATGCTTAAATGTGTACAGTTGAATTCCAAGTACAAGTCTGCATAGTTATTTTTTTATTTCTAGGATTGGAATTTCCTGCCACACCATGCTGGAGTTTTCTCTGGCTTCCCAGAGTTCTGATAAATTACCATACCAGAAGGTAGATTCGGGCCCAAACACTGACTTTATACTCTTTAAAATTTCCTGCACCAATAAACACAGGATATAATGTGAATTTTTTCCACTAAATTTCAGTTCCCAATACCTAAAAAGAGATGATTGTTTAGGCTGGAAAAATGTAATGCATTCCACTCACTGAAGCAAGTCCTGGCATACAGTCTGGTTGGAGGGATGATGTCATAAGGCACAAAGACCATATTTCCCATTTGTTGTCCAAAGTAATTTAAAAGATAAACAGATTGACCCAGCATTGCGCAATCAACTTGCCTTTTTGGGTTCATTTGTTTAGTGGATTCCTTACCTTACCATCTGTTGTCACGTTGAGGAAAAGGAAAATAAGCTTCTCTGCAGAAGTTTCTCTGAGTTTTCACATTTTTCTTTTAAAAAATGGCAGTCAAGAAGACACTTGAATATACAGCTGTAAAATTTTTATTTTTTTGTACTTTGGTAGTGTAAAATGGATGCAGAGCTACATTTCAAAGAATATGAATCGATTTTTAAAAACATGCCGTTTTATCTAAACATCTCACTTTTAGTGCTTGTATAAATTGTGCTTGTAGGTAAACGAATGTAACGAGAGGGAGGGCAACTTTTTCAGTGGAAGCAAAACTAAAAGCATTTGTGGACAGCAATATTCTAACAGATGCGGGGGTAAAAGAAGCCAAGCTGGGTCGGTCATTGGCTATCCAGAGCCTGTAGAGGAATTGTGAAGTCCATTAATTGATGAATTCATTCAGATGGGTCTTTGTCGTCCCTGTTCGTTACCAGTTGTCCAAGAAGTCGAAGCCTGTCTTCAGAATGTTGTTGCTCGTATTGAACTGCAAATTAAAAGACAAAAATAAAGAAACATTACAAAAAGCACTATAAGGGCCGGAGTACACTATCGTTCATAATGTAGCAAAATGATAACCGTGAATCCGTGTTATAAACTAACCACTACTGAGAATCAAAAACCCAATTTTGCAGGGTATACCATCAGTTTGTGGCACGTCAAACACATTTGATGCCCGAGTTGAAAATGTTAAGGATGCTGACTTATAATCATGCAGTGTGGTATACGGTCTCATTATCTCCAATAAGATTTAATGGCGATGGCATTCTCACAGAGCCCACCTGAGAGAATGTTGGACTGTCGGCCAGGGGAGACTCCGCCTTATTGCTCTCCTTGGGGGAAGCTCCAGGCAATGCAGGGGACTTGGTTTGCGGGCCTGGGGTGAAGACGTCATCCAGAGTGTTGACGGAGGGCAGTGTGCTCTGAGCGCGCTCCCAACCGGCCACGGTGGACGACACGCTGACAGGCGCTGCTGGCGGCAGGCTAATTGCAGCAGGGGGTGCAGCAGGGGGTGCGATAACGGGCACCGGGGGCGGTGGCGCCGGTGGTCTCGGGGCTCGCGGCTTGGTCACTCGCGGCTGCTCCTCGGCCTCCTTCGGGATCGACTCCTGCCTCAGGTATGAGGGGAGGGGTTTCTCCCCTTTCTCCAGGGACTTAATTTGGCTTGGAGTAAGGGACTGAAAGTCAGCCTTCTCCCCCTCCAGCCGAGACCTCTCCGCGCTGAACTTCCAGAACGAGGACTCTTCCTCCTTTCTGCCCAGGCTTTCACCATTGGAAACCTTCACGTTTTGGGAGACCTTGGCCAGTTGGCTGCTCTGAGAGATTTTGTTTGGCTTAACATTAGACTCTGACTGTGAGGAGGTGCTCCCCTGCTCTGGAACTGCTGTTGAACTGAGGCTGAAATCCAGCTGGCTCTAAAGGACACAGAGCAAAGGCAGGGAGAGTGATGCCAATTTATCATTTTCAACACACTTTTCCATGTGACAAAGAACTTCAGGAGATAGAGGCTAGTAGGAACGCAATACTTCTGCAGTTAGTGTCATTTTTTCATAGCAGCCAGGTAAAATACCGTCAAATAGAGTCAAATGCCGCTAGACTATTGTACGCTGTTACCTTAGTTTCCCAAGAAAACGGCGCCGAGTGTTCATCTTGCCAAGTTATGTCCTGAAAACACACAAAATCGAAGCTGTTATATGAATGTGCTAGATAGTTTCCACTCATGTCAATTCCAACCAAACCATAACTTGTTAGCGAAGCTAATAATAAACATAGCTAACGTTACTTAGCTTAGCTAGGTAATTTACATAGGTAGCTGTGACATTGGCCTAGTTACATTTTAGCCGTTGGATATAAAAGGAGTTTCAGAGGACCACGCTAGGGGACCTGAAACGCCACACAAACACCACAGGCCTTGGCACATTAGCCCAAAACAAAGTGCGTTGATAAACGTCGGCTATTCTACTGCTAACCGATTACGTTAATGACTGCTTGACTACGATGACCAGATAGTTCTGTCTAAATGTACCGTAGCCACCTTAATTTGCTAGTTGGCAGTTAGTCTAACTGTGCCAAGTGGCCGTTCTCATAGGAGGATTTTGAGCAACTAACTTAACTTATCTGTGTTGTTGCCTAACTGCCGAGATGAACAGTTTGGTAACTAGCTAGACGAACTAACACCCTATGGCTCCCGACCATTAGACTACAGCTGTCTCACATTAAACTACCTAATGCTAGCTAGCTAACAACAACAGCTGCATAGCTTGTTTGTCCGGATACTGTAGTCTTTATTAGCTTTTCGTTTTGACTGACACAACAAAGATATCATAAAATTACAGGCGTCAAATTCCGGAAAACAAGATACGCCAAATGCATCTCACCTCTTCCCCAAAGTGTACGATTTTCTGGCCTGTTTGGATGAGCAACTTCGGATAACACACAATGTCTTCCCGTTCCACCCTGTGCATAGCATATCTAGCTCTGATTTGAGGATCCATCATTCCATTATCGATGGCCGAATCCTGCTCATTCGGGGTCATTTTTTCCCAGTCTTGTCCGTACTGTTCCTTAATTTTCTCCCTCTCTAACATTATCTTCTTCGCCATGGAATTTATAGAAGAAAAATACTCAAATTTCTTGGCCTCCATCCTGTGCGCTTCACTCCCCGTCCCGGCCATGGTAGCGGTGGCCATTTTTCCACCAGCTGTTGTTAATCGCTAGCCTGTCCGACCAGCTACCTAAAGGAGAGGTCTGTTTCTGACGTAGCAGTGAAATCTGCTCAATAAACCACGTAACAAGCACGCCACCTGGTGAGGAAAATTTAAAAGCTAGTACGTAGGTCTAATGTCAGCGAAATAAAGCTGCGTGCAACACCGGTTTTATGTCAATAATAATAATAATAATACATTTCCTTATTATGCACCTTTACTATAATAGTCTACTAGCCCAAAATTCATACAGTAAGACAAATAAACACAATAACACAATTTACGCCTTTTTTGATAAAAGCATTAAACTTGTCGCACAGTAGACTTGGGGATTCTGAAGATTTTTCCTAAAAATTTCAGCGCAAGCATTACTAGAGTGAATCATTGCAGTTTCATATTTTCCCTGTAGCATTCTACTGAGTGTCACACTTGCAATGAATCTGCCTCAACACCTCAAACTTCCACGGTCCACTCCATCAACTGAACTATGCATGCTATTTTATTGGACATTCTCATACTAAACCAGAGGAGTTCAGGTGACCCAATAAATCGCGGTTTATAGCCTACTTACAACCGCTTCAGTAGTCAAGCAGATGGCGGCGCTATTGAGCTATGTACGGGTTTATTAAATTAAGGCGGGAGTCAAATTCTACATTTACGCTGTTTCAGTCCCCTTTCATATATGCTCTTGAATCATTCCAAGGACAAATGTATAAAACACCAGCATTCAAAAATTGTGTCTATTTTTCCTGATTCCCAAATAAAGATTCAACATTTACTCCACGAGATATTCTGATGATGCTGTCGATGTTTCTTTGCGTGTTAGCTAAACAGGGTTCTTCTAAGACATATTTACTGAAACATTAGCTAATAACCCTCGGAACAAACTTATTTCCATGTTGCTCTCTTGCCGTGTAACATATGATGATGACTCATTTGGCCAAGTTAGCTAATATAGGTTATACCATGTGATCATCTATCATGTGGCAAGTTTGTCATGTGATTCTGCCAGTTCCTGCTATCGGAGGACTTGCTGTATCATGTCGGACACAGAGCTCTGAACACTGGTACAAAAATATGGGTTCACCGTGCAAGTGCATCCCAGTACCTTGCCAAATTGCCGTGCTGACTGGGATTATAACTGTACTTACACTGATTTCCAGTACAGCCGAAGCCGTTGATAGTTTTTGGTACCAAGATCTGTGCAGGTAAGTCGTCATTACCTTATTTACTACGTTGGCGACAACGTTGCAGATATTTGTGAGCTAGCAAGCAAACAAGCCTAGCTGGCGCCCTCAATGACAGTTGCTAGCTTAGACTAGCTTACCTAATTATTTGCCCAGCTAACTGACAGGGTGATTGGCGGCAGGATAGTTGTACATAATTGGCCAACGTTAGCTAACTTAACAACAGTTGACTACCCATGTGTTCGGACCATCCCAATCGCAAAACAACATTGTCGAGTAGTTAGTAGTGAAGAAGCTAGCTGATATACCGGTGGCTAAACTGTCTCAGTAAACGCACCAATAACTACAATGCTAACACGACAACGTATAAAAAGGGACGCAAAAGAAACATATGGTTCTCTAAATGATCTTTCGAAATGTAAGGTAACTGGATTGGGTAAACTAGGGCATAGCTAGCAATAGATAACATATGTTCACCTTACGTTTGAATAATGGAGCTAAGATAATAAGTAGTCATTGTTTCTTCGGTGATTTCAGGTAAGATTGTATATTTATAAAGACGAAACAACCCATTCGGAAGCGTTTAGTTAATGTACCTGTGTGTACATGACGTTCTTTCGTTTTCAATCAGTGGACAAAACAAACAGACCAATAGCAGGCTACCTCTGTAGCTAATTAGATTATCACGGAATGGCATTGGAAAATAAGGCAGGGCATCATAATTTATCTCATTCACTGTTAGATTCAAGACTAGTGCTGTAGGTCCACTGCAGTGTTTAAATGGTTAGGCATGGCAAAGGAATTAACTTCAGCTTAGTTTGTGGAATTGCCTTTTTGTAAAATAAATTATTCTATTTATTATATAGTATAATATATATTTAGTTCCCTTCGATGAGAGCAGTCTTTATTCCTGCCCAGTACCACAGATAATAAAATAAATAACATGGTGTATTGACAATGTATTGAGACTGTCATAATCAATCAGTTAATCAGTCAAAGCTGTCTGTAGCCAATGAACATTTAATGCCTCTAGCTAACCTCTGCTGCTGAAGTCAAACATGGGTGGGGGACAATCAGTTTATGGTGCTGGATTTGTTTACTAGCTTTTAACTTTTTTTTTCTTTTTGCATCCAGCTACAAATGGGAGGCCATCGATGACGACAACAAAGTGAGATACTCTCTGAAGCTCTGCGACTCCTCGCCTGAAACAGCCTGTGGGCCAGGGAGCGCTGTCTGCGCCTATGACCTCACTAGCAAGACGTCGCAGTCAGTGGGTGAGTGAGTAGCGGGGTCTAATGCTGCTCTACGCTCTTTTCCCACTGGAAGCTAAAAAGCCAAGATCTGCTGAATAAGAGAACGTGTGTTCAATGTCTAAGGCTGCTGACTTGGCAGGGACTGGGTCCTACAGAGCATGCTAGAAAGAACGGCTGGATTGCTGTCAGAATTTCTGTTTAGAATAGGGAGGGAGGGTGTCATCTGTGTATTTTGGCAAATAAATATTGCAGTTCTGTACACACTGTCTGCGTCCATGTAAGCACGCAATATATAGATCATGCACCCCTCCCTGTCTTCTGTGGTCAGGGCTAGAGTGCTGCCCAACCCTCTTTCTGGAGATCTACCATCCTGTAGGTTTTCACCGCAACCCTATCAAAGCACACTTCATTCATCAGCTAGAGATCACATTTAACTGAAAATTGGTAGAATCAGGTGTGCCAAGTTATGGTTGAATTGAAATCCTGTAGGACAGTACATCTGTAGGAACTGGGTTGTGAACCACTGGGTTAAATAAATGTGAGTTGATCTAAAATAGACTGTGCAATTTTGTGGTATAGCCTATTATTAATCCCTGATCTTGATTAATTAATGCTAACAGTGACTGTATCACTTGTATTTATCACTTTTGCAGTTATCTTTTGTGCAAAATTATTTTACACAGATACTGCGCAAGCGATGGTAAGGTTGCCGCAGACTTGTAGGCCCGCCAGGGTATATAAAGATGAAAGTGGCCCTGTAAACAGTGACGTAAACTACATAAACATAGGTCACTCCTCATTCCGTAAGGGTAAACTTTATTGTATTGGTACAATATCTTGTGAGTTTGTCTCTGGCCGGAGCTGTTTTCTTTCTGCAGTGTCAGTTTTTTCAGTCTTTGACTTAAGCTTAGCATCCACATAACTCTGAGGAAGGCCACACCCCATTCCTTCTCATTATTTTAGTTTTTTTTTTTTTGTCTCTCGGCAAAATGTTTCAGCTTTACCTGTCACAAGGGCAGAGGATCGTATGTAGCATTATCAGGTCCGGGTGGCTATGTTGCACAGAGGAGCCATTTTGTAAACACAGGCAAACATTTTGGTGCATTCACTTTTGTTTCCCATTGGGACTGTAACAAAAAAAAAAGGTCAACACAGGGTCCTTATCTGTAATTTGCTGCGAGTAAATGCTGGCAGTACTGACAGCTAATTTAATCACACAAACTGTTACTTATCAGTGTCTCACATTTGTCCAGATACACACATTTTTGAGGATAGGGCACGTGGGTCTCCTTTAAACAGCCTAGTTCCTGTTTAACCCCTTGTGGTTTTAGTTTCACACACCAGTGTTTCTGTGGCCTATTGTAACGGAAACAACCTCAATATTTGCCGCCTTGTGGTTGAGTGTGCGTCTCTGCCATTCTATATCAGTCCTTGTCCCATAGCTGCAAAGTTTAATCTTAAGTTTAATGTCGTTTCGTCAGCCTTATTATCTTCAGCACAAAAAAACATACACACACACATGCACACACACGAAGCAGCAGTCCTAACCTATACCCACCTGTGGTAACAGTGTTGATGCGTGCTCTACAGCGACAGCCCTTCCCACTCAGATGAAAGCTGAATCCAAACAGGCTGGGCTGCTCTTTTTCTTTTATGCTGTTTGTTTAAGGCGAAACTGAACCGTTTTCACCACAGAATGTATCACAAGCCACTGGCCCTCATGATTACCCCCGTATAAAAGCACCCTTCTGGCTCAGTCCAACACAGTGTCATGTGGCTCCAGTCTTGGACTCTGTACATTATCACTGCTTGCATGAGATAAAAAAGACGCTCTGTGAGCTCGGTAGCCCGGGATTTGTGCATGCATAAAGATAGGAAGTGTTCTTATGGAACGAATCAAAGGTAAAAGGATCGATCAGCTGTTTGTTCACGCATTTATTTATTTTCTGCTTTCAAATACAATCCATCGGGAAATAAAGAGCTGCACTGCAGGGGCCAGACATTTTCCATCTCTGGGAATCAGGATTGGCTATGTGTTGCAGACGCTGCCCGTGTGCAGAAGGCTGGATATAATTTGAATGGGAATCTCCCTTGGCTGTCCCTATTGTTCTGCAATTTACGTTACTGGGTCAGCCAAAGAATAGTTTGCCAGCACCATGTCCCATGATTCTGTCTGAATAACTTGCATTTATGGAAGTCTATACTTCTAGTTTATGTGAGGGGTTGCGTTTGTCTGCTGTGAGTACTTGCGAGGTTATGAGTAACTTTTTGTCTCTTTGGCTATAATAGCTGTTTGTTATGTTAGTTTTGGGGTTAGATTTTTGCCTAATGAGGGACCGTGCCTATTTATTCAGCATTCATTTAAGGAAGAAACTACACATGCAAATTGTCTTTCTCCTGATGTCATTTCACCATTATACTACTCCTATAGAAAACCAATATAGGAATGCACATAATAAACGTAATCAACTGAATACATTAAAAAACAAAAACAAAATTAGTGGCTGAATATTGTACAGTATAGCATACTGTACCATGGCCTTATTTGACATGTGGTTATTCCTTATCTGTGACTGTTGATGACAGGGCCCAGGAGGAAGAGATCGAGCTCAACCACAGAGTTGGCTAAGTAGTGTTTCATCACCATTGTCCCATTTCCCTAGCAAGTTTACAGTATCTGCTGCCGTTACTCACTGCGCAAACAGCATGGACAGAGACAGACCGAGCTGCGTTCACTGGGTCAGGTTCTCATGCTGTTCATTACCTCCGGCTGTGCCATGGCCAGACATCTTGGCAGAAAAATGTCCTGAACCCGTAACCTTCCCAGGACACGCGCTGTACCATATTGCTTTAACCTTTGACATGGAGCCCGGATGCAGGCTGGGAACTGACATCGAGCACTTCTGCTTTGCGTGTTGCGAGATGGAGGACTGTTTAAAATATAGCCATTTGCAGCGGGAACATTAATTTATATTTTTATCATATATTGTAACTTTGTTTTGACATATGCTATATGACCAAAAGTATCTGAACAACCCTTGGTTCTGAGGCTGTTTTTTATGGTTTAGGCTAGGCCCCTTAGTTCCAGTGAAGGCAAATCTTAATGCTGCTGCATACAATCATATTCTGGATGATTCTGTGCTTCTCCAACAGTTTGGGGAAGGCCCTTTCCTGTTTCAGCATGACAGTACCCCCGAGCACTCAGCGCAGTCCATATAGGAATGGTTTTGTCGAGAACGGTGTGGAAGAACTTGACTGGACTGCACACTTCTTCTAAAATACCAAACTTGCTGTTGTTCATTTATGCTATCTCATGGCTGAATCTTTGTTGTTGAAAGGGACTCATGAGACACACAGATCTTATGAATTTGTGTGCTCGTGTGTTTGCGTGTACCTGAATATCGATGCATGTGTGTGCGTGTCCGTGCGTGTGCGTGTGCGATTGACTCTTGTTCTTTGTTCCCATAGGTGACCAGTCCCAGCTGAAGGCTTCTCCGAGTGTATTGGATTTCGGTGGCCCGCAGAAATGTCTTGGCAGTAATAATAATGTGCAGAGCAGCATCAGTTTCCAGTGTGGAAAAACCATGGTGAGTCACAGAGCTCAGGAGTGTGACTGTGAAGGCTAGACTTCCTGGACAGTGCTCCCTTGTGATGACCAGAAGGCAGTCCAAATCTGTTTAAAAAAAAAAACCTGTTTCAAAAACTACAGGTGCTTCATTTTACCCACCACTGATCGTCATCAAGTTCTATCATGATATAATGCTGAAGTTCTGCATTGTGTGTACGCACATGAAATGGTATTAAGCAAGTGTTTCTGTGCTTTATGCAGTTGAAGGCCGGTACTGCCATGCACCAGGTGTAGAAACAGGTCGTTCATGTTTGGCCAGTTCCTGTTACTCTGCTATTTTCAGACTGCCGGACACAAAGCAGGCTGTGTGTCATGCCGGCGATGGTCCCGCGAGCTAGACCTGCTTTTAGCAGCAAGGAGAATACACCTTGAGTGTAGCAAGGAGAATAAGTTTAGCAGAATTCCGGATCTAAGCAGAGGGTGAATTAAAGTGCATCGCGCTCAGACTCAAAACTGCGGCTTGATGTCGGCTTTTACAGGAAAGCAAAACCTTTTCGCCTTCACATCGCGTGCAAAACTGACTAATTGAGTGTCTGGACCACCAGCGTCAATGAGAATTCAATGGAAACCCTTGTACATATCGACAGCAGTCAAGTTTCCTGTGAAACATTCTTGTGGTTTAAACCGCAGAGATATGGAAGACCCCAACCAAGTTTTATTGGCTCATTTTGTGACCAGTAAAATAAAACAGGTTTGCCTGAGTTTGCTAAATCATTTTTATTGCATCTAGCTTCAGCCTCTGCTGAGCCTGGACTTTCAGTTTAGAATTTTATGATATTAGGATGTTTGCATAGTGTGGACACTTGGGTAGTATTTTAAAAGAAGATCCAAACACTTGTGAATATTTGAAAACATTTTGCTTGTATATCTTTCAAGCACTTGCCTTTCTGGAATAAATGTCGTTATTTGGGTTACATAATTTTAACTTTGCTTATTGCAGTGTTCAGTGTTTTACTGCCAGTAGACACTTAATGGATATGGAGTGCTTTTTGTGTAAAGTTCATAATTCCCTGGGTTACACCTTTCTAGGGGACTCCAGAGTTTGTGACCGTGTCCGAATGTGTGCACTACTTTGAATGGAGGACGTACGTGGCCTGCAAGAAGGATATGTTCAAGCCTCACAAAGAGGTGAGTTTCGAGTGAGGCAACTACGGGAAACGATGCGGCAAAGCGTACGCCCACTTGGGGGGGAAGGGGGGGGGGGAGTGCGCGAGGTCGCACGACCACCCTTCTAGAGGCTTCTGAGGGGCTTTTCCAGTCACCGCCTCATCATGGAAGAGCTTTCTATGAGTCAGCGAGTGCTTTAATTCTCAGAATTCAGCTCTGAATCCAGCCTCAGCTGACAGTTCACTTCAAAATTGGCACAGTAATGTTTTACACCTGATGAACATATTTTGGGACAAATTTAAAGGGTTCTCTGAAAATTATGAATGCATATTTTATGCCTGTCTGAAGTCAAAACTGCTCTTTCAGTGCATTGTGATGGTCAGGGAACTGGTCTTATAACCTAGAAGTAGGGTACTGCCATTTTACCCTAGAGCATAACGTGAATTCCTTCAGTATATGTCCAGCTGTGTCAATACTATACAAGTCAATACTATGTAAGGAAATATACATTGTGTAAATCACTTTGAATTATCATGTCTGCAAAATGTAAATGTAGAAATGAAATCCTCGAATCACATTGCATTGTTTCTGAGAAATTCTTCTAGATTGTCTGTCAGGGTGTTGGTGTCTCACACAGGAAGTCCTACTACTATAAGCCTGTCCAGTCAGACTTCACGATAGACTCATCTCTGTTGTGTGTTTGTAATCGCTCATGCGTTTGTTTCTTCTGCGCCTTGCCTGAAGGTCCCCTGCTACGTCTTTGACGAAGATGGAAAAAAGCACGACTTGAACCCGCTCATTAAGCTGACTGACGGTTACCTGGTGGATGACTCGGATGACGAGTCGTCTTTGTACATAAATGTATGCCGAAGCATCTGTGAGTTCATTTTTCCATTTGCTGAACGTTTTTCTTTTTTGCAATTGAAATTCCTTTATCTGAAAGAGTGGAAAAATTATTACAGTGGTGGTTTCCCCTAATTACTTTAGGCAAACTATTTTTAACCCTTTGTATTTTTTGTTTACATTGTATTATTTATTTTCAGAAATTTCACTATCACTATATTTCCCGTATTAGTATAACAGTATATTTTTAATCTGCACCTTTCTTCCCCACAAGATATTTTCTAATGTCAGTTTTTTACTGACATTAGAAATATTTGTTGCCCATTATGTAGATATTGTCTGTGTTTTAATTGGTAAAAACCACTTTTTAAATTCAAAATATTACAAAAAGGGTAAAAAGGCAGGTATAACTGAATCGGTTACATTGATTCTTCAAGCTAATTCTTCAAAAGTTATTGAATTATATGTATGTTGATAGTATGGCATATGTATGAAATTGATGGTTCGTTCATTTTAAAAGATATGTTGGTCAGCAGGCTGTGTACCAATGAATGAGTATCATTCAGCCACTTTCGGTTTTTAATTTGTTATTGCAGTATTGTGTGTTCTTTTAACACGTCTTGTGCTAAGAACAGGAAGTATGACTAAGGCTGTGTTCCCACTCATAAAGCAAAGGGCTTGTGTCTTAGTACTTATTAAAGTATTTGCATTCATCTATTCTAATCTACAACAGATTTGGTTCTCAATGGCATGAAACATAAATCATTTTTGTAAAACTGTTTTTTTACAAGAGCTATTAAGAAAATGATTTTATGTGCCCTGAATTGGTCATCTCAAACATGTGAAAGACAGGAATGCTCATTGACAGTGACGATGCCATATTTAGCTTGGTTCAGGAGACCACGGCGACTTCATCAAAGTAGCTATTTAAGGGTATTTAAGTGACAATACACTCTCACTGTGATTCTGGCTTGTGTTGTGTCTTTAGAATATGGTTTCCTATTGAGGTTAAGAGCTGCTGTGTGCTGTGCCCTAACCCCCCCCCTCCTTGTCTCTCAGATACATCAGCTTCATTGGGGCAGCCCTGCCCCGAGGGCTCGGCCGCATGCCTGGTCACCAGCAAGGGCAACTTCAGCGTGGGACGTCCCGTGAAGGAGCTGCAGCTCCAGCCCTCGTCCACCGACAGGTAAACCAACAGCACCGGAAGTCTCGCGCGGAAGCTGGTTTCGATCGCAGCCGAAATGTGAAGGAGTGACACGAGAAACCAGACGCGGGTCCTGAACGCAGTGTACACTGACCGGTACCCACAGTGGAATTTAGTCTCGCATAACAGATAGTGTTTTTCCGTTTACCTGTGCAGTGACTCACTGCAAACTAACCACAGATCTTTTACTCCAAACTATGCTGGTGAGCTATCCAATAGGTGCTGCTGTTACTGTTATTCAACCAAACGGGTGAGGTTTCCACAGAGTACTCGGTCGTGCTCCTCCCCACATCAGAGATCTGGCCGGTGTCCTTAGCTTTGAAATCCTGATAGCCCTTCGTCGCCCACACTCTGTATCGACCTGCCGCTAAGATGGAGTCCTTTTGCTGAGTCGCTGATTTCTTATTGGGCCTTGATCAGGTTGATCCTGAGCTACGATGGAGTCGCTGAGCAGAAGCCAGACTTCTGCGGAGAGCACACCCCTGCAGTCAGCATCACCTTCATCTGTCCGTCACAGCGTCAGCAGGTACGCGCCAGGCATCTCCCTCCTGATTGGTGGATGCGTGGCCAGTGAGCTCCCCACATTAATATCTCTCTTTCCACAATTTATTTAAACCTTGGAGAAGCATTGAGGGAGGGCCCCTCATTTACAGTACAGCTGTAAATATAACTGAATGAAAAAGAGAATATTTGGTAAGACAGTTATCAAAGAACAAATAATTGAAACATTAGTGAAATTAAATATAAAACGATTATAGAAAAACAAAACAAAAAAAAAAAACACATATGCACTCCGTGGCTTACTGTGTGACACTTAATCTCAGCCTGAAGTAGTTCCCTCCCTCCTCCCCAAACTTCAGTTGTTTGATTGCGCCGGATATTTTGTCCGTTTGTGCTGACCGTGTGTGGGGCCGGTCTACAGGGCAGCAACCCCAAGATGACCGCGAACACCAACTGCCGGTACGAGATCGAGTGGGTGACCGAGTACGCCTGCCACAGGGACTACCTGGAGAGCCACAACTGCACCCTGACGAGCGAGCAGCACGACATCTCCATCGACCTCCGGCACCTGACCCTCGGGCGTGAGTACTGCTCTCTCCTCAGCCCCTCCCCTCAGACCTTCCGTCGCCCTCTTCCACGCGTCAGCGCGTGCTTGTGCGCCCGTCTGTCTGCGCTCATCAACCGCTGCAGTAATGAAACTGAGGTTTCCTCTGGCCTCAAACATCTCACAATGGCCACCATCATCAACACCATCTAGCTATATGCAAGATACAGGTGCAAAATTCACAGAGACGTAATAAGTGCTAGTTTCAGGTTTGTTGAGGGCAGATCTGAGTCAAATGCGTATCTATTTTTGATCCAGATACTTTTCTGTACTCTATTGATCTTGCCTGGTGTAATTGAGCCTGCCGATATGACCAGATGGCGGGGTTTGCACATTTTTGAGAGTATTTCATTGGTTCCAATACACCAGACAAGATCAGTAAAGCGTAGAAAAGTGTTTGAATCCAAAACAAATACATATTTGTCCCAGGTCTGGTTGAGGGGAACCTGTGGGTGATTTTCTATCCACTGTACGTTTGTTACTGTCCTGCCCTCGCAGGTACCGAGTTGCCCTACCATGCCGTGGCTGAGGGCAGCGACGGGCGGGATGGCTACGTGTACTACCTGAACGTGTGCGGGGAGACCTCGGCGGACGACTGCAAGGACCCGGCGGGCTACGTTTCCGCATGCCAGGCCAAGCAGGGGGGGACGGGCGCCGGCAAAATTGCCGGCCGCTACAAGAACCAGACGCTGAGGTTCGAAAGCCTGCGTGCTGTTCTGACCATTTGGAGCAGTTGCCCTGTCCCCTTGTGTATAGTTCAACTGAAAAATCCACCGTGGTTGGTTCAACCCATATGTTGTTACTTTCATTTATTGTTTGTAGTACTCTCACCGAATATAATTTACTTCTGTAAGTTGGGGTCTTGCATGTAATAACGTTGTATTTTGAAGTTAATCTTCCCTTAAAGGTACACCACTGGGATTTACATAGCCTTCTGATTTATGAGCTCCTGTCATAAACCTTAGTGGTACCCCAAAGACGCCTGTCCTTTCATACATGTCTGACATCACTGGGTGTGAAAGCCTTTGTCTTTGTGGCGTTTCAGGTACTCGGATGGTGACCTCACCCTCATCTACCCGGGAGGAAGTACCTGCAGCTCCGGTTTTCAGCGAATGACCATCATTAACTTTGAGTGCAACAAAACAGCCGGTGAGACTGATCTTCTCCAAAAACGGTCCGTGTCATTTTCTTAAGAAGTTTCCCCAGAAAATTCCAGCTCAGTGAACAGATAGAGGTCTTCTTTTTGGTTCTGAACTGCTGAGTTAGCCTGAATTACCAGAAGGGATGATGGAACTTAATAAAGGTGCAGGAGTTAAAGCAAAGACACTGTATGTGCAAAGCGTGCCTCGCTGACTCACTGTGGGCCTGATTTACTATGACCTTTAGCTCACGCAAAACCGTTTTGCACATGCAAAACCAATGGCATGACCAATGATTGCTCACGGTATTTGTTTTGGACAAATCGTTGGTGGTGTTATTAGTTTTGCGTGCGCTAAAATGTTTTGTGTGTGCTAAAGTAAATTGGGCTGCGTGTCTGTTATTTAGCTTTGAATGATGTCAAGGGAGACCCAGCTCTACAGTAGGGCTGGGCGATATGGACAAAATCAAATATCATAATATTTTTGTTTGATATATTGTGATGATATTGTGAGGATGACTATTGGTACTTTCACAAAATTACACAATGAGATTTTTGATAAATAATCATCTGTAATGCCTATGTAATAACTAAGTGGGTAAAGCAAATAATAGAACAGCTAGAACAGTCAGGTAAGTTCAGAAAATGACATCACTTCACTGTAATGCCTTTAAAATCAGGAAAAAGACAACACTTATGCCATATCACGATATTACAGTATACAAAAACCCAGACGATATGTAGTCTCATGTCACGATATCGATATATTGCCCAGCCCTACTCAACAGGAGCACTGCAGGTTAATGAGGCCAGTTTTCCTTCAGTAGGCTGTGATGAATGTGATCAAAGGGGCTTCCCGAAAGACTGCAGTCTTGCTCAGCCCCTACCTTCTGTTCAGCTCAGAGACTAGCTTTGCAGTCGTGCGGTGATGCATATCCTGTGCAACAGCCCTTCATTGTCCTCTTTGTCTTACAAGACAATGACGGGAAGGGGTCCCCGGTGTTCACGGGCGAGTCCGACTGCACCTACTACTTCGACTGGCAAACGGCGTACGCCTGCGTCAAGGAGAAGGAGGATCTTCTCTGCCGAGTCACGTCTGACAAGAAGCACTACGACCTGTCGCCCCTGACTCGATTCTCAGGTGAGGAGCAAGCTCGTTCATCCAGCGTTACGATCGCAGTCACTCAGGGGAGCGACGTACAGGAGTGGAGAACGTCAGCGCAACTCTCAGGAATACAAACGCATCTAACACAATGTGCAGACATTGAGACGGCAGACTCTGCTTGTCCCTCTCCATGACTTGGTCTTCTGATTCCAGCTGTGCATTGCACCAGATCCATGTATCTGCATAACTCCAGTTGTATATTAATGTCCAGATTTTTTCTAGGCTTAAAAAAAGCACACAAAATTCTTATTCCATTGTAGTCACAGGTGTCTCCTACACTCCCAGACTTTTTTTCTGCTTAACCTTGCTTGGTGTTTTTTCCATGGCACGTGTCAATATGGTATAGAAATAAAACTTTGCTATTGTGGGTCTCGTAAATTGTTTGAGCAAACTTTAGTTCATTAGATTTGGTATCTGAAATCTAGCACCTTGGCCTGTCCAAAGGAAGTTTTCCGAGCCTTATGTGTGTGTGTGTGTGTGTGCGCATCTGTCTGTACGGTTCATGGTTATGCATTTGTCTGTGTTTCAGGGTCGAGTACACTCCAGAACTGGGAGGCGGTGGATGGCAACGCTCAAGACGGAAAGCGGTTTTACATAAATGTCTGTCACAAAATTCTCCAGCAGGGGGCGACAGCAGGTTGCCCAGAGGACGCCGCTATCTGTGCTGTGGGTGAGTTCAAGGCCATATGTCATCCTGCCTCGTTCTCTTTAAACTCATGTTATGCTCCCGTTAGGTCAGCGTGAACAATATCTATAAAAACTCTAAAATGGCATTCAGATTAACATCATATTTCCCTGGGACTTAATGTAATGACATTTTAGTGCTTCATTTCCAGAGAGGCAATTCATCTGAAGCGTGAACAGATTTCTTGTTCCAAATGAAAAATGTGTTTTTTTTTTACTGAGAACTGCTAATATTGCCGCCACATTTGGTTTAATCAGTCCTTTTTCTTTTTATCAGGAAAAGATAAAACCCTCAGTTTGGGGAAATTCCTCTCCCCTCCACGGATGGACGAGAATAACATCCGCCTGACGTACACGGAGGGAGACGAGTGCCGGAGCCACAACAGGATCCAGACCATCGTCACGCTGATCTGCAGACCCGGTGAGAGCGTAGCGACGCGTAGCGCCGTCGGTCTCTGAGCCGACCCCGCCCCCCCCCGACGCTCACTCACTATGGCAACGTGCCTGTTCCTCCCCACGCTCCAGGTGACCTCGAGAGCGCCCCCGTGATGAAGAGCGTCTCGAGCGACGGCTGCGTCTACGAGTTCGAGTGGTACGTCGCCGCCGCCTGCGTCCTGTCCAAGACCGAGGGGGACAACTGCAAGGTGGAGGATCCGCTGGCGGGTAGGTCACATGATCCAGGGCTGTCCTTCACCAGCTCCTCACAGGGGGAAGGGGGGAAGGGTCTCCTTCCTGTTTGGTTTATTTTCGTGTTGTTATGAAATCAGTGTTTTTATTTTTTTTATTTTTGAGAGCAGCAATGATTGGTTGCCGTTTCTCCCTCCTTCTTGCAGGGTTCTCCTTTGACCTCTCCCCTCTGACCAAGCAGGACGTCCCGTACAACGTTTCCAGCGGGGAATATAAGTACTTCCTCAATGTCTGTGCGGGCGTGACCACCGCCAAGTGTCCTGATAAGGCGGGAGCCTGTCAGGTGGACAATAGGCAAGTCCCCAGTGTGCCTCAGTGTATCTCAGGTGGAAGGTCCTGTTTTTCTGAAGACAGTGCAGGGATGGGTATAGCGTTCCCAATGAAGAGCAGTTTGACCGTTCCAGGTCTAACCAGGCTCAGGTTTTACTCTGCCATGCATAGTTACCATCCCTGCTGTGTAATGTGTTCTGTTGTGATGACTGTGACAGTGTTCATGTTTTAAGTGTGAACAGTGAACAGAACCCCCTGCCTGATTTATTACGTGGTGTGGAGAAATGTATTTAAGGCCCTATTACCCTAGCGCACAGATGGATGTTGGACGTTGGTGCTTGAGAGCCACAGGGCCTTTTGATATTTCATTGTTCGATTAGAGTATTTACTTCCTCAAAAGTCTCTGGTTTCTTGGCTACAGATATGCTACCGATGTTATGGTTAAGGCAAATAAGTGGCATATGTTTGCGCTGGGTGGACCTAGGGTTTTCCACCTCCCCCTACCCCGTCCCGGTCCAAATGAGGCGGAGCCGTGCTCTCACCCCCCCCACTCGCTGTGTCTTCTCAGCGGCCACTCCTGGAGCCTGGGGCAGTTCAACTCCAGGCTGTCCTACTATGACGGGATGATCCAGCTCACTTACCAGAACGGCTCCAAGTACAACAACGAGCAGCACACCCAGCGCTCCACGCTCATCTCCTTCCTGTGTGACCGCGAGGCCGGGGCCGGGAAACCCGAGTACCAGGTAACGAATGAATGTGCTCCTTACTAAACCCTGAGTACCAGGTAACGAATGAATGTGCTCCTTACTAAACCCTGAGTACCAGGTAAGGAATGAATGTGCTCCTTACTAAACCCTGAGTACCAGGTAAGGAATTAATGTACTCCTTACTAAACCCTGAGTACCAGGTAACATGGACACTCGGAGTGAAATTAGCAGAGAGAAAATGGCAGCAAATGAGCACCGTTTGCCCGTTCCCTATTCGCATTAAAGCACTTCCAGAAAATTTCTGGGAAATTGCGGCCATTCTCACAGTGTTTCACGTCAATGTTCTTTGGGGACTCGCAGGTGGAAGACACCTACACTTACAACTTCAAGTGGTACACGTCATACGCCTGCCCAGAGAGGCCGCAGGAGTGTGTGGTGACGGACCCCAATACCTTGGAGCAGTATGACTTGTCCAGGTGAGGTTACCTAACAATGGTAGTACTTTAACCCTTTCAAGAGTAGGTTTTATTGGAATGCTTTTTTCAAAAATCTAAGGGAGTGTTCTAGAACTCCCTTAACACATTGCTTTCAGTTACCATTAGCAATTTGTTACATCAGCATTAGTATGCTCAGTTAAGCTAATCACATTTGTGATCTCACACCATAAAGGGTCAATATGCCCATCGAGGCATTCCGGCGGTCACAAATTCTTTTCCCCCCGCATGTCTTCCAGTCTGGCCAGGTCAGAGAGGAACGGTGGCAAGAACTGGCTGGCCATGGACGTGTCTGACCCCAACAACCTGAGGAAGTACTACATCAACGTGTGCCGTCCCATCAACGCCGTGACGGGCTGTGACCGGCGCACGTCCGTCTGCGAGATGAAATACGTGCCGCAGGAGGTCAGCTCACTCACGTGCCCGGCTCTGAGTCCTCCCTGCTTCTTTAATAATCATAAGAATGTTAATTATGATAATTATGACAGGTGCATTCATACATGTATCCAATGCATTATCAGGATCTTTACAGTAACGGAGGGGTAGATTCCCCTCAACCGCCATCACTCTGTAAGACCCCCCAGGAAGATTCACTATTTTTGAAATTGAACAATCGCCGCAAATCAACTTGTGTAAATTACATTCCAGAGTATGTACTGTGTTGTATGTAACAGTAAATAACTGTAAATAGTGCTGCTGATTTTGTGTGTCTGTGTACTCGCGTTTGGGCTGTTTCAGGGCGGTATGGCTGAGGCGGTGTCCATCAGCAACATGGGCGTGGCCATGAAAGGGCCCACCATTGAACAGAAGGGCCGCCTCCTGCTGGAGTACACAGGCGGCTCCACCTGCGTCTCGGACGAGAGGACCACCACCTACACCACCCTCATCCACCTGGTCTGCCTCAAGGGGGCAGTGGTAAGGAGGACCGCCCTTTTGACCTTTGACCCCAGACTCATCTCTCCCCTGTCTTTTATAGCATTGTCGTTGTTTAGCAGAAATGCAAAGCTAATTGTGATAACTCATAGGTTCTGACAGTCAGTCAATCTGATATTGAAGTTGCCCATAGTACTTCTGAGTTTTGCTGCAAGTTGATCTGCGCATAGGTCCGGTGATGCGCTAAATGCTAAATGTGCTAATCTTCAGCTGGACTTCTCTCCATCTTATAGTCCGGCCCTCGTTTCATCATGAGCCAGAACTGCACCGCCACCTTCCTGTGGCACACAGACGCGGCTTGTGCAATCTCAAGCACTGAAGATGATACGAAGGTGAGAAAACGGACAAGCGGACACGCTTTCTTGCACACCCGTCGATCTGAATTTTGCAATTCCTGTTGTCTTGAAGATAGTAGGGCGGAATTACAGTGCGCCGATGTGTTCATAATCATAAACCGAGTTGCTTTTTTCTGTTTTTGTAGACGTGCACCATCAAAGACCCCAACACCGGGTTTGAGTACAACCTGCTTCCCCTACAAAATGAAAATGGCTACACGGCTGAAGGAAATGGGAAGACTTTCTTGGTGAGCTGTAGAAAAACTGCATTATTTTTTCTGGTCTGTCCTTGGAATGTTTTGATGTCAGGAATTACTATTTAGTGACTCCAGCTGTTTGGTTTTTAGCCCAGTTAATTTTCTCTACAGCTGTTTGAAGAATGCTTATTCATTAGGGGCCTGTTTTACAATGTGGACTTGCAAAATAAGGGATTATTTGTATCGACACTAGGCGAGGGGGAATTCAGCCTGTATTATCACAATGGAGAAATGGAGCTGTGTTGCTTTCGGCCCCCCAGGTGAACATCTGTGGCCCGGTGGCCAGGTGTGGCAAGGACCACGGTGACCCGATGGCTGGGTGCGAGATAGAGAATGGAAAACCCGTGGGGGCCGTAGGAGTGGAGAAGTCATTGCAGTTCTCCACAGATGGCGTCCTCACCCTCACATACAAAGGGGCCTTGGACACACCCACAGGTAGAGTCAGTGCTCCTGAATGCTCCCTCTCTTGCGAACAGGGCAATTAACTGGAAAGGCAGAATGGGGCTGGTGGGAACCTGCGGAGTACACGTGAACTGGCTCTGGACTACACTTACCATCAGGCAGGACTGTAAATGTTATGTATTTTTTGTATTTTGTGTCCGTTTCTGTGATCTGACAAGCAGTGACAATCTAACCCCGCCCCAGGCACCAGGAACACCTTCATCATCAGTCTGGTGTGCGATCAGGACAACAGCAACAGACTACGGCTGCTTCGCGAAGAGATGAGCTCGTCCAGTCAGGTCACCCACGATGTGTTCTTTGAATTGAAGACGGCCCTAGCCTGTCCGGTGGCCCCCGTCGACTGCCAGCTCACTGGTAAGGGGGGCGGAATCAGGAACGCTCATTCTTAACTGAGGTGGAATTGCCCGTCGATTATCTGTATATAACTACTGCCTTTCTAATACAGAGCGTCTCTTGTGCCTTTGAAGAGTAGGTTTTATTGGAATTTTTTTTTTTTTCAAAAATCTAAGGGAGTGTTCTAGAACTCCACATTGCTTTCAGTTACCATTAGCAAATGAGGAACACTCATTCTTAACTCCGGTGGAATCGCCTGCCGATTATCTGTATAACTACTGCCTTTCTTTCCAAATACAGAGCGTCTCTTGTGCCAGATTTCCATTATATAGTGAGCTTGAGGTTCTGCATTTTTCATTAGATACAGTTTTCTCTGCAGCAGTACCGCATAGGTGTAGTCTTCTGGCTTTTGATACCCAGGAAAATTCTAGAATGAATGAGTACGGTTTAGTTGGACTCTGTCCTAATGGCTAACACGCACATTTGCACTGTAGGATGCTAGCCCACAGCACGGGCCTGACGGTGATAATGTTATGTGTTCAGATTCCCATGGTAAGGAGTATGACCTCAGTGACCTCAGCAGAGATGACAGCCCCTGGGTGGCCATCGACACCTCCGCTCAGGCAAAGACCACGACTTTCTACATCAACGTGTGCAGACCCCTGCCCAGGGTCTTGGGTTGCCCTGGTGAGTCTTATCGCCGGATGTACTCAGACACACGGGGTGCGCTTCAGTTCATTTCCCACACAGGACTCTGGGAGTGTTCTGGCTTGGCGTTCCTGAAGGTTGTGTTGGGCCGGCTAAAAGAGCTCGCTCTCCACCACAGGGGGCGCTCTGGGCACCTGCGCCATCATCGACGGCAAGGGCGTGAACCTGGGCTACGTCCAGTCCAACCCTCAGGCCGCAGCGGACGGCTCCATCAGCATCGTCTACGGCAACGGGGACAAGTGCGAGAACAGCCGCTACTCCACCCGAATCATTTTCCAGTGTGACGACAGCCCTGTGAGCACCTTTTTTTTTATTTTTTTTTTTTTTTACAGTGCATTTCACTTCATATTTCATCCTTATTTCTATATGCAGGCACATTTTGATGAATTTATTTTATTTTATTTTATTTTTTTGAGTACTGTGTGACAGATGGCATCTAAAGTGGCTCTTTCAGAGAGCTGTGAGCATTTGATGAACGAGACAGTGGGTAAACTGTCTGGTGCAGGAAGTTTCAAAGCATGTTTTTTAGGTTAAAAACAGACTGGTACCATCACATGAATCATTTTTTTTCCTTGCGTAGTATGGACTCAGTCAAAAGTCAGAAGTGCTTGTCTTTGGACCATCCTCTTTTGTATAGATTGTAGAATTAGCCTCTCCAGAGACACAGGTCTAGTCTTTGTCTTTAAAAGCCCACTTCACTTGGTCCATGGTGTGGAAAGGTTCGGAGCTGGGCACCAGGTCATTGTCCATTCCACCCAATCTGTCTGTCTGTGGCAGGGCTCCCCGATGTTCACAGAAAAGAACGGCTGTGAATACGTCTTCACCTGGAGGACCTCGGAAGCCTGCCCCGTCCACAGAGTTCAGGGTACGAGGGGGAGCCGGGGGGTAGGGGACCTGTGAGCGGTCACAGTAGGAGCCTTTCTTTTCAGAAAAGGAAAATGAGTGTTCTGTGACTGATACAAAAAAAAGCATTATCGCAGTGTGGTTCAGTGTCTGTTGCACTGTGATTTCAATCTGACAGGTTCCTGTATGTCATTGGTAAAGTTGTCTGCCTCATGTTCCTGCTGACACCGTTAACCGCAGGTGACAACTGTCAGGTCAGAGACCCCCGAAGCAGCTACGTGTTCGACATGACGTCCCTCTCTGGGAAGGACTACACGGTGAAGAGCGGAGAGTACGAGTACCACTTTGCGGTCTGCGGGGCCCTCAATGAGAAGATATGCACCCACAAGGACACAGGAAATGAAACCGTCTCTTCCTGTCAGGTGGAAGGAAGCACTCACAGGATTGCAGGTACGTGGTGTTCTCCGGTAAATTTCCGTTCAGGGGTCTTTCTTCAGAAATGTTGAAGCTGAAAACTGTTCAGTTTGCTGCAGCTTATGAATAATCATGAAGGAGCGTGACCATGGACATTAGAGCCGCAATGGGTGTTCTGCCCTTGGCCACGCCTCACCATAAATATTCATAAAGCTGCATAGCCCCAGAACTCCTGTGACCTAGCAGAGCCTGCTGTTCTTAGAGGTAAAGGGGACAGAAGGAATGCTGAAGCTGGTCATAGGTCAGCCCATAGGAAATGTGCAATCACAGTCACATGTTTGGGGTCGTAACATGAACCTGTTAAGGCAAGGAGTCCGCATATTAGTGTTTGGAATTCCCAGAGGCTTGCAGAAAATATCCTTTTTTCATTTTTTGTGGCTGGGGGGTGTTCCTGTCCTCTCTGTCCTCTAGGTCTCACCACACAGACCCTGACCTACGATGATGGGCTCATAATGATCAACTATACCCACGGCCAGACCTGCCACAAGATATACGAGCGGGCCACCGCCATTCTGTTTACCTGTGACCACAGTCAGGGCACGGTAAGTCGTCTGAGGGAAGATTAAAGGCAATAGGGGTGGGGGGTGGGGGGGGGAGGGGGGGGAACTTTGTTCTTTGTTCTTTGTTCTGTGATGAATGTGAAATTGCAGATATGTAGCTGTTTGCCTGGTCTGCTCATCTTGAGTTTGCACTGTGTGACTAAGTTGTGTTTTTCACCTCCCTCCACTAGGGGGAACCACAGTTTATCAAGGAAACACCAGACTGCACCTACCTTTTTGAATGGAACACAGCACTGGCTTGTCTCCCCTTCAAAACAACAAGCTGCTCCTTCAAGTAAGGGAACCGTCACTGTGTTCTCATACAGTTCTCCAGCAAAGTCATGTTTATAGGCACCCTCCTGACCGGACTGAATTTCCTCCCTCACAGAGATGATAAAGGCAACTCCTATGACCTCTCGCCTCTGTCGATGCCCCGTAGTAACTGGGCAGTCGATTCGCAGACGGGGAACCAGGAGCAGCGATATTACATCAACGTATGCAAGTCCTTGGTACCACAGTCTGGTGAGTGGGCAGTGCCACAGAAAGACTTTCCTTCTGATCACTTGCACTATTCAAAGCCTATTAAGGACTCTATAGAAAATTCCAGAAATGGGTCAATTATGAGCACTATAAATGCCTAATCTGTGCCAATAAGGAGATTAAATGCTAAAATATCTGTCATTATGACCAACCTTCCAATTTAAATTATGCCTCATCATTTCAGCAGCTGTAGTGGTATTCATTAATGTCATGAGAAGTTGTAGCAGTGGTGTGAGTTTGGGTCATTTTTAGTAAATATTTTGTGGATAGGTGCGTAGTCAGGTGTCAGTGCTGTTGTGGTACTTGTGAATGGAACTGGCAGGGTTGGTATGCGAAACCATCATCCTGTTTCTCAGGGTCCTGGAGATGCCCGTCCACCTCTGCGTCCTGTCTAAAGAGTGGAGACCAGTACTTCAGTCTGGGGGAGGCGGAGTCTACACCCCATTTAGAGAGGGGCGTCCTGGTCCTCAAGTACACCCATGGGGACAAGTGTCCTGATAAGCAGAGGAACCGGACCACCATCATACGCTTCAAGTGTGACGAGGACAAAGTGGTGAGCAAACGGTTCTTCCTGTTTCTTACACACATACACACGCAACACTCACAAATACTCACACAAATACTCATACGTACACTCATACATTCTTGCACGCGCACATACTCTACCAGTCAAAAAAGGCGAAAGAGCAGGGCTGACCAGACTGACTTACTGTTTGTCGTCCTGACTTCCTGTGCCCTCTCAGGACTCCAGCCCGACTCTGATCACAGCCATCGAGGATTGCGTCTACACCTTCATGTGGTTTACTGCCACCGCCTGTCCGCTCAAGAGCAGCGAGCATGGGGACTGCAGGGTGGCCAACCCGCTAACCGGTGAGGCCCCTGTATGCACGCCGCCGCCTCTTCTGACGCCTGCGTTGCAGCTGTGCTGGTCGCCCGCCACAGTTTCCCGCCCGTCACCCGCAAACTCGCTAACGTGCGTCCCCTCTCACAGGGCACCTCTTCGACCTGAATGGCCTGAGGAGACCGGAAGGCTACACGGTGTACGACGGCGTCAACCGGAGGAAGATGTTTCGGTTGAACGTCTGTGGTGAAGTGGCTAACGCAGGATGTGAAAAGGGCGCGGGTAAAGACTCCTCCTGGTTTGGTTTGGTTTTGTTTATGTAAATGATACCTTTTGCGAATATATTGTGAAGATTCTTTGTTTTTTAACTCCAGCAATAGCATGACCATAATTGTAGGTACCTTAAGTTGACCTGGAGGGGTAATGATTTGACACAGTGAAAGAATAGCATGAGAGTTTATCTGAGGTCAGTTTCCTGTGTCACGCAGGCGTCTGCATCAAAGACAGCCTGACCGCCTTGAACGGAGGGAGCTTCTCGCAGACGCTCTCCTACCGGGACCAGGTGGTGCAGCTAACCTACGAGGGCGGGGACGCGTGCGCAGCCAACCCCACCCTGCGGCACAAGAGCGTCTTCAGCTTCGTCTGCGCGTCCCAGGGCACGGCCGGGGGCGGCCCCGTCCTGGTGGACACGGACGAGGAGAAGTGCATCCACTTCTTCTCCTGGCACACGCCACTGGTCTGTGAGCAGCAGGTGAGGCCTGGGTTCACGACTCCCCATACCAGAAATGGACTCCCCATACCAGTTAGGACATGATCCTCTGGTCAAGACTGAACTGGCTGTGGAACCACAGTGTCCTTGATGACTGGTTAACCATTACTGACTTTAACTGGGAATGTTTGTGCAAGTTACGTCAAGTTGCACATCCTCTGAGTGGGTGCTAGGTGTTGTCTATATGAGCCTGACTTTGTAAGTGATTTTTAACAAGATGAGGTTCAGAAGCCTTTTCAGTTTTAGTTGATGTATAATCCTCTGCAATGTAAATTGTTTTTTAAATCAATTTTTGCGAAATCTGCTACTGTAACTCTGTTACTATAATACTGGTCTTGTGTCCCATGCATGCGCGCGTGTGGGTGGGTGCGCGTGTGCATGCATGTGCGTGTGAATGTGCATGCATTCTGAAGTAAATTTTTTGTGTGAAAGTATTTTCCTCTTCAGACGGTTCGGTCCAGTATATGCGGTTATTTACTGTGTATTTGTATGGCGAATGCATTCAAACAGTCGGTTAGGGCTTATATCTGACAGCCCACAAAGGTTTCTGCTGGTGTCTTCATCCTGTGTATGTTCTGCGATTGCAGGTCAAATGCTCAGTCTCCAATGGGACCTCCCTCATTGACCTCACCCCTCTCATTCACAAAACGGGCTTCTACACCGCCACCGACGAGGACCTGTCCAAGGACCTCTCCCCTGACTTTTATATCAATATATGTCAGCCGCTCAACCCCATCCCCGGGGTGGCTTGTCCCCCAGGAACGTCCGTGTGCATGGACCCAGTCAACGGGCCTCCCATAGTGAGTTACAGCCCCATCTCCCTCCTGGATTCCTGCATTGCTGTACTAACGAATATTATGGCTGCTCTGTGAGTCTGTAGAGCAGTGCTGATGGCTAAATGTCTGTAGTGGATGTCTAAAGGTCTTCTAGTTCGGCGTTTCACAACCCTGGTCCTGGGGATGCTGGTTTTTGTCAAACCCTTGATCAAGAGCCTTGATCAATTAAGGTTGTTGAAAGTGTGCTTAAGTTTTACCATAATTGTGTGGTTTAACTCAGGTTTGGCCATTTTGCTGGTCGTAAACTCCTTTCATCTTACTCAGATGGTTTCAGGATTTCACACGCTTACAAATGGGACCCAACTGATTTCACCTGTCACTATGAATGCATTTGTTTATTAATTTGGCCGTTACCTCTCTCTGTCACCCCGCAGGATATTGGGCGTATCACGTTCCCTCCGCAGATCAACGAGGCCATCAACGAGGTGTACATATCCTTCAACAGCACCACCCCGTGCCCCACGGACTCCTCCCAGAACTACAGCTCCCTCCTCGTTTTCAGCTGCCAGGCTGGCACCGAGCTGGTGGGTGCTCTAGAGTTTATCCTCCCGTATTTTCAACCTCGATGATGTCAATACTCGAGAGCCTATGATCAGTAAATAAAAAGCCGGAAGTGTGGTAGCAGGGTTTTGGTCAGTTCCATTTCCATTCTGTCAAATAGGGAAACAAATTGAGATTCAGTTCATGAATTGTAAAATGCCACCGATGTTGGATTTTTTTTTCAAATTCATGAACTGAATTTCAGTTAGTTTTTTGAATTGACCGGAATTAAATGGAACCAAGCAACCCAGACGTGTGAGGTACAAGTGTCTGGTTAGAGAGAGGCCAAGACCGTACTTATGATGTCATAGTTTCCAAACTGTGAGCTGTAATTGGTGACTGTTTGGCCTGGAAGCTAAGCATCCCCCTCCCTCTCACCACTCATCAGCGCCTCGTCTGGTGAGTCAGGCGCCTGAGAGCTTCCTGTGACATCACCGGAGCTGATCAGTCTTCTGATGCAGAGTGAAAGGCAGAGGCTGTGTGCCTTTCACCGCCTCAAAGAAAATGCATGCCAGTTCTTTCCCTCCTAAACTGATGGAGGATGTTACAGCTGTGTGATAAGGCTACACTGTGACTGGTTCAGCGGAAATATGTTGCCTCTGCTTCAGAGATTGATTGGCATGATTCAGAGATTTTGATTGGCATGTGATAACTCATGTATAATCGCTACGATGTCTTATGTAGAGTTTTGTCCATAGCATTTATGTTAAACATCCATGCTGGTGCACAGTCCGAAGCAAGTATACAGTGCGTAACTTGTCAATTATTAAATGCTTGTCTTAATTTGGTTGTCCCATTTATGTCGGTTCATGAATATATGAGTACTTCACTAGATCTGGGTTGAGAATTTACCATAAACATTCTGTCTTTGACCTGAAAAGCGGTCAGAGGGCGATTGATGTCGCTTGCCGTGACTGTTTCACCTCACACGGCCGCCGCAGGTTCAACACGGGACTCCCGTCTGAACAGTCGGTTTAATTCGAGCATAAACAAAGTCACGTGACCGTCTGATGTCGCTTCCCGCCGCAGGGCTCGCCCCGGATGATCAGGAAGTCAAACTGCCTGTACGTGTTCGAGTGGGCCACCCCGGTGGTGTGCCCGGACGCCGTCACCACCAAGGACTGCACCCTGAAGGATGCGCAGCTGCAGTTCACCTTCAACCTCTCGCCTCTGTCCGGGATCATCCAACGGGTGGGACATCTCTGCGCTGTGCTCTTTCACTCTCTGTGTCCTTGGCATGTGCGCCACTTGCTGTCTCACGCGCTCGTCTCTCTGTCCGGTATACGGTATCGCACTCTTTTCCCACGTCTGACACACGCACAACCAGAAGTTCTACTCCTATGAAAATCCTTGTTTTGGTGTAGGGGCAAGTCCCTATGCCTGTTAGAGAAATATTCACTACTTGTGAGCCACTTTCTTATCCACTTTTCTTACTTGAATGTAATTGGTTTTTCATGCATGGGCAGACCTGTGCTTATTGGCCCATTTGAAAATGGTAATTTGCATTACGGTTGTGTGAATGTGATACTTTGAATTGTAAAGAGCTGATGTCTCCTGGCGAATGGGGAGTCTCCTTCTGTAGCCAGAGCAGGGACCCCCCCTTCATTGGCTTTCTGTCCCACATCTATTTTTGGGTCCTTTAGAGGTTGCTGTGCAGAGTGGGTAACCTCTCCTATGAGGGTCGATCTGTAAAGTTAGGTTAGTTTTAAATGGGTCTTCTTCCCATTTTGAAAGTGTCAGTGAAACGTAGTGTCAAGCAGGATTGTGTAGCTGCTTTACAAGATGGCTCCTGATGTACGTGTTGTCCTCCTGCATGCTTGTGCAGGTGTCCTCTGGTTCCAGCCACTACAGCATCAATGTGTGCGGGGAGGTGACGGACCCCGGCTGCAAGGGCAGCGCCGTGTGCCTGGTGTCTAGCTCTTCCACCGCATCGTACGGGAACAGCAAGGCCATGACCATGGACTACCAGCATGAGGACGAGGCCGTGACCATGCACTACGGAAGCGGAGACACTTGCCTTCCAGGTCAGAAAATGGCAAAGTTATGCAGTTCTGCTTTACTGCAAGCTACTGTTTTGGAAATCGGTGATGTCCTCATTGCGCCTGGTCACTGAAACAAAAGAATTTATGGGGAAAAAAAAGAGTTCACAGCAAAACCAATGCAAACGCCAAGGAGCTAACCCCCCGTTGTGTTAATAAGTTTAAAGAAAGCCACCTTCATCATGGATAATAATTACACACTGAAGATGCACCCGTTCACCTCTGTATTCCTGTTTTTGTTCCAGTGACGACAGAAGGGAATGTGTGCTTCTTCCCGTTCAACTTCCTGGGGAAGCCCTTCTCAGAGTGCACCACGGAAGGCCGGATTGATGGGAAGCTCTGGTGCGCCACCACCGGTGACTACGACAAGGACATGCAGTGGGGATTCTGTTCGGAAGGTAAAAGCCCATTTTCTCTTGAACCCTGTAAGATGAGAGATCACAAATGCGTGATTAGAATGGTCTTAACTGAACATTCTAATTACCAACAATGTGAGTAGAATGTTCTGAACTGAACATTCTAACACTGATGTAACAGTAACCGCTGGTAATTGAAAGCAATGGAGTTCTAGAACACTGACTTATAATTTTGAAAAAATAAAAATTCTGTAACGCTTCTCTTGAAAGGGTTAAAGCAATGCTGAATGAATATGAGGAGAGCCATTAATTACGTCTGCTCTAGTCGGAGTGGGGGACAAGGTGGTGTGAGCTTGTGAGGAAGAAAGAGAGTGGGAGAGAGTTCAGAGGAACTCTGAATGGAAATTTCCATTCTACTCATTATCAGTTCACACAAAGAAAGTTGATATTTTCTTGAAGTAGGTCTTGTTGCTATCCTTCTTTCACAGCAGAGCAGTGGTCTCAGGCCTAGTCCCCTAACCACTACACAACAGTTACAGTCTCTCAGTGTGTTTTATATATGAATTGGGTATGTGTCGTGTGCGCGTACAGATCGATATTGAATAGCACATTTTAAGGTCTCAGTGCTAAACCTTTAGAAACCTGTATTGCTGTGACGGTAGAGGCGTAAGACGTTTGAGGAACGGCGTTGCCGGTGTTTTTGCCAGTCAAAGGGAAGCGGCGCTCCACCATCCTGTTCACCTGCGACCGGCAGGCGGGCCGGGGGGCCCCCCAGCTGCTGAGCGAGACGCAGGGCTGCGCCGCCACCTTCCAGTGGCCCACCGACGTCGTGTGCCCGCCCCGCAAGATGGAGTGCAAGCTGGTGCACCAGCACCAGACGTTCGACCTGCGCACGCTCTCCTCGCTCACCTCCCCCTGGAAGTTCAGCCACGACGGCGACTCGTAAGTCCACCCCCTTCTGGCTCCTGCTCCCCCTGCTGGACGCTTTGAGCGTCGCGCTACCTTTTGTTAAGCCGCCTCGGCATTCGGGCGCAGGAAGCGGCTGGCTTCCTCTCGGTCAGGGGCGGCTGATCCAAGCCCGGAGAGCCACGTGGTGTTGGCTTTTGCTTTCACCCTAAAATCAGTGCTTACGTGAGCATGTTGGCACACATGACACACATATGTGGAGAGTGTAACATCTAAAGGTAAATTTAAAACTCCCACAAACTCAAGTTTTTATTGCTACATTAAAGAGTGCTAAGATATTAGCCGGTAGACCTTTGACAGAGCCTTTGAACGTCTGTAACCATGAAAACAGAACAGTGTGGTGACCCATGAAATTGGGTGAAATTAGTTAATTGTTTAATCGGCTTCTTTAACTGATCAAGTAAGTGCTGAGGACTGGAGAAGATCAGCAGGCTTCTGGAATTCTGCAGGACCGGGGTTGGCCTCTCCTGCCTTCGGTGCTTCTGTTTGCTGACGTCGGTCCTCAGTCAAACCTGTGCCTTTTGCCGTCCGTTTGCAGGTACTTCCTGAACCTGTGCCAGGGGATTCACGGGGGCCTGACCGACTGCCCCGAGGACGCCACCGTCTGCCGGCGCAAACGGGGCGGCCCCACTCGGGCCCTGGGCCGGGTGCACACCCAGACCATGGGCTTCACAGGTGCCCGCCGCTCCCGTTCACAAATTTGGGTCGACTCAGGAAATGAACCGAAATTCAAAAAAAACTTCTCGCATAACATTCAAGGCGTCTTTTCATCTGTTGGCAAATTTCTGGATTTCCTGGATTTATTTGGCCCCAACGCTGGAAACGATAAGAGTCATCTCACAGCCTTAACGCTTAACCTCAACCATAATGCACCCCGTCTTGTTCCCCCGCAGACGGGAAGATCATGGTGAACTACACCAAAGGGGACGCGGCCTGCGGGCGGAGCCTCCTGGCCAAAACCGTCATTCAGCTGACGTGCGGGAAAACGGTGGGGAGCCCCAGGCTTCTGCGGTGAGTGGGCGTGGCCTGTGGCTCGGTGGAGCTGGTGCTTCACGATATGGGTTCTGTCCTCAGAGTGCAGAGCCCAAGTGCTGCTGTTGTCCTGCTGGCCAAGGACGCTTATAACCATTGTATTATATAAAATCACTTTGTTAGTACCTTACTAATATAATGATATATAGATAAATAGCATACGGGTGTACAAATGCGCATTATTGAACTAGGGGTGGGATATTGTACGATTTTTTAGTGATTACAAGCTGGTTTGTCCTCGTGTTTACTCAAGAACTTTTTATTTTATTTTATTTAATTAAGCTTGTCGTACCACGGTGGACACAGGTCGTTTTTGTCTGACGTAGGCTAGACCGTGTCACCAGACCCTTTTGATAAGGCGAAAACCTTATCTTCTGAACTGTTACCAGGCGAAATGTGCGTAGGTGTACGTGCTCTCACGGCGCAAAGTTACTGAATGTTTTATGTTCTCTCTTTAGTCACCACAAAAATGATTAAAAAGTCACCATTTGCTGGACAGCGTGGCATCTTTGTTTTGGCTGCAGTTGCATTGTTTTTGTGTTTCTATTTCAAGGTGGCTTTAGAAGTAGGTTGTCTCCGAAGTAGCATTAATATAAATCAACGTGTCTCTCCTCCCGGGAATCTGGTTTAGATGCTGAAATACGGTGCTGTTGTCTTATGCTTGTTCCTGAGGCTTTGCAAGGTGTTGTCTGTGTATTGCAGTGTGAGGTAGTGTAACCAAAGTGACCTTATTCAGACAGTGTTGTTAATGTTTATTTGTGTGTCTGTCTGTCTCTGTCTGGGTGTGTGTGTGTGTGTGTGTGTGTGTGCGCCCACATGTGCGTGTACGTGCGTGTGTGTGTGCGTGTACGTGCATGCGCTTGTGTGCGTCTGCGTGTGCTTGTCTCTGTGTGTGTGTGTGTGTGTGTGTGTGTGTACTTGTGTCGTTGCGCAGGGTGGACGAGCAGGCCTGCGAGTTCTGGCTGGAGTGGGAGACGCGGGCGGCCTGCGCCGTGACGCAGCAGGAGGTGGAGATGGTGAACGGCACCATCCGAGTGCCCGACACGGGGGTCAGCTTCAGCCTCGGAGCCCTCTACTACAGGTGACCCCCCCCCCCTCGTCCCATCCCAATAAAAAAAAATTAAATTCCCATGATGCTTTGCAACTGCAACTGCAATGAGTGAACGGAATTTCAGTTTGTTTCCAGGGCTTCCCTGTGCCCTACGCACATGGGCGTCAGGTTTAAGGCGCTATGTAAATGTATTTCCTAATGATTGCGTAGCTGTGCTGTCTCAAGTCGAATCTAGCGCTCTAATTGTCACATTAATGACTGACTACCTTAGACTTGTAGGAATAATTCACTGCCACAGGGGCCTGCATACATCATTAGGTAGAATCTGTCAATCTTTAGCAGTTTGCTGAAGTAATACTGTTACTCCTGGGTTTGGTGTGTCATGGCTCTCTACTTTTTCCCTTTAATTCCTATCAAATCCTGTGTGGCAGAGTGGGCTTCTCATCCCGTGGCTGAAGGTGTAATGAACTGTTATCGTGCGCTAGCTAAAGTAAAAAAAAAATACCCTGTCCTTTGTATGATTTCGAGAGCACGGTGAAGAGGATGTTTCTGTATGGGCAGGTTCCACCAGGCCTCGGGGGACATCCGGTCCAACGGGGACCGGTACATATACGACATCCAGCTCTCCGGCATCACCAACAGCTCCTCGTCCTCCTGCCAGGGGGCCAACATCTGCCAGGTGAAGATCAACGGCGACTACCAGCGGAGGATCGGGGATCTGCCGAGCAACGCCAAGTACTTCATCAAAGGCGAGTTTGGCACGGACGCCGTGCCTGCTCTTGGGGGGGCAAGGTGGGGTGCGGGGGGGGGGGGGGGGGGGGGCGTCAAGTGCCTTCTGAAAAGTGGGCCTCCGTGAACATCCTAACACTCGCTCGTTCTTCTCCTTTCAGACGGAAATTTGGACGTCCTCATCCCTTCCGAGTCAAAGTGCGGGCGGGACCAGAAGAAGACGGTCTCCTCCACCATTCTGTTCCACTGCAGCCCGTCGGCCGGAGAGGGCATCCCAGAATTCCTCCTGGAGACGGACGGCTGCCAGTACCTCTTCGTCTGGCACACCTCCAGCGTGTGTGAGCTCACGTGAGTCACTGGACCCTCTGACTTTGGTCCTTTCAAGCGATCCTCTTGTCTTCCGTACCCACCATTGAAAGAGTGGTGACCATTGAAGATCCACGGGTTTCTGCTGTTTGTTTCCAAATAATCAAGTCCATTTTTTATGGATACAGCTGTGGATGTTCTTAGATTTTAATTAAATTAAATAATATTCTCCCTCATACAGCTTTGTAGCTACACTTGATATACTTTGTTAAGTTATATCAGGCTAGTAATGTTTGGTGCAAAATTTGTTAATTTGTATTTAAAAAGTCAATTTTATCCGTTTAATAATTATTAGATTAGTGAGAAAGCATTCTACCTAGCAACAGGATTGGGGTTAATTTAATTTAAATTTAGTAATGAAAAATTTAAATGAAATATTAAAAGCAGGCATTCTGGAAAAGGAATTTAATAGAGGTGGCTCTTCCTCAGAGACTAGCAGATTGTATTTTATTGTTTGTCTTATTTTTAATGTTTTTTATCGAGCCACGAGAAAAAGTGTTTAAAATCCAGTTTATCTCTGTACCTGTCTTGTCAAAGACTGGCAGACTTGTTATCTTAGCATGCGCTTCCTGTTCAGTTTTACTTTTGGTCAGCACACAGGTGTATCCTGTTATTGGCAAAGGCCTCATTGATCTAGAACAGCAGATAACCGATCGTTCTGCCAGCTTTGCGATAAACTCCACTTCTCATGCGTTGCCTGAAATTAAGTAGCCCCTCTCTGCATTAAATGTCATAAATTCTTCTTCACCCAACTTGATTTTTGACTGCTCTGTCCTTGACCTCTTCACACAGGGCTGAAGTCGATAATAGCCGTCAAACTGACGACGGAGGGGAGGAGCATGGCGGTTTGTCGGGGCGGAGCCGAGCCGTGGGGGCGGTCCTGAGTGTGCTCTTGGTGGTCCTCACCATTTGCCTGGTCGTCCTGCTCCTGCACAAGCGTGAGAGAAGGTAGCGTGGATTTCTCTGATCTGCCACGCCCACGTTTTACCCACCTGCCCCGTGTGTTCCCCGACATGTCCGTACCCATCTCCTTCACCCGCATGAACCCAGAACAGAAGTTCCTCCCTTGTCTGCTTGAGGCAATGCGATTTGCGCTGTCATACATGGAAGTCCCACAGATTTAAACATATCTTTTAATACGTGTGCCTGCTTGCCAAATCTGGTTTTCTTGTACCTTCTGTACTCATTCGGTTATCTTGGTTAAAACGGTCACATGGTATACGGTGAAGTCAGGAAAAGATCTTACCATGCTTATCATGTGTACTGTATTCAATAGAAAAAACAAATTCATATATATATAATAAGCTATAATCGCCCATAAACATAGATAAACATATGAGGATTGTATATATATCATACGTGAATGAATATAATTGTTAAATCTGAAAATGTGGCTTTCATTACATTTGGTTGAATGCTTTTGTATTTTCCTACAGGGAACTAGTGATTCAGAAAATGACTGCATGCTGTAGAAGAGGAAATAACGTCTCGTATAAGTACTCCAAGGTATGGCGACATATCTGAAGCAATCACACTCAGTCCAAGGTCTTGGGATGCAGCCAGTGGAATATTTGTTTAATCCATTTGAAATGTTGCATTCAGCAAGTATTCTGTTAATTTTTAAATCTTTGAAACATCATTGTAAATGGGAGTGCTCTTTTGAAATGCACTGGTTCTGTTCGGTGCTCCTGATGATGTGATGCTGCTCTATCAAACGGTCGATCTCCTGACAGGCGGCCGAAACCCTCCCTCCCTGGTCCACACTGGCCTATCACTACACTCTGCATTTTCCCTTCCTCTCCACTTTGTGTCTAAAATGGCTGCTTTCGAATTTTTTTGCCCTTTTCCTTTGATCATGCATAGTTCCTTAAACTGTGAAGTGTCTCCAGGTAGACCATTGTAAAGAGATATTCAGATATCTGTACATTCTTTTCCCCAAACAGGGACAAGCAATCCCAGATTTAAACAATACCAAGCTCAAAGCTGTTAGAATTCAGCCATAGAATTCACCTTGCCCCCCCCCAACCCACCTCAGGTGAACATGGACGAGGAGGGCGGTGAGGAAGAGATGGAGTGGCTGATGGAGGAGATCGAGCCGCCCGAATCCTCCTCCTCGCGCTTCAGGAAGAAGGAGGTGCAGGAGAACGGTCACATCACCACCAAGCCCGTCAGCGCCGAGGCGCTGCGCTCCTTCCCGCTGGACGAGCAGGACAGCGAGGACGAGGTGCTGAGCGTCCCGGGGGTGCGCGTGCAGACGGGCCGCCCCGGCCCCCAGCGGCCCCGGGCGGCCCTGCTGGAGGAGGAGAGCGACGAGGACCTGGTGGGCCTCCTGGAGGAGCGCGGGAGGCGGAGCCGGCCCAAGGCCAAGGCTCGGCCGCACAGGAAACGGCCCGACCTCCCCGACAGGTCCTTCCACGACGACAGCGACGAGGACCTGCTGAGGGTGTGAGGGGCCCCGTGGGGCCCCGAGATCCCGCCCCTCCCCCTGTGACTGAACGCCTCCACGACGATACTCAATGTCTGCTTTTTTTTTTTTTTAAAAAAAGGGAAATAAAACTGTCTATTTGTTGTTTACAGTTTTTAAAAAAACAGATTTGTTTTTTTTTTGTCACCCAAAAAGATGTTTTCATAAATATCTTTTTTTTTTTTTGGTTCACTCCATTAATGTGTCTAAATATTTATGTATATTAATTTTTCATTTTTATTCCCTTCTCCCTCAAAACAAGATTTGAAACCAATTGTGAGGGGTTTTTCCTCCAAGATAATTTCCCAGTTTACTTCCCTTTCTGTTCAAGGACCCTTAATCTGCAAATCTTTTTTTTTTTTTTTTAAATACAAATATTACCATAACGGGCCTCTAAGTTTAACTGATATTCTTGGGCTGGTCGGCAGAAAAGCATGATAAAGCATGAGTCCCTTGAGATAAAGTCACAGTATCCCATCAAAGTTTTTAGGTACCTGAATCGACTTCATTCAGCCACTAAGTATACATTATTAAATATATTGTTATTTAGGACCCTGTGTTTTCAGATCGAGTTTCAGAGCCTGTAAGTCAGTCCTCCTGCAGTACGATACATATGCATCCTCATGAAACAGTCTGTTGAGTGACTGTTAACATCCTGTTGCAGTGCTTGAATAACCTTAAGTTGTAATGATTTCATTACTAGGCATCTTAACTGCACGCTGGCGTGTGCTTGTGGCTGTTAATACAATGTTCACGTTTATTGAGCACTGTTCACAATAATTTATCAATGAAACCTAATTAACCTGTGACGAACAGTAAGAGAAAATAAGCACTGAATCTGGAATGACTATTGGCACCATGAAATATTATAAAAGGTTCTCTTATTATTAAAGCTAAAAAAAAAATAAAAACAAATGGTATGGTAAGTAAAATAGTTTAAACATTCTGAAATATTCAGAATCAAGGAAGTGGAATGTTTAAAATTGGTAGAAAAATTTGCATCCTTGCCAAGGACAAAATTATGAGTCACTTGAGTATGCACTGTAAAAATATGAATAATAAGAGGGTTTCACGAAGAGTCACAACTGCTGCAGATGGTTCTTGCCTGCTGCAGAAGGTTAAAGAACAAAAGTTGTTTGAATTTTATTTTTCTGTTCACATTGGGTTTTATGCTATTGTTTGAAAATGTCATATAAGAATACCATCAAGATAAATGACACCCACCTGTGTACTGTGCGAGTTTTACCGCCTTTGTTCAAGAAACCACCTTTTCTTCCATTATCACTATTTTCTGGTCCCTCATTGTGCAATTAATGCAAGTGGTTGAGATAAAATGCAATGTCCTGAATTACAACTGAATTACAGGCTACAAAACTCGGTTGGGATTCTCTTTTCCTGCATTAGCCTACCCCCGAACAGCTGGCACTGTTGTTTGGTATTCTACCGTCTGCCACAAATGCTTTCAGTGTTACTGCTGTTGCCACAGAGAACGGCTCTATCATTCCTCAGAAATATTGATGTTTTCTGTGGGCCCCTAGAGCTTCCCTTTTTGCCAAAACAAGTCAGTGAAGTCCTTGGACAAAGGATCTCTACAGTAATGTGTACTTAAAGATGATCAAATTGAGGTGTTTAACACTTGAGTTCCAGCTATTTCTCATTGGCATCACATACCCCTGGACTCTGCTTATAAGTGCTTATAACAATCACAGGTTAAGGATTGATTTCCTGGCAGGTGTGTTTGTTGGTATGTTTAAGTAATGTAAATAAAAAAATTTTGCACAAGTGAAATATTTCGGTGAGAGGTGCCATCTGAGGGTAGTCTGGCATAGCGGTTTTGACAGCACGTACGTTACATAATGGGATAATACACCTTGTTCTCCCCTACACACAGTGGTACAATGTCACCCCTGCCGGTGTCGCATTAAGCTGAACTCTCCACATCACCTCTTGACCTGTGTGAAACACTTCTCCAGGATTTCACATGGGCCATATCAATCGGTGATGTTTAAAGAACAGTACCGGACAGTAATAACTTGGCTATTCCTGAATACCAAATTGTTTTCTGGTTAATGTGTGTTCGAATGTTCGACTGGTTAACTGTAAACTCAGTTAGGGAATGTTCGCCCAAATTCCTGTGTTCTTTTCCAGGAAATAATGGCTGCTGTTAAAATGTGTTGAGAGAGACTGTGTGTTTAGCGTCACCTTGTCACAAAGGCAGCTGTTCCAGAGTTGAGCTTCTAAGTGCCACATAGGAATAAAGACGAACGTCCCTCAGTTCAGCAGTTTTGGAATGTGAAACTTCACGCTCGTAAATCACCCCATGTACTTCAGTATTTCAGATTGAGCGATCGGCGGGGAGCGAGGTTGCATCGCTGCGATGATTATTAGGTGATTAGTTCTGATTGTAGCAGCTTGCGCACGCGATTTTATGTCCTCGTGGAAAGAGGATGCCCTCTTCTGCCCCCTTGTCTGGGGCAGCTGTGCCATCCTGTATGCCCCTGCTGTTTGTGCCACCGCACTCTGGCTTGGCACGGCCTACTTGGTACTGAGAATGAGCTCCACAACCCCCCCCTTTAGTTGTATTTTTCTTTACCGATTTGGGGTTCTGGATGTTAACTTAATTATTTTGTTTTTCTCAAATGAATTTACTGCTTTTTCTATTTAAAATGTTGATGTTAAGATAATGTATTGCATTGTTTAAATAAATAAAAAATATCAGGCTTGCTGCATGTCTGTCTGTGTGGGGTTTTTTTTTTTTCGTTTGACTTACTGGCCTCCAGGTGTAGGTTGAGTTTGCAGGTGTGTGGGAAACTTGTGTTTTGACTGCATTTTTGGTTTAGTAAACTAGTTTTTTTGTATTCATAGCTCAAGAAATTTCTATTCCTGTCACTTCAGTCCATCAGCAAGTATTTAGTGCTTATGTTGTATATAGTGCGAATAGCACTTTTTCATTTTTATTTATTTTAATTTTTCATTTTCATTTATTTTTATTTCCACTTTTGTAATTTTCTGCAGAGCCTTTATAAAAGCGTTTAGCATTGGAGGTAGCGCTTACATATGGATAATTCTACAAGTGGTCATTTTTCTCTGAAGTAATACAAATACACTTGGCTTGATCAGACAGAAAAATGTCTGCAAATGTAACTCTTGCGTCTGCCCAGTTCTGCGTGTGTATAATCATTGAAAGTGAATAATCATTGAAAGTCAATGCACAAAGTTGAACTGTGCTGCAGCAGTACTTTCATCCAAGGTTTGCAATACTGTACACCCTGTACATGAAACCCTTCATATTTGATGCAGAGCCAAACATGTTCTCAGCCATTGCATTAATACTGGTTTCTTGGTCCCTGAAAATGCTCATTTTATGCAACAAGTTTGTTAAGGCCATTTATTTGTGAAGAACTTCAGTTCAACTTAAGCGATTATAATTGGCCTGTGCTCAAATTAATTTTGCTAACCTGCTCTGAGCACGAATGTCGCAGCCTGTGATCAAAGGGGAGGTGAATTTTTTGTTTACTTTTTGTGTTTTGTGCCAACCGTGAAAGCCAGATAGGACCTGACAAATCCACTGAAGCATTTACTCTTTCCAGTCGGGACACCTGCTTATGTAACGCTCTGAAATCTGAAGCCGTGTCTATTAAAGAGTAACGCACTTGGTCTACGCATTTGGTTTGTCAATTGCGGCAATGAGGCAGAGGTCAATCTCTTATTTTGGACTTTTGATCCAGTCTCTCCTGGTAAAAACCTTGCCTCTGGAAAGCCTCTGTGGACAGTCATTAGTTGCACTCCAGCCGCAGACATGACCACCTTCGACGACATTCTGGAGGAAGCGGGGAAGTTCGGGAGAAGCCAGAAACGGATCTTCCTGCTGCTGAGCCTGGTGTCCATGCCCTGGGCCGGGGTGTACGTGGGTATCGTGTTTCAGGGCTTCACCCCGGAACACTGGTGCCGGGACCCGGCGGTGGTCGAGGTGAGGGAGAGCTGCGGCTGGGGTCTCCAGGACACCCGCAAGTACACCTTGCCCCATGTCAACACCTCGGACGGCGTGGTCCACAGCCAGTGCCAACGGTACGACGTGGACTGGAACGCCACCAGCCTGACTTGCGACGACCCCCGGGCCAACATCACTGCAGTCACACCCATGACTGCCTGCAAAGATGGCTGGGAGTATGACTACGAGGGAAGGGTGTCCTTTGTGACTGAGGTGAGTACTTCCTTGCCGGGAGATAGATTGCATGCATACTCTTCCCAACGAAAGTTATCTGGTGCTGTATAGTGGAAGAGCTATCCAACTGTTATGGACTATCTTAATCTCAATGAACTAAGGGGAAATTGTGTTAGAAATGATAATTGCAGGAATGCTGTTAGTTAAAACAGTTTGAGTAGCCAATGCACAATCAATCTTTCCATTGTCCCAGAAAAATGAATTTTCAGCAAACCATCAGGAATATGATTATTTCTGTCTTTTAGAAGTATGTTGACACTATTCTTTTGAACATTTCAAAGAAAAACTGTAAATATTATGTGCTGGGGCGAGAGAGAGGCAGGGCTCAGAACCCTCTGACAAAGTCCCTGTGGGTTTTAGTTTGACCTGGTCTGTTCTGATGCCTGGCTGGTGGACATGTACCAAGCTACAGTCAACATTGGATTCCTGGTGGGCAGCATTGCCATCGGATACCTGGCCGACAGGTATCACACTCAGGGCATGGGACTGTGTGGCGGAGACCCTAACCCTAACCCTAACCCTAACCCAAAGCACTGGATATGGAGGATTTCTCCACACTTTTAACATTCTGCTGAATATCTGTAGAACCTGCTTAATTAAGTAGGAAAACTAATTTTGCTGTGTCATTTTGGAGGGGAATGTACTTTCGGTAAACAATATGATGTGTCTGTCAATCAATGTCTAAATTGAAAATACAGTAATTATATATAATATGCCAACATGCAGTAACATTTTTGACATTTACTGTTTTTTCCATCTCAGATGTTTTTTCTTCTTATTCTTTTCCTTGTCAAGGTTTGGTCGAAAAATGAGCTTCTTGCTGTCTAATCTTTGGAATGCAGTAGCAGGAATTCTCGTGGCCATTTCTCCAAGCTACAACATACTGCTTGTGTTTCGAACATTGCATGGCTTTGGGGTCAAGGGAGGCTGGATAGCTGGCTATGTTCTGAGTAAGTTTCTGAGTTTCAGTCCGCATATTTTAGCAAGAGAACATTCTTGGAACCTTAAGCCAATTTAAAATAATTGCAACATCTGAATATGGTTCCATGCAAGGTGTACCAAAATTATGGCATTGCTTTGCATTATGTATTAGTTCTCATTTCGGTTGCCATTGCCCTGTTGAGTAACTTATTCCCTTCTCTCGTCCCTTCTCCACCAGTCACAGAGCTGGTGGGCGTGGAGTACAGACGCACCGTTGGAATTCTGTATCAGATGTTCTTCAGTATCGGGATCCTCATCCTGCCCTTGATTGGCTACTTCGTTACTGACTGGCGCTGGTTTAACGTGATCATCAGCGTACCCTACATATGTTTCTTGGCCTACTACTGGTACGATATTATGAGGAACAAGGGTTTTTCAGACAGTGAAAAGTCTAGTCCACACCATAGAGAGTTTCCATTAACACATGATATAATCATAACATTGTCTCATCATTAGCATATGACACCATTACATCTTGACATGGTAGGAATGTTACAAAGCTCCCACTAGCAACAATTCTGACCACCATGTTCAGTACAATAGTTTCCATAAACTCAGCACCCTACTCAGTTAGGTAGAACCTCCATGAAATGCAACAGATTTTCTTATATTTTCGTATTTGTACTAAACCTGCATCTTAGTTGATGATGGTATACAGGCATGCATTTTTTAATGTGAAATTGTTGATCTCCAGGTTCATACCAGAGTCTCCAAGATGGCTCCTCTCTCAGAACAACTCAAGCAAAGCGGTGAAAATTACTGAGGCAATAGCCAAAGAGAATGGAAAAACACTCTCCAAGAACATTGAGGTAGAGCACCTGAGGACAGCTCCACAGCGTAGTGGTCTTCCATGAGTCGCAGAATATCAATGTCTCCTTAGAAACAAATACTGTGACAGCTATCCTTTAAATCATCTTCGCTGCAGTCCTATTTTAAACCATAAGGATGAAATAGGATTTCAGTGGAAATGTTTTTAAAGCATTGAGGGTTGTGAGCTGTGTATTTATTTTTAATGACACATGGATATTCCATCTGCAAGGAAATATTTTATGGAAGCTGGCAGCTGGTTTGTAAGCTACTGAAAGACAGTTTGTATAAGTTCATCCTTAGCAAAGCTTTTCTTCCTGTTTGATCCATGAAATGTATTCATCCATTTTCCATTTAAACAGCTGGATATTAACTTTAAAAATTTAGGTTAATTGCTCAAAGGTATAATGATATGGCCACTCTTGAAAATCTAACCTATGACCATTTAGTTATAGGACCAGTTTGATAAATATTGCTCTATACTGCCGCCCCACGACTTAATGTCCTTGTGACCCAAATTAAAATATTGGTGGCCTGAATTTAGCTCTGATTGAGTAGCCTTGTTGGCCTGTTGATTTGCAGACTCTCAAAGCAGACACTGGCGAGTCTTCGACTGCATCATTCCTCGACTTGGTCAGAACCCCGAAAATGAGAAAGCACACATTCATCCTCATGTTCAACTGGTAAGCCATATTTTATAAATAACGGAGTTTGATGTACAGTTTATCCATCTTTTTTCATAGAAGGCTCTTTCCTACACGCAGTCCATCCATACATGGTGTCTGTTTCAACCTGCTCATAGGACCCCCAGTCATCTGAGGCCTCTTTCTCTTTAGGTTCACCAGCGCCGTGGTCTACCAAGGCCTCATCATGCGACTGGGAATTCTGGGTGGTAACGTCTACGTCGACTTCCTCATCTCTGGGATAGTGGAGTTCCCTGCTGCCTTCCTCATCCTCTTCACCATCGAGCGCATCGGGCGACGAATCCCCTTTGCCACAGCAAACATCGTGTCTGGGGCAGCTTGCCTGATCACCGCTTTCATACCGTCGAGTATGTCGCTTGCTCTTAACCGTTGGTTTTTTACTGAACATTTTTTTAAATTACTTTATTTTATTTGTGGCTTAGATATTTAGATTTAGCATAGATGTCATTTTCGTTTCTTTTTTTGAAGGTATGTTCTGGCTCAGAACAGTAGTGGCCTGCATTGGCCGACTGGGCATCACCATGGCCTTTGAAATGGTGGTGTTCGTGAACACTGAATTGTACCCAACGTTTGTGCGGTAAGCATAAGTGGATCACCCAGAGTAAAAGATATTTCAGTGATATTAATAAAATGAAAAGGATTTTGCACCTCTGTTTTTTTCCCAGATAGCAAGCGAGTCTGGGCCAAACCTGGGCCGATTCTGGCCAAAAGTTGGCACTGCCGGCACGAACTTGGCACAGGTCTGGCCCAAAGTCGCTTGCTATCTGGGTTGTGTGCGTATTCAGGGGTGCTACTCTCTTAAACTGCCTGACGGTTGCTCTTGACATTGTATTTAACTGTTCCAAATGTCATATATTCATGTCACACAGTGGTTCAGATGAATAGACTGCATGGGGATGTGAGTCTGCTCTTCCTTTACACATTTACACTGCTTCACCTGCAGCAACATGGGCGTGTCCGTGTGCTCCACGCTGTGCGACGTTGGCGGCATCGTCGCTCCCTTCCTCCTCTACAGACTGGCCGTCATCTGGCTGGAGCTACCGCTCATTATTTTTGGTAGGGGTCTGCAGCAACTGTCTGCCATTTTCTGTCTTACTCTGTTTATGCTATCAAATATCTGGGGTCCTACACTGCTAGTGGCATCATCTTTCAAAAATATGTTTTCCATATTGTACCCTAGATGCCCCTACTGCATGGCACTTCAAATGTTACTAAGCACGTAGGGAGATGAACTTCAGTACTTGCAGCTTTTAACTTTGAGAAATGAATCAATGCTCAGTCATAAATTTGTATTACAGTAAGGAAAGTGTGACTAATATCATATTTAGACCAAGTAGAATCCTCAGTGTAGTTTTTTGAGGTTATGGTTCCTGGTCACATATAAATACTTGCATATTCTATATACGAAGTCCTGTATACACTGCTTGGTAGTCTTGTCATTTTTTCGTTTTTCTGAAACAGGTGTGATTGCTCTTATTGCTGGGGCATTGGTCCTAATGTTGCCAGAGACCAAAGGTGTGCCACTGCCCGAGACAATTGATGATATTGAATTCCCAGAGAGGTAAGGCTTTCTTCTGAAAAAAATAAAATAAATACACGTTTCTGAAGAAAAATACCAACAAATTATTTAGTGCGTCTATGTAAAAAAAAAATCATATATGCTGTCATGAGTACATGTCAGTATAACGGTTGTTACAAAATGATCGTTTACCTCAAACAGATCTTTACTTTTTGGTCTTCGTCATTGTGAAGTCACATGATGTTTCAGTACATTAGAAATGCAAATTAATTATTTTAAGATACATTTGTATCTTCATTCTCATTCTTCCTCAGATTTATGAATTTGTTTCTGTTTCCATCTCAGGAACAGAAAAAGCCCCCTGAAAAATCAACAGCTGGTGAATCTGTTGCCCTCAGATGTGACAACCAATAAAGATGCTATGACTGTGTGATGTAGTACTACTGTTCCACTAATACTAGATAGCAGAACCTGCAAATCATTTATCATTTTATATAATAGGACTTTAGCTAAAGTGTTAGTGTCAGTAAGTGTGTATCGGTTACTGAGTACCTACATCTGTATTATTATTATTATTATTAGTATTAGTATTAGTAGTAGTAGTAGTAGTAGTAGTAGTAGTAGTAGTAATAATATTGGTATTATTATTATTATTATAATAAAGATGAGAATCTGTATTATTATTATTATTATTTATTATTATTATAAAGATGAGAATCTGTATTATTATTATTATTATTAGTCATTTTTCTGCCTGACCTAAATGAAGAAACCGTTTATATTTGAAATACTTAATTATTTCTCTATTTATTTTTTCATGTGTTTCAAGGGTTGTTTGTAATAATTTGTCATTTGTAATAATTTATACTATTCATACTTGTTGTATTTGTAAATGAAATACACTCTGATGTTTAGCACAAACCAATAACAATGAACTATAAATATGTTATGGGATATGTATGCAAGCTGTCTGGATAATGTCAATGGAATCAGGCTGTTGTAAAGCCTGCCATTGAAAAGTGCAATTTTACATTTAAATCCTGAAGCTGGACAAATAAATAACCATGAACCACAAGATAACACCTTTAAGCAACTTTGTGTTGCCTTTATGCCTTCACCATAGACATACCAACAAGTAGAGTCAGCCATGCCTGGTAAATATGACTATAGGTTTCTCGTTGCGTGAATATTGATGCCTGCTGTCACTTCAAGACTGTGGTGTCAGTCATTTGTGTTTTTCTTCCCCAACAATGCTGACAATCTTCCATAGCCAGTCCTGCTACAGGGCAAGTGTAAGAACACCATTTCCCTCAGGGACTGCTCCTGCTATACTGATGAAACTGGTTGTGTCGGTCTTTTGACTCATTAGGTAATTCTGTCTCGTTTGGATAAGTCACTGCTGAACTCTTTAAGTAGCTGAATTAAGATTACAATCATTTTTTGGCCTTAGATAGCACCAACTAATTTTGTATGCTAGACTTTGTATCCTAGATTCTTTGTCACATTCAGAAGAAGAAAAGAAAAGAAACAGAATTTTTCAATGTCAACCCAACAGCGTTGGATCAATTATTTAATTTTATTCAGCAGCTTGAATAGATTAAACCTAAAGGATGTGCAGTATTATGAGGTTCAATGAAGCAGCTTCCAAGGTTTTCCATATGTATTCATAATTTCTTTTATGCATTTTATTCAAAGATCACTGATATGGGATTGACACAGTTATGGATTAATCCTGATCTGTAGATCTATCCAGTCCACAAATTTGGAGACTCTGGTGTACACCCCAGGCTTCATGGCGTTGGCGCAGCCCAGACCCCAGGACGTCACTCCCTGTAAGACGAAGGTGTTGTCCGAATAACACACGAGAGGGCCGCCGCTGTCACCCTGCGGGACAAAGCATCACCAGACATCAGTGTGGGCGCCACCAATGGCAAAGCCCGCAAGTGATAAAAGAAAAACATAGGCGTCACTCGGCTAAACTGTCTAGGGGTATGGAACAGGAAGCAGTAACAATAAGGAGGAAACATTACAGCTCCTCAATTGTTAAAGCATTTCTCTATTTTTATATATATATATATATATATATATATATATAGCCTTCAACATTGGCAAGGGCTATATGCCAAAATGTATTAGTTCTCAACAGAAAATTACTTTTTTTACATTCAGTTCCAAGTGTATACCAAGTGTATTATAAATATAAATATAAATATCATGCGATGGAACGAATTGAGACTGGACAGCGAGAGCGCACATGTCACTGCACGCGTGCGGCTGTAGTGCTGATACGCGGCAGGGGTCTGTGCCTCACCTGGCAGCTGTCTGTGCCGCCCTCGATGTTTCCCGCGCACATCTCGTGATCCTTCACTCTGCCGGCCAGGTACGCGGCGCGGTTGCACACCTTGTTTTCGATGACGGGGAAACCGGTTTCCTTCAGCAAACCCTCTGCCCCAGTGCCTGGGCAAAAAAAAAAGCAACGCACGCTTCTGATGAAATAAATCACTGCTAATTTCAAAAACGGAGAGGCTGCTTTAACAAGTTCAGCTCTGTTACCCAAAATGACCTTTTCTTTTACGGCAATCTTTCGAAAATCATTCAAGACTCTTCATCGTATCGACAACTCATCATCATTTGCTCTGGCATTATATCTAGCAATATGAGACTATAATTGTGATAATATACAATATTTTTATAACTTTATTTAAATACCTTTGGTTTCACCCCATCCAGTCACATGGCACTCTGCTCCACTTGGCACAATGTAGTCCTTCTTAGGCAAGCAGGCAGGCAGCACCATGTCGTTTATGATGGCAGGTCTGAAACGAAGGAAAAAAAGGCACGGGTGGCTTTACCACTTTCAACTTTATCTGTACGAATTCATACATTTTAATGTGTGCCACTTCCTCCTCCGACCCCCCCCCCCACCCCCACCCCCTTCATAAATAAAGCAGTCCTTACAAAGCTTTTACATGTACAGCTGTCAGCAAAAGATAAATTGTTGCATATTTTCTTTTATAGTCTTAGCAAAAATATTTTTATACTGCCATTTATTGTATAATGCTATTTATTGTATTTTATGTTATTTGTTTTTATGGTACTACTTGATTTGACGTTTCTTTGACCAAATTCTTATAAAATAAGCATGGGTGGCATACTGATTTATTGTAATCATGACTGTGCAAATTCATCATTGTTGTATGTAGTTGTATCTTTTCTTGTTTTATGCCCAATTATATATATATATATATATATATATATATTACAATTATATTTGTTTTTATTCATCCTGACTGCACAACCAATCTCCCTCTAGGATAATAAGATTGACTTGACTTTACATATTTATAATGATAAGAAATAAAATAGAAAATTTACTATACCTGTCTAGTTTGAGGAGTGCAATATCAGCTTTGTTGAGTCCCAGGATCAACTTTTGGACATCTCGCACTTGCTTGGTTGTCTCATCAGCTTTCTCTGTGTGGATTCCAAGATACACCTTGTAGGCAGATGGACTACTTGATCTGCCAAAAAAATGTCAAACAGGAGTAGCAGATAAGAGACAATGCACCAGTGTATAATGTAAAACCTCACCATGTACCTTAGATGTATTTTACATACTGTCATATCCCACCAACAAGTACTTTATCTATTTATTGTCAGTTTCAAACAGGTCTCTCTATAGCCACTTTCTTTATATCCCAGTTTGCAACCGCTATCGGAACTTATTTATCCTAACTTCAAAAAAATTAAGCCATGGATGTTCGTGAGCAACTGTGGCAGTGTATTTGAAAAGAGATGTTGCTGTTGAGCACCACAAAATCATAGACCCATGGAGGATATATAAAACTCATCAAATTTCAGCAAAACTGTCTGGATGGAAAGAGAGTACTCTGGGTGAACGAGAACATACCTTCATTTCATTTTTGGGTGAACTACCCCTTTGATGACAACACAAAGATTTTCTGTGTCTTTGAAATAGATTTGTAAAATTAAAATGAGTGATTAACTTGCCCTTGTGGATGACACATTATTACATAAAAAGTTATTTTCCAGGTCACTTGATAGAGGCCATTTTTTTTAACATAATCTGGTTTGATGAGTATTTTTGGATTAGTGCTTATTTTATGATGGGGGCCATTTTAGTTCTCACTCACTTCTCCAGGCAATGCGCAGCAGTCACAACCCACTGTGGCTTGATCAGTGTCCCTCCACAGAAGTGCTGGTGAAACCTGCAACACGGGGTATCCATGGTTACACTGTGAATACGGTACTAACAGCTGTGAAAGCTTAAGACCCCTTTGCTTGCATGTTGTTCACGTTAGACATCAGTTTTCTCCAATATTACCCTGAACAACTTCATCCTCAAAATGAGGGGACCTAGCACAGAGCAAGTATAACCACAATGAGGCTGTGATGGTTGCATCAGGAGAACGGTGTATGGTATGCACCTGGTGCGGAGGCTGATTTGCCAAGGCCAGGAATGGGGTTTGGATTCGCATCCTCCGACGATTCGGCCAAAGCACTTCCGAGGCTTCACCTTGGGCTGTCCACACTCCATACCGGCTGGTTGGGCAAAATACGCATAAGAATGAACAAAATACGGCACAGTCACCGAACAACTGAAATACTGAAAGAGGGCATGTGGAGCTGCGTGTGTCAGACTAAACAAGATTTCTCAGACGGCACACTAATTCATCTGTCCACGCAGATTAATTAGTGTGACTTAATAGCTCATTTATGCTTTTGCATTATTCATAAATCTGTACAAATACGTCCATACAGCAGTCTGGGATTTGGCAGTAGTCCCACTTCTTGTTTGGGTCCGTTGTGTAGCACCACGGTCCGTTCCCATCGCCGTCAGGGTTTCGGCATTGCTGATCGAGAAAAATAAAAACAAAATGCTCTGCCTGGATGACAAAAATACACTTCCACCTATGTTTCACATTCACACGAGGCCCCATTTTCCAATACAGCTGCCTGCTTTTAAATGGACCATTACGTGATTAAAAACATATGATCGAATGTGCGCAAACAGTAACATTATGATATCGTTTGGTTTCGATTTAAAGCATATATGAAAAGAAAGCATCAAAAAAAGAAACTTTTTTTTCTTCGGGGGCACACAATTAAAAATAGAATAGAATAGAATAGAATAGAATGGAGCCCAGTGCAGGACAGAGCCTGCGATGGACCTGCCGGACTCACGTTGGACTCCAGGCCCTTGGACGGGTGTGTCATGGGGGTGAAGCTGCTGTGGTGATGGGGGGTCATGGCACTCCAAGCCTGGCAGGTCACGCCCAGCGCCGTCATGGACGTGGGGCCTCGGTAATCGGCTCCGTTGCCGGTCTTGCAATCTGGAAGGTTCTCTCCTGAGTTAGTGCTGTAGACTGTCCCCATTAATTGAGTCACGGTTTTCACTTGTAGTGTGCAAGACGCAGTGGCGACTAATGAACATTTATGCGTTTTAATAAGCTGCACACGCCTGTCCAGAATATGTTTGTTTTGGAAAATTGTTGGCTCCATAGTCAAATGTAATTCAATTTTAAATTGAAGTATTTTTTACTGCAGTGGAAATCAGTGATCCTATAAATAACTGGTTGTGGCATCACACGGCTTTATTGGTCATTGGAAGCGCATGAATTTGCCTTTGGCATCAGGGGCTGATGAGCCTTGGGTCGGTTTGGGCACGGGGTCGGACTGGACCTCAGGCGCAACGGGCTTCGTCACACACCGGTCCACCTTGCAGTACTCCCACCGGACAGAGGGGTCAGTAGTGTAACACCAAGGAGCGCGGTCGCCGTCAGGGTTCCGGCACAAATTCCTCCTCAGGTCTCTGCGTGTCAGGAAAGAGGGTGGAGCCTATTAACCAGGGAATGTCACTCCCTCGCAATAGAGGAAACACTCGGTCTGAAAATAATATCTCAGTCCAGTTCCTGTTTCCTGTTTTGTTTTTTGTTTTTTTTTTTGGGGGGGGGGGGGGGGGGGTTTGCGGTTAGCTCTGTGTTTGCCTTACGCGTCTGGGAAGTTCTTCGGGGTCTTTTGGTGACTGTGTGGCACCATGGAGCTCCAGGCCTGGCACTTTTTCCCGCTGACGGTCTCCGTCGTGAGGCCACGGTAAGACTGGCCATTGTCCTCATAGCAGTCCACCATTGGACCACTGACGGGCTCGTCTGCGGAAACAAACAGGAAGTCTCAACTTTTACCTAGAGCCGAAGTCTTTACTGTCCTGAACACAGTGTGAAAATGTAGTTCATAAAAGCCATTTCTATTACTTCACCTGTATGTAATGAATGTGCTTATTTATTTATTTTATTTTATTAGCTTTATTTTGTTCACCAGCCTGCAATGGATAATTTTTGAGATAAACACACTTTTGGGAAATCTCCCATTCTTCTATTTCGGTGGCCTAAGCCTGTTGTGCCTTGAACTGCAACCAAGTTGTACTAAATGGTGTGTAATTGTCCAATTGAAGGAAGACTCGATGTGGATCGACCGCAGTTGCCCTGATCTCCCAGGCGCTACGCTAGTCGGGGAAGCTTACCCGGCCCAGGTTCATTTCCACAGGTTGGCACCTTGCAGTACTCCCATCGAGTGCCGGAGTCTGTCGTGTAGCACCAAGGCATCCTCTCGTTGTCAGGATTTCTACAGTAATTCAATGTGAGCCCCCTGGAAAAGAAGATGTGTTGCCGTGGATGTCGTACAAATTATCAGTGTCCCTGGCAAAACTGCATGCCATTGGGATCCCTGAACAGGGGTTCTAAAAACTCAGCCTTGGGGGACCCCTTGTGTCTGGAGGTTGTCGTTCTAACCACAGTTGTAACCCCTGAGCATTTAACAAGATGACTTAGTCCCTGAAACCACATTATGTCAGAAATAGCTTTGCATGCCACAATGAGATATCCAATATTCACAAATCAAGACTTTGATATAGTTATAGCTGTACAAAATTAGTAGGGTCCCTAAGAGTGTGAACGTATAGCTGGTCACTGAAACTAAAAAAAAGAACTATATGAAAGGATTTACACACATTTTCAACACTTTCGATTAAGAGACCTAAAAGCCAGCATATACAGTATAGGGGTCCACAGGACTGAGTTTGAGAATCCCTGTCCCTTTGATGAAAATGTAATTAAAGCATATGAGCTCACATTTACACATATTTAATATATAAACATATTCACTTGTAAAATGTGAGAAGCAGAACATGCCGTGCCATGGACGACGCAAGACTCATTCCCGTCTGGTGTAGGCGGAGTAAGACATTTACACAGCGCATAAACGCCCACGTGGTGCTACTCACTTGCACGGGTAGTTCTCTGGAGTCCTGGAATGTTTGTGCGGCTCCTGCGATGCCCAGACCTGGCAGGTTTTCCCCGTCTCCGTCACAGCGACAATGCCCCGGTAGGCACTGCCGTCCCCGGTGGCGCAGGTCAGCTCCTCCACAATCGTGGGAGGTTCAGAGGCTAAAGGTCAAGGGGTCAAAGAGTGAAGCTCCTGAGGAGTGGTACCACAGATATGACAATGCCAGATAGCTATGTCCGTATTCTTAGCATTGTAAGAACTGGCTCCCTTCTGTTGAAGCCGAAACATTCCGAATTCTAAGCCTTGCCCAGATACAATACCGGAAGCTCCTAATACTCACCAAAGATTCCGGCCGTAGAGACAAACTGAACATTTTGAAAACTTTGTTGTTCGCATTAGTTTTTTATCTGGTCGCAAGTTATTTTTAACTAAATTACTCCAGTAAAAAAGTCAGCAGAATGTTGATACCCAACGAGTACATAATGCAAAATAAATTCTGAGCATTTTGACAAACATTAAGGTGGTTTGCCAAATATGTGAGCAACGCCATAGATGTGACCAGCATGCTATAGATCTCAAGCTTGCTGTTAAGGGGGTGAAAAGGTGGTAGAACTGACCACAGCGGGGAATGGAGCAAAAGTCCCAACGCTTGGTGGGACTGGTGGTGAAACACCATGGCCTGGGCTCTCCGTCCGGATTCCTGCAGAAGTTCTCCTCCAGGTACTTGTCAGGGAGGCTGGTGTGTGTATGTGTGTGTGTGTGTGTGTGTGTGTGTGTGAGAGGGAGAGAAAGAGACAGAATTTGAATATATAAAACAGAAATAGAAAAAATGACTTAAAACACAATGACTAAACTCTCTTTCTTTCCTCCCTTAGTTCAAAAAAATATGTGAACCTGAAAGTGCAACAATATTTTTGTAGATTGAAGATTTACATTCCAGATTGGAGGAAGCCATGATACTCACACTTGAGGGAGGTAACCGTGAGTGTGTGGTTTTTGGGAGTCCCAGCGCTGGCAGGTGAAGCCGCTCTCTGTTTTGGAGACTTTGCCTCTGTAGTCCTCTCCACTGCAGTGTATGCATTCCTCTGTGGAGCATTCAGAGCTAGTTTAGCAGGGGACAGTTTTCTAAAACACATAAACAATCTCTGCTGCCAAGTCATTGATGCAAGTCTCATCCCAATTTAAAAGACACGCAGATGGGTAAACTGTGAAGCCTCAAAGATATCTGAGTCTGATTCTAATCTTGACCCAATAGGAGAGAATGTTTTTTGGAATGTTTTTTTCAAAATTTTAAGTCAGAAAATTGCCGGCTGGCCGCAAGCATGCCGCTAGCAGCCACTGTTTTTGTGCTAACTCTGTGTTCATCAGCCTTCTTTGCTTGGAGAGAGTGACTGACTGGCTTTGTTCTGCTCAGATGTTTGATGGCTCCGTTGATGAGAAGTGGCCATACCGCTGCAGTCAGGGATGCCGCAGTTTTCCCATCTTGTGGTTAAATCGGTTGTGTAACACCAGGGCCCCGAGCTGTCCCCATCAGGGTTCCGGCAGAAGTTGGACTCCAGACCGGCGGAGGGGTGCGTTTCCGCCGTGAATCTGCAAGCCAGGGTCGCAAAACAGCGAGATGAGAGTCACCTTAAGGTCACTCTCCAATCATTAAGGCTCATGACAATGCAAAAAAAAGTATTTTTCAGTTTCTTTTTTGCATATGTATTATTATAAAATACACAATACACACAACCCTTTAAGGCTGGAGAGACAGAGAGAGAGAGAGAGAGAGAGAGAGAACTGCACTGAGGAATATAAATTAATAGAATGTGTACTTGGGTTTATGTGGGAAGGTGGACCCCCATTCCTGGCAAATCTTCCCTGTCTGTGTTTTGGATTTTATCCCTCTGTAGTCCGTTCCAGTGCCATCCTTGCACTCACGTAAAAATTCTGATTGGAAAAAAACAGTAAGTATTTCAAGAGGAGGTTGTGGGGTGAGGGAGAACACAGCAAAATGCCACTTTACGCTTCCCAACAGCAGAAATTCAAGAAGTCTTTGAATACTTTTACAAACATGGTATAATTTTGAGAGAAAGCTAGACCCATTGAAAAAAATAACCTTTGAGATTTTTTTTGCTAATGCAAATGTTGAGTTGTTTATTTAACCTGTTTCACCTCTTCAGTTTGTTTACTGACATGCGCTGGACATCAAACTGTCAATTTTATGTGGGTTAAATATTATCCAGAAGCCCAGCAGAGTTAGGGGAAAGCGGGTTACATTTAACATCCATCCATAAAAACAAAAACAATACCATTAAATAACTGCTTTTTGAGTCAAATTAAGATAAATCTATCAATATATATTTCCTTATTATAATGCTTTTTTACTCAAGTTATATTTTGTATACATATGAATCCCTTGATAAAGTAACCATTAAATTGATAAATTGATGGATTAAAATGGATGTTTAGATCTGATGTTATGCTTAAGCCACATCTAAATAGATGTGGTATAAACCCATCACGCAGCATATATCATCATATTTCATTATTTGTAGGTCAATGCTGGTCAATTTCTGCATGTAAAATGATAAAATCACTTCCACTGTAATAAAGTTATGGTTTATGGTACATAAAATCCTTAAAAACAACACCAATTTTAGGTTACTTACATATTTATCCTGCATTTCGACAACAGGCCTAAACAGGAAGTGAATTTCAGTGGTTTTTGAGTCAGAGGGTGGCCCTATATATGCTCAAGCATTATAGTGCCGGTCTCTCTTATCTGTGATGGATAGTCACACAGAAAAGCACATATTTGTCTGTTACACAAGGCAAAGTACTCCGCTGAGCACACCGGGTCATTTCTTACAGAGCCCGTCCCATCCACTTTGTGTCGACTCACCCTTCTTTTCGTACAAGACCGTGCCCATCCTCCTCAACATTGTCTCTGTTTTCGAGTTTGCTGACGTAGTCACACATTCTTGATCCTTCTCAGTATATACAAAAGACCTGTGAAAGAGTAAGAAAGTGGTCCCTTAAAAAAATGATGTGCCTTCACACCTGCCCTGTAGTTTTTGATACTGTTGACACATACTGGATACTCCTTTTACACTTCTTATATTATTGTTGAAAAGATGGTGATATATCCTGGTTTTTTTAAATTTAAAAAATGCAGTGCTGAATTACAAATTCCTATGATCAATTACTTAACTCGGACAACCTTCACGGGTTACAGAATATCCTAAGAACTCCATCTTCAGAAACTGCAGTGGTTGTGCTGAGATAACCATACATAGCACTTGGCTTTGACTAATCTCCTACCAGTTGAAGAAGGGAAATCCTCTGATGTGCATTTAGAATTATTAGCATACTGTACATTACAATTGCAATAATGAAGGCACTAATCATGATGTAACAGTGAAATCCATTAGAAATAATGTTTTGCATACCTGCAGGTGAAAGTTAATTCCTTGTCGCAATAGGCAGCGCATTGAAGAACTGTGGCTTCTGTATATTTTTTATTAGTGAGAGGCAAGATCCATGCCCCTTCTGTCTTGGTGTATTCGTCTAATGCATCTGCAAACACTAGAAATTGCACAAGCACGCATACACACAATAGGTTATTCAAAGTATCAATGGGTTATTCAAAGAAGTAGTATGAGTTACTGCTCTCAACTTACAAAAGAGCGCAAACAATGAAATCCCATAGACCGGTGTTTCTTAAACTATGGGTCCGAACCCAAAGTGGGGCATGGAAGCGTATGAGGTAGGTCCCAGAATGAGTCTGTAGTCCACTAGGCCATGCTGGTATGTATATTCGACAGGACATTGAAAGGTACAAAATTACTTATTTGGGTCCTGATATTTATAAGTTTAAGAACCAGTGCAATAGACCATGCAATGCACTTCCTGGGAAAAGGCACCAAAAAGCCCGTCCACTGAGAGAATTTATCTGTGGCAAAATCTTACTGCATATGTTACATTGCTAGCAAAATATGTTGGTGCCCATTTGTATCTTAAGAATAGGAAGAAAATAAACTAATGAATAATGAAATTCTTGGTCTTCAGCACTATTTAAACAGACCCCCCCCCCCCCCCCGACCTAAATAAGTGTTTAAATCCATACCCATGGCTGCTTGTGTAATTACATACATTACAGCATGGCTGCACACTAGCCAATGGTCTTGTTCCAGTTTAATCCCCCGCACATTGCCTCACCGCTTGGTGCAGTATTGCAAGAAACACCACGATATTGTCAACAAGGCAAGGGTGCATGGGTCATTGCTCCAGTGCAGTGTCTATGCAGGAGTACACACAGTTTAATGTGGTCTCTCAAATAGTCAACTTTAATGCAATTTGAACTCTTCCTGAAAACAAAACACAAAAATGCATCTAGACAAAAACTGAAAGGAACGCAACTTTCTGAGTAGATACCCAGTTGGATGTGAACTATACTACGATGGGAACATTCTAGCGTATTTTTATCATTTCAGAAGAGTGCTCAGGGCTCAGTTCAGGGCTCAGAAAAACAGACCATACATGCCACATACATTTACTGGCCCTATGCCTTGAAGATCACCCTCTAACCATTACCTTTGGTGGTATGTGCCAATAAGGTTTTCAGAATGTAAGTATTAAAGGCAACATTTATTGAACATTGTTCACAAAATTTCCTAACTAAATTAACAGGAGTCTCTAACTCTTTTTTGACTGAAATGGCAAAACTGATAACATTGTAAGGCTATTATTGCCATGTTCATTCAGATGAAAATAATGGTCAAGGGACAAGCAGGAAATGGAATAAATGTATGTGCTGGGAATGTCTACCTAACATTCTGGAATGTTCTGGGCAGGAATTTGTTTTAGATGGGTAGGTGGGTACAAACCCAAGTGAGTTTGTTCCCAGTATCCATACATATTACTGTATTCATTCGGGTAACCAGGAATTTAAGGAAACATATTCAGTGATTACAAGCAATGTTCTGAAATATTTTGCATTTAGATCATTTCAGTTGAGCTGCAAAGATAAAGTTGTCATTGAACTACGACTCAAGAATGTCCCCTACAAATCAATATATTTAATTTAACAAAACAAAGAAATACAAACAAAATAACTTTATCATAATAATATTCTTTAAAATGTTATTAATGTACACTGTATAATGGGAAATACGATACGCATATTGCGTAATCAACAGGACACACATTAAAAAAGAAAACCATCTTAATGAACACATTTCATTGACTTGACAAAATCCCGAGTATTATCAAGCCCTCTTTGTCACTAGTTAGGGTAATTAGATTTGCTAATGGCCAAAATATGCTTACCTGCAGAGAAGAGGCTGCAGAGTAGGAGAGCTGCACTGTAGGGTCTCATGATGTAGCACTGACGGGCAGTGCATACAGCCCAGCTACTGTGTTATGGGCTTTTGTTAGTCAAGACAGTAAGGCAAATAGCTAGATGGACACCAATCATCAGTCAATCATTGTCCTAACAAGGACAGAACGCAGAGGTCAAACTTTGTTTATAAATGCCCTTTGACCCCCCCCCCCCCAAAAAAAAAAAACTCGATTTTTAGGGATTTAGGGATTTGTCGGCTAATTGGTGTAGTTCATCACCCCCCCCCCCCACACACACACACACACATACAACACACACATACACACATACAAACCCACGCGCACACACACAGCTAAAGCTAATTCCTGTAAAAGAATTACTCTGTTAAGCAAATAAAAGGAATATTTAAGATTTCTAATTGTAAGCGGTTAAAAGACTGACGTACAATTTACTTGAAAAAAATTGTTTGTTCGGTGCCTCAAGTCAACACTGAACGTTTAATATTTAACAAAAAAAGACCAGTATCTTCTTTGCTAACACAGCAACATTTACAAAGCATTTACAAGAATTTACATAACAGGCTGATCTTTAGTTTTTTTAAATTTATAATATATATATATATAAAAGTAAAAAAATGTGTGCTGAAATCATCTCAATTATTTCGTATGTTACCTTAACTAGAAATATTTAGCACAGCGAAATACTTAAATATTTAAGTGTTACCTAAATAGAACTAGTAGAAACAATGATTTCAGGCAAATTATAGACCAGTCAAAGATCTGGAAAGTTTGCATCCCTTTACAGGCTGGGAAACACTGGAAACATTCTGAGAACTCCCTTGCAACATTTTTCGGAAAAATGTTCCTAACATTCCTATCACAATTAGACCTATTCTAATCTACTAGCCTAAAAACAATAATATATTACAATCAAACTTTAAGACAAATAGGCCACTGCCATTTGAATAAAACAAATCTATGCTTTGCATAACCAGTAGAATCATGCACTGTTTGGGATTGTTGTAGCTTAGCTGTGATTTAAGTCAGCACCTTCTACAGCATACTCAAAAGTACTTTAACAAATTTGAGTTGTTTTAGGGGATGTCACTAAGTTGTACTTTGGTCCCAGTCTACCGTTGCCTTATATGTGATTTCCTGGTGAGGAGATCTTTCAGCCAACACTGCCTAGTTACGGGATTCATGCCTACTGATCATATTGCGATTGGGCAAACTGCTCTTCTGTGATAATACAAAAGGTTAACACCACATGAACTCAAAAGCAAGTGGTAAAACTTTGTGCATGCAAAGTGGATGGCTATTTGTGCACATTGATTTAAGGTACACTCAACTAGAATCATAACTATATTCATGTTATATTGAGTGGTACCTTTTAAATGAACAACTTTCTTTCTTAATACTTATTATTATTATTATTATTATTATTATTATTATTATTATTATTATTATTAATAATAAAACACTGTAAACTGTTCAGAGATAAATTAACTCTTACAGAGTTTATGAGTCCACTACGGTCAGAGTGGTCTCATATGAACTCTAAGTTGAATTAACACTAGTCATTTTACCCTGTATTATTATTATTATTATTATTATTATTATTATTATTATTATTATTATTATTATTAGACGCTGTGCCACTGTGGTCTATGCTTGAATCTTGTTCAGGTTGACTTCAGCAAATTTTAAAGTATTACAAGCGGCATTACAGATGCGAACCAAATCAAATTCTTGACTAACGACATAAGCTGCGGCCATATCCGGGACATGTCTGTTCAAGTCACGAATTTGATTTGGTTCGCATCTGTAACGCCGCCGAAACCGGTGCCTATTGGCGCTACTCCAGCCAAGAATTAGGTGCACAATGGCATGCAATACTATTACGCTATCTCCATTTAACATTTCACACAGTGCTGAGTGTATTTTATGAAACATTTCAAAATCACAAAAAAGTTTTACAACAAGGAGAACGTGTAATAATCTGCTATTTTAACAAACACATGACGCCGCGAATTGTTTGCAGTTACTGTAACTAGGATGAAACGCTATGCGTTCCAGGGCACTGGCGTTTGGAAACTGTGGAAACACGTAAACACGAGCCTATAATTCGTTAATCCGTTAAGGAAAATGCAAAGGTAAGGCTTGCTTTGCGATAATTATTTTATTTATTAAGCATGTTTATATTGCTACCAAGTTATTGTGAATAACATATTATAGGCTTAATTGATTTAGGCGGGTATACTGCTGCTTTAGACTACCTGGATATGATATGGATTAATTTATTTATTAAAGTTTTATTCTCTAGATCAGTCCTTCAATTGTATGTTACATGAGAACAAACTCAATCTTATTACGGTGTACTTGAAAGTGTACTTTTTCCACTTAGCTTTAGCCTTTAATTTATTATGATTAGCTTTTCATTTATAATAATTTTTTTAATTATTATTATTATAGAGTGACCTTGTTAATATTGGAGTAACTAACTCGGATTTCATATGATTATGTTCAGTCCAGTTCAGTGTGTGAAAACATTGGTTTGTAGAAAATGATTGTGTATGTTCCAGTAATGTCCACGTGTTTTGTGTCTAAATTCATGGCCATAGCAAATTCAGGAAATTATTTATTTCGATTTAAAAAACGTTTATTTCGTGTGTGTCGGTACTTTAAAAACATATTCCTTTGCTTTTTGCATTAAACCCCTCATGATTTAAGTGTGATGAAGACAGGAGAGATGAAGATGGCTTCGATGATCAATCAGCGTACATGAAGGTTACAACGTCCCACAGCCCTCCCACCATCACATTAACAAATAATGTCCGCAGAAATACCGCACGATAAAAGTTGCTCAAGGCAATGGACGGCAGTCATCATCCCGTCTGAATCGGAACCCCCTCCCGACGGCAGAAACGCGGCCATCCAGCCTCTGCTCGCTTCTCTGGACAGCTGCTTGAGAATAAACGCCAACCCTTATGTTCAGGGCATTGCAGCTCGTGGCATGGAAAACCAGAAGCTTCCTCGAGACCCTCAGGAAAATAATCCTAGCACAAGGCCGCTTCCTTTGCCTTATGTGAACTGTCCCGTGGACCAGGGCCAGCGGCCGCTAGTGGTGGCCAGAGACAACCCGGCTTTCCAACATACAAGGCTACAGACCGCACTTTTGCAGGTCAGTAGGGAGGTCCTCCCTTTTTTTGTTGCTGCTGCTTAACTAAGAAACAGCGAGGACCCCTGTTCAACTGCGAGTTTTTTCCAAGGTTATTGCCAATTTCCATCAGTAAAATTGCGGTTTCTCCACTAGGGGGGAGTAAAACACTGAAATGCCACATAGGGCTCGATTTTATTTGCTACTATGCTGCCGTGAGCTTCGCACTGCCCGAACGAGACCTTCTATCAACTGTGTGTGGAAATGAGCTCATAAGCAGTGTCATACACCTTGCTCTTCCATAAACTCTCCTTTGTTGGGCACCTGGTAGATTTGTCACGCCCGGCCAAATGAGCTTCGTGTCACCTTTCCGAATGTTTGTACTATAAAAATGGCCAACAGGTTTGGCCTGTGCAACAAAATTTTCTCCGCCGTCTGGTGTGTACATAATATTTCACGAGAAAATATGTGAGCTATGGCCCTGTTACCCTTGAACCCTGAGGTACTGTAGTGCAGGTACGAATGTCACAGTGAAAGGTGTTTTGTTCTTGTTTATCTTTAATGGTACAGAGCCCTGGGCACCAGGACCTGTTAGTGCAGCAGCATATGGACCTCCTCCAAAGAGTGGTCCAGGAACAGAACAGACTTCTCACTCTGATGAATCCGGGTGAGTCCAGAAGCGCAGTATGTCAATCCATTGGCATCATGACTAATATGTCATTGACAGACGGCCTTATTATGCATGTTTGTGACAGCTTATGCTTATAAAGCTCAAAATAACAGTGATACTGCAGTATACTTAAACTCAAAATCAAAATGAGAAATTAGATGTGTTTAGCAATATGTATTTTACGCCATGCACTTCATATTATTTAGTATTGCACATCATCATTGCAGATGTGTTTTGAAATGTACCTTGCCAAAAAAGAAGCATAACTGGTTTGTTAAGTTGCAGGATGATTGGGAAGGAAAAAAAGTAGTTTCATCCTTGCATAATAATTAAGTACTTCTGAAATTATTGGGAATATTTTGTAATACACAAGCGGGAAGTTACTATTTTCCAAGGTTGTGAAACCATCCGGTTTATTGCTTCATTAAATAAATGAGTTAAACCTATCTGCAACTCAGAATATGCAAATTTATATTCTGTATTGAACATGTTAAAGCGAAAGCCTACACACAAAAACTATGGCAACTTAACTGTGAGTGACCAGGAACATTTCCGGTTACTATACCTATCTTAGGCGAAGCTACTGCATACCTCATTTGAAAGCTTAAACTGTATACCTTTCTGTAGAATCTGTGGTACATTCAAATAGTGGAAAAAGTCCAGCAAATTAATTGATTTTCTCAGTACTCACATGCCATCGCATGATCCTAAATCTGGGGATCACTCTTTGTGTTAACTATGTTAAACTGATATGTATGTACCTTTAATGAATCATTGTGCACATTTCACTACATAACCCCCTGGAAAAATCAGAGAATTAAATTCCAATGTCCTGCGCCAAATTCCCTTCACCTGTTCTGACACTGCAGTGCCAAGTGCTGCTGCATTGCCTAGTGCGATAATTTAAACCTGAGAAAATGTACAAAGTAGGCCATCCTAAACTATTCATCAGAGTGGGAAACCAAGATGATCCAGATAATGCCAGATGATGCCATCAGCAGGACCTTTCAGATCTGTGTGACTTGGGGTTTATGGGCAGGCAGATGAGAAACAGATGAGGGACTGTACAGATTCCAAGGGATATCACGTAAAGATCGAGCGATAACCTGTAGCACAACTTCATTTCTCAGAGTTTGCAACGTACATGTCAGCTGTAGAGTTTATTGTTTTTATTACCCTCACTGTCTTATCTGTATAACTGCGAATAAAGTACATTAGAAGGTGCATAACTAAAGAACATACTAAAGAACAGAGAATATCTACACACTAAAAAACATAAATAAGTAGCCTTGGAATTCATTTACTTTAGCTGTGAAACTGCCCCAGTGCTAATATGGGGCTTTCTCCGGTCTCGATTTTATACCTCGTAGCAAAAAAAAAAAAAAAAAAATTCATAAGAAAGCACAAGCAGTACAAGTTAGCATATAATAGGCATACATCCAAAAATATTACAATAGACGATATGCTTCAACATAGAGCATATTTGTTTTTTAAGATCATTAAACCATTCAGGCCAGTTGGTTACCATTATGAGCTTTTACTTTTTGAAGAGTTTATAAACATATAATAGTAGGATTTAATAAAGCATATAGTAGCATGTGCCAGGCGATGTGTAGGCGAAGTTTCAGCAAAAGCAATGTTTCTACTGATTTCACTGGCAAAGACAGTGGTTTGCATGTGCAAAAAGCATGTGCTAAAACCAGTAAATCTGGTTTCGGCTGCCTAGATTTTAGAAATTGAATTATGAAATTTTTCATCTTCCATCACACACTACTGCTTTATTGTCCTTACTGTATATAATACTGATCAAAAGATAGTTAGAGATTAGTTAGAGTTAACCTACTTTTACTCTCAGCTAACAGTAACTAAACTTTTCCATACCAGTGTTCAATGCAAAAGAAAAAAAGAGAAAATACATATTTGAACCAATGTATAATATAAATGTAACACATTGTTCCTACTTAAAAAATATAAGTAGTGTATACTTATGATAAAAGTTTTTTTTAAGTAATATTGTACTGCTATAGGAGTATTTAAAAAGCACTGAAGCATTCAGAAGAACAGATGAACTCAGCGAGGTTAGATGGTATTCCTTCGTCTAGGTCCGTGCACAGGCTGTGACTGCAGACTGTGATGTCACAGGTTGGGTTTTTTCTTGGGCAGAAGGAATGGGAAAATGTTTGATATGTACAGTTCTTTGAACCGCGCACTGCAGAAGCAATACACCAATGGGTCCAGCAAACAGTCCAAATAGGAGAAGACCATGAGGCCATCATGTACCTGAACGGCTATATCTTCTTTGTTGTGCATCTCTTGGACTCTGAAGATCAACAGTATCATTCTGGATATGGTGCAGGGTAAGAAGCAGATGGAGAAAACCAGCACAACGGAGGTGACCAGAAACACAGCCCTGCGAAGCTTGGTTCTGTCCCCCACAGTCTTCCTCTTCAGCCTCTGTATAACCTGCACAGTGCAGAAGACCAGGACAAAGAAGGGGATGAGAATCTGGGTGAAAAACACGATCTCCCTCAAAGTGTCGGTGAAATGGTCGTCCTCGCGTCCGTAGCTGTTGCAGCACTCGAACGACTTGTGCATGGTGGGAATGGTCAGGGGGAGCAGGAGCGCCCAGATGAGGACCGAAACCTGAGGCGATCTCTTCAGGACCTTGAGGAAGTTCTTCTTTCGGGGGTGGACCACGCTGAAGTAGCGGTCGACGGAGATGACGGTCAGGAAGGCGATGCTGGCCCCCCGGTTCAGGAACAGCATGAAGAGCATCGCCTTGCAGACCGTCTTCTCTTTGCTCCGTCTGAAGCCTTGGTGATAAGCGGAGGATTTCACTGGCAGACAGATCAGAAGCAGTAAGTCAGCCAGGACGAGGTTGAGCAGGAAGACGCCATTGCCCCTCCAGAACCTGAATTTAAAGATTAGTATGTAGAGGACGGTTATGTTCAATGGCAGAGCCAGCATGAACTCCACCATCATGATAGAGGAAAAAAAGATATACAGAGGCTGATTTCCTGTTCTGCAGTTGTCTGGTGGTGCTGTGGTATTGTTCATCTTAAAATGCCCTACTGATCCTTATTTACGAAAGTATTGATATTTTAGCAGAAGTTTTAAAATATTAAACCAGTTCCTTGGTTTCCAGTTTAAATTTTATAATCTGCAGTGTCAGTGAAAGTCTGGGAAACTAATGTTTGGTGAGCTATCTTATATGAGAGGGACCGGAAACCAAAGGGAGTGGTTAAATAACTCACAGAGTAAAGTAAGGCAGTGCTGTATGTATGTATGTATGTATGATTAAGATGCAAATGTATTAAACATACATGACTTTCAAAAACCAGAAATATTTTCATTATTACTCTGAGTACATAAAAAAAAAAACTTTATTGTGTCAGTAAATGTTTTCTGTGGCACAAACCTGAGACCACTGTGCTTAAGAAAAGCACCAACACAATATAAAAACCGATACAGTATTGTGTTTCTAATTGGAAATAAACAACTTTTCATATGTACAGCTTCTGTCAAGATAACAATACAACCTGCTCAATGTAAAGTCCCAATTACCAGCCACTGTAAAAAGCCAGCAGGTTATCGGAGACTTCTGTAAATGTCATCACACACAAAAACTGTCTGGGCCAGTCAAAAACATACACACTGAAATAATATTAAACACCTCAGATACTTTGGTAATCTATCCCTTTAACTAGTGCAAACTACACCAATGTGATTACACTGAGGTCGGAGTGATGCATTTCTGTAATTTCTGGCACCATTTTGTTCTTTCATGTTGCATGTTACTTTATATGATTTATTGATGATAATGGACAATTTTTTCATAAAGAAAATATTATGGATGTTCACTGTTATCTGTTGTGTTTGCTAAATGGACAGGCTCAAGATGCCTTTACAGGTATTTGACCATTTCATGCAGTATGACAAAATACTCTGTTGCCCTGGCATTTAGTAATGGCAAAACATATTTATTGACTTGTCGTTCACACAGTATGAACAGCGTACAATTCTTTGTGTAAAATTTTCACAGTTTTATTCAAAGTGGTTGTCTCTTCATGTGTCCCTACTGATGTTTCTTTGCTTTTGATCTTCCTTGTGTTCCAGGGCTTGTGTTTGAGACATTTAACACCCCCCTATCCTATAGCCCAGCTACATCCTTGGCGGACATTTTAACGAATAATGGGACACCCTACACTTTGGTTATTAGTCCCTGAGTGCAATGAACCTAACAGAAATGTAACATGCTCACATTCTGCAATATATTGCGCACAAAAAGACTTCACAAAAATATACAATGATATTTGACAACACATACAACGATATTTAACAGCAGTTTATTGAGAAAAAAGAAAAGAAAAAAATATATATTTATATATAACAATATGTAAACGTTGCACATTTGCCCATGTTTTGTGAAGTGTTGCAGCACCTTGCTAGTGTAGTTGTTTTCAGTATACAGCATAATTGGTATATTATTAAAAGGCAATTGCTTCAGAACAGAGGACATATACTAATATGGCAGTGTTTGGCAAAAAAATAAAAAATGCTGTAAAGCAGTGGTAACCAACCCTGATCCTGGAGATCTACCATCTTGCAGGTTTGAATTCCAACCCTAACAAATCACCCCTCATTCAACAGCTGGAGAGCTCGTTGAGCTGCTAATTAGTAGGTTCAGTTGTGTCAAATTCGGGGTTGAAATGAAAACCCACGGGATGATAAGATCTCCAGGAGCAGGGGCTGGTTACCACTGCTGTAAAGAGTGCCTTCTGCTGTTTGCCCGCAGGCCTGATGTTATCTCCACCACTCTCGGCACAGTGGTTTGCCCAGCCGGCTCCGCTGGTTCCTGCAGGGGATGCCGTCGCCGTCGGGTGCGACATTCCGAATTCCAAAGGGGCCGCCGCGGTTTCACCGAACGCTGCTGCTCCCCTTTCACCCGGGGTCGGATTTCACCCCGAGGCAGCGCAGGGCGGTCCCGTTCCGACAGGCCATTGCTCGGGTAGGAACTGGAGCAGAATGGCTAATGAACTGCGAGCGAGGCATTGTGTGATGATAATATATATAGTTCACTCAGTTCTTTTAAAGTTCTTTTTTTTTTTTAAAAAAAAGCATTTTAAAAAGTCAAAAGGAAACAAATGCACACTAATGAAAAACATCTTTGGCGTGAATGTCAGCATGAAAACCTTCTGAAGCTCTGAATCAAACCACTGATTTGTCACTGAATTTGTAATCACTTGATTAATTTGCATTGTTACACATGCTGACATCATAGGTTAGGGGAGGAAAGCTCACAGTGAATCGCCAATAACAGACTAATGTCTCACGTTAGCAAACATTCATCCTTGCAATGACTCTGTGAAACAGATGATTCACTCTAAAACAACAGAGGGGCCGTCTGGACAAGGAGTTGAATCAGTACACCTCTTACAGATTAACTAACTTAATTCCTCACACAATCAAGGATAATAGGAAATAAAATGAAAATGAGAAAGAAAGTTTACCGTAACTATCTGTACATCTGTTTTGTTCATGGAATTTTTTTACCTAGTACATACATGAACATACTCTAAGTATAAGGTTAACGTTTATGTACTTATTCAGCAACATTATAAAACATGTATTTCACATCCATCAATTCAATACACACAGAATTACTTACATTACAACTGCATTACAGAACATTGTTTTGTCTTATTGTATTCGCACGTTGTGGATTTGGAGTGTTCCCTGATGACAGTGTACTGCTCTCTCTTTGTTGTCCATCTTTGCTTTGTAAGAAAGGGAAGAATTTGGCGATGTATAAGTTTTTGAAGTTTGTGCTGCAGAAACAGTACACCAGCGGGTCAAACAAACAGTCCAAATAGGAGAAGACCATGAGCCCATCGTATACTTGAACAGCTGTTTCTTCTGTAACTTCGGGAAATTCTTGGACTCTGACGATCAGCAGAATCATTCTGGATATAGTGCACGGCAAGAAGCAGATGGAGAAAACCAAAACAACGGAGGTGACGAGAAACACAGCCCTGCGAAGCTTGGTTCTGTCACCCACAGTCTTCCTCTTCAGCCTCTGTACAACCTGTGCGGTGCAGAAGACCAGGACAAAGAAGGGGATGAGAATCTGGGTGAAAAACACGATCTCCCTCAAAGTGTCTGTAATGTTGTCATCCTCGCGACCGTGGCTGTTGCAGCACTCGAACGTCTTGAGCATGGTGGGAATGGTCAGGGGGAGCAGGAGCACCCAGATGAGGACCGAAATGTGAGGTGATCTCTTCAGGACCTTGAGGAAGTTCTTCTTTCGGGGGTGGACTACGTTGAAGTAGCGGTCGATGGAGATGACGGTCAGGAAGGCGATGCTGGCCCCTCGGTTCAGGAATAGCATGAAGAGCATCCCCTTGCAGACGAACTCGTCGTTGCTGCGTCGCACCCCTATCTGAAAGTGGTAGGCCTTCACGGGCAGGCAGATAAGCAGAAGTATGTCGGCTAAGACCAGGTTGAAAAGGAAGATTGTGTTGCTGTTGGACTTCCAGAACTTCAGCTTGAAGATGAAGAGGTAGAGAACGGTGAGATTGAGGGGCAGGCCCACTATGAACTCCACTATCATCACGGAGGAGTAGAAGACGTACAGCTGCCTGTTTTCCGTTGTGCAGTTGTCTTCTTCCATAATCGCCAGTCCGGTGCTGTTGCCTTCCATTTGTCCAAGGAGTTTTGCCATATCTTGATGTAAAAAATGTGGTCTTCTTCAGTCGGTAAACACAGTAGAGGTTTGCGAGCTTTAGAGGAGCGTGCAGCCGGGAAAGGAAGCATCGGAGGACTGCTGCCGTTTGCAGACTGCTCTCTTACTGAGCGCTGTGCCTGCTCCCAGAGTAATAAATGACTCACGGCCGTCAGAGGTGTGAATTGTTCTGACTTGTTGGCGGAGTACCTCCCATGCCTGGAGAGGCATGTCACCACTCGCTGAGGAGATAAGCAGCCAATCCCGCGCAGCTCCTCCAGAAAAACACGCTTGCTCATAGAACACACTGCCATGGTCTGACCTCATTCCTCTTCTGCGAAACCCAGTTTTGCTCATTCTTCTTCCTTGTGTTTTATGGTTTAAGCAATAAATCAGTCATTAATCACCGTGGAGTGATCACCAAGGGTCTCGTTTAAGACATAATGGTTTTTCCCACATTTGACAACGCTCACATGCTTAATGCAGGGCAAGTGCAGGAAATGTGTCTGGCAGCTGAAAGAGAGATCATATCTTCCAGCTGCAGGAATGTGAATAATGTCAGTGCTGACTGTTGCCTGTAGCTACGCAGGGCAAAGTGCCATTGGCTGTTGCATCGGCCAAGGTGTGGGAGTGTTCAGTCGGTTAGAGGTCCGCATTCATCGCTATCTAGCGCCCCCCAGCTGCATGACCGGATGCCCGTGCCTTAATATTAAAGCTGCATATGAAAGCAAGTTTGCAATCGTCTGTGGCGTGAAAAGAAGCTTCAGAAGGCGGCTGCCATTGTAGATAGTTGGACATTACAAATTAAGGTGGGAATTGGAAATGTGCAGCCCCCCATTTGGTGCCAAAGACACATTTTGAAATGAACTGTTACTGTGAGACTGCGATGACTGTGCTTTGGGTATTTTTCAAAGCATAATATAAACATAATAATAAAAACCTACATGGCTCATTTCTGTATTTTAAGCTGTTCCAAGCATATGCTGCTCATGCTTTGCAAAATACCCAAAGCGCTGTCAACACAGTGTCACAGTTTATATCGATCCAAAAATCAATGAAAACTACTCCGGTTATACTCTTATGAGAAATAAAAAATAAAAAAAAGAACCTTTTACTGTGATGACAAAATAAAGGAGAAATGGGGCTGTCGTTTTTTTTTTTTTGTTACGCTTCCTGAGAACCTCCCTGAAATTCTGGAAGGCCAGTCCCAACAAGCTGCAGAATGTTGACAAGCCATGCTGAGGACATGATCATTGGCTAGCAAATCTGAAGGATTTTGGTTAACTTCCCTGGAACATAGTTTTTTTTTTTGTTTTTTTTTTTTGCTGACCGTATGGAACTGTGATCTAATAATACACTAGCGTGACTCCAGCCATTGCGGGTTTTTGATTTTAATCCTTCTCTGAGCAAGATAAAAGTGTTTTTGGGGAGGAAAAAACTCAAATTTTCTGTGTATTGATAGCGTCGGGCAAAATGCAATTGCAAAAGAATTCATGAAAAAATCCCTCTTGTTTTTCATAGTTATTTTTTGATTTAACTCAGGTGAAAAAAACAGATGATGTTTTTTTTTTTAGGGGGGGGAGGGTGTGAGGGTTTGCATTCAGGGGCAAGAATGTATTGTATTCTTAAGCTTTTTTTCTTTCTTTTTTTTGAAACAGCGCAAATGTAAAATTTAGGCCATGTTTTGATCAACATTTCAAAAGTATTTTATTTCTAAATGGAAAATATAGTTTTCATACAATTTATTTATGCAGAAATTGTGTATGCAGTAACTTTAAACTTTACTGAAATCTGATATCATGACTCTTCGTGGAACAGGCATTCAAGCCAAAGTGGATGAATGCACATTGGTTTTGTTTTTCAGTTTCTCACATACTCTCACTCTATCTCTTTCTTTCTCTCTCTCTCTCTCTCTCACACACACACACACACACACACATTATAGCTCACAGTTTGCTTAAAAAGTTAAAATCATGAATCACTCTTTGTTTGTTTCCTTAGGTAATCCAACATAAGAGGACTAACTCCACATTGAAACCTAGCTCACAGGTTATTTCCCAAAGTAACAAAGTGTTCTTTCTTACATTTAGTTTCTGGAACTGGATAGATATGCTATATTTTCTCATCACTTTATACATTATTTTTCTTGGCACGCATTCCATTATGCTTGTTGCATTTTTAACGGTGTGCTTGCACGTTTGTTAAGCATGGACATGACTTTACGTGTGTAAAAACTGCATTGCAATGGCTTTTGGTTCTCGGCCATGTTCAGCCCTGCCCAAATATGGTCGCAACATTTATTTTTGCATAATGATTCATGGCGTTGTTTCATGGCATGTTTGCTACCTCTTTTGTCTGGATGTGTGTGCAGGACTTTTGGTTGGAACAGGTCATAAGCCCAAAAAGTGTTTTGCACATAAGAGCATAACCCCTCATGGCGTGGCCTGGCAGGTGTGCATGAACTAGTTTTCTGTTTTAGCGCCCCTGGTCTTGTACTATGTTTTGATTGCTCAAGGTTTCCCGAAAACCACAAATTATTTTTTCCTGACAGTATCTCGTGTTTTAGATGAGGCAGTTCCTGAGAAGGATGAGGTAGATCTCAGAAACCTCTCTCCTATCAAAGAGGAAGGCCCCGAGGCGGGTGAAGACCTCTGTCCCATCACCCCTTTTGGGATAAGGAGAAAGCCTCCAGCCAACCCTGAGGAGAGGTACTTTACAAACAAATTAAGGCTCCAGCTAACACCATTTATGCAAAGTTAAACTTTCTGTACTTTCCCAAATGTCCACAGTGTGAGTCAACTTGGACGTCTTTGTATTGTCATATTTACATCTGTGTTTTAGACCCATTCGACCTGCAGTCGGAGTGCGGCAGAAAACCTTTGAGGAATTTCTTGAAGAACAGCTGAAAGCGGATCAAGACATTCTGCAAAAAGAAAAACAGGTATCAAAAGAGAAAGGTATCAAAACAGGTATCGGAAGGTTTCAGAGAAAACATTTCCCTCCATAACTGTTCCTGGCAAATAAATACAGCTCTGACCAGTGAGCACCCAAGTCACCTTCATTCTTTTATTGATTGGGGTTTGGGCAGGGGAGGGAGTGGGGGGTGGGGGGGTGGGGGGGGGGGGCATGGGTCAGCTGTCCATCTGCATTCTGACTCTTCCCAATGCCGGTGCGACATTAATCTTCCCTCCGCAGGAAAGGAAAGAGGTACAAGCGCTGGAAAGTAAGTATTTCCTGAGGAAAGGAGAAGGAATGTTCCGGACTGAGAAAAGCAAGGACGACCTTCAGAGGGGCCAGAGGCGAGCGTCCCTCGTCCCTCCCCCCAGGAGAGCGAGTCTCTTGGGCCGGGAGAGACGTCTGTCGGCACCCTGTCTGCACAACGTGGAGGAGGGGGAGGTGGACGGAAACCCCCCTCCCGGTCAGGTGAGGGGTAGCCCGGCCCCGCTGATGACGGCCGACGGGTCGAGTGAACGAATGGGAGCCGACCTCGCTCCTCAACCGGAGAGCGATGTCAAACTTGAGGTAACGCCGCAGAGCAATTCCGCAGAAAGCATTGTTCTGAACTGTAGCGCGACGGAGGCTCCGCCTCCTACGAAAATACCCGATGACGTGGGGTTGCACCGACGCCTGTGTGTGGCTGAAAGGGACTGCACCGGCACTACTCAAAGGCCAGGGGGCACTAATGAGTCACAGAGGTCGCAGTCCTTTGACCTGTCTGACAGGGAGTGGGTTTCCTCCAGAGGCCGGCATCATTCTAAGGACAGTCCTCACGTTGGCCCGTTGAGACCAAGCGTCGGGTTCAAAAAAGTCAACGACCACATTGTAAGGATTTCTGCAGAATCAAGCCTTGCGACAGTTTGCAGGGATGAGATGAGTGACACCCAGGGTGGTTGGGAGGGGAGGGGCCTGGCCACAGAGACCAATGGGGGTCCTCCTCGGTCTCCGCCCCCGAGTAGCTCCGGCAGCGAGGTGGACCCCGTGCGCCAACCCCGCGAGCTGGCTGCCTTCCAGGCCCCGCCCACGCCGGGACACAAGGACCAGAACCTGGACCTGTCTGAGGATGACTACGCCAGCGATGCCCCTAGCGAGGCAGAAGGGCCCTGGGGCCCCAGCGGCCCTCACGGCCCCGCCCTCCTCCAGAAGCTTCTCAACAGCAGCAGCAGCAGCAGCTCCGGCAGCGACGAAGAGGAGCTTGTGGCCTTACACGGGCGGACAGCAGCGGCTCGGCCGCCGCACGCTAAGAATTCTGGGAAAGCCGCCGTGGAGAGGAGAGCCCGTACGCGGCAGGCCCCTGCCAGACGTGGAGCCAAGGGGAAGCCGAATCCCCCTCCCACCGCAGAGCTCGTACCGAGCCCGTTCCCCGTTGCAAAGACCGAAATCAAAGAACCGGCTCACAGCGCACGCTGTGATAGGTCACTGGGTTCCGGGGACAGCCAGTGTGGTGAGTGTACATGCATGTTAAACTACTCCAGTTCCACATCATCATTTCATTTAAATTAACCCTTATTTTAATGGCTGTGAATATGCATTTGTATTATGGCATCTTACTTTAAAGGCCTTAGTGTTGACAGTCCTCTGTTATGCAGGAAATGAATCCGTGTTGATGCTGAGACATGAGAGGGACCCTGTCCTGAGAGCCAAAGCAGAAATGGACCATGCTGCAGTACTGGAAAAAATGAAAGAAGAACAAAGCAAAGCTTTGCAGTTTCTCAGGTGAACCTGCAATATTGTTGAAAGAACCATGAATTGAATCGAATGGAAATAAGTTAAATATTTACCCCAGCATTCAGTGTGACTGAAATGCCGTTAATGGCATACGCCCAGTAATTCCACATTGTCAGTGACGCAGGAAAAGTCAACATATCAAGATAAAGGGTAAAATTACATAACTGAAAACATTTAGCCAGCTCTTGAAGTGTGTTCAGTAGACTAACCAAGAAAGAACACAACAACACACCTAAACATAGTAATTTCAGTATATATTTACTGTTTAGTTCATTTGTTAATCATTAAATGCTCCAATAGGTAGCTCATGGTGTTTGTAGATAGATCTTATTTGCCGTAAGGTTTTTTTATGTATTGTCAGGTCAATTGTATTCTGCAGTTAACTTCAAAGTAGGTTAATCCTTTGCACATGAATACACATTTGTGGTTAAGATGACTGATGGAAAAAGTACCTAGCAGGTAGCTGCAAGAGAGGCTTTACTAATTGCATGTTATTGGTGTTTTTTTTGAGCAGGGAGAAAATGGATAGATCTGAGTATGAAAAAAGAGATGACCTCAGTGAACGTGGACACACGTGTGCTCTCAATGATAGTCTGGTTTCAAGGAAAGAACCAGTAATCCCTAATATGGATTTACAGGTACTATAGGCAAATACTCATGTGTTAAAGTATATATCATTGTCATCGTAATGTTATAATTACACTCATCTACAATTTAAAGTAGTGAAACTGAATATGTAGGGCTGTGGTGTAAATGAACAAAATTGATAAACTTTAAATCTAATCTAGTTTTAGAACAGTTCTCTTCACTCCATTTTGAGTTTGGCAGTTTGCTTAACAAGGTTAGCACTGTCACCCACATCAATGCAAGGTAAACTGCAGCTGGAGTGTATGTGCTTGCATGTGAGCCCGTGCCTGTTTTTTTTTTTAACACATTACAGCACTACAGGTGAGAAGCGCTGTTTGGAGGAGAGGTGTAGCTCTCACTGGCAAGTAATGGTAGCCAATGGGCAACTGCCGTGTCACTGGGAAGACCCGTTACAGTGGTAACAGGGGAAACCCACCAGTCAAGGGAAAATAAAACCAATTGCATTTCACTGCTGTAGACTTCCGGTCATAGACAGATAATATCAGGTGTCAGGCACATATGTGGGATTGTAGAGCCTCGAGTCGTACCTGTGATACTTTTATCAATTTGGGAGCCACACAGCATAACCTGGTATTTCTGTTGTGCAATAAAAAAAAACTCATTCATGCCATGTTGGTAAAGTGTGTAATAATCAGTACATTTCATTGTGTGCACTCAGGAGCTGAGGCTGCAGATGCTGGCCCTGCAGGAGCAGTTCAAGCAGAGGGAGTCCCACTGGCAGCTGACTCACGAGCGGCTGCGGGACCAGCTGGAGGCCGTGACCAGAGAGAATGCGGAGCTGAGAAGAGAGTGCACTGTTTCTGGAGCACACCACCAAGAGGCCCGGAGGACTAACGACATGCTGCCCAGGCCTCCCAGCAGAACAGAGACCATGGTGAGAAAACATAGTTTGTGATAATTATGAAAACGAATGCGCACAAGTTACAATCCTCTTCACGGCTGTTAAATTTCAATGTCAGAATTTGTACCAATGTATTAAATGTGCCGTTTCACATTCATATTTATTGACAAAATTTATGTACATGTATATGTTAAATGTCACCAGAGGGTCATCACAGGATTACAGAAGTGAAAAACAAGAATCGTGCATTTAGTTACTAAACCTGTTCCCTTGCTGCACTGAGCTGTCTGAAGCCGTAGTTTCGGGCACCTGTCAGGTGAAGAGGGAGGAGAGGACTTCCGCCCGCCCCAGTCGCAGCTGCACCCCTGTCGGAAGAAAGTTGCGGGTCGACAGTTCGCCATCAGCAAAGCCTGAGGGCCAGGTACCGCCCTTTACTGAGCTATGTGGATGCTCATCCTTAAAAATGGCACATTACAATGATAATACAGAGCAGCCCCAGTCTCAATGAGGTCTTTGCTGTTTTTGTTGGCTAAAATTAATAAATATGCATCCAAATATAAGACACATATTCCTTTTTTTAAATTATATTTAAAAACCATGACAAAGCTCACTCCCTGTGTAAGCGAGTGTAAGACACATAATTGTATGTGCTATTTCAAAATTATATAATTGAATTTTTACTAAGAAACAAATCTGCATGAAATTTTAAGTCCAATTAACTGTAACACAAGGCTTTGAGCGAGAATGTTTGCTGCTCCAGTCTGGTATAAGCTAAAACTGGTCCCATTTTGTGCAGCTCAGAAACTGAAGCTAGTTGAGCCTTCACAAGTGATACAGAGATAAGAAACTAGGTTAGAAACCTGGGGTTTTGTACTTGCTACTTACTGTGTTAGGGCATGTTCTTTTGGAATGTACCTATGTGGTGCTGTTGTTGTACAATCGGTTAAAGCGGGATTTTTCAAACTTGTGCAACTGCTATAGACAATGTGGTGACCTTGTGCCTCATAGTTTTGCGCCTATGACTCTGACAGTATAACAAAAACACAACTGGCTGTGTTTGACTCCAGGCAGATGTTGTGCTTCGCCTTAAGTTAATATGGCAAAAGAGCACCTCTCAGTGGCTGTATTAACCAACTGCATGTGCATTACAACCACTTGATAGCAGTCCAAATCGCAGTGAAAAAGAAGCACCGTGTAAAGAAAAGTAGGACGTATTCAGTTAAGATTCAGGGGCAGACTTTATAAATCCTTTGACATGATTGGCTTGTTGCATTAATTCTGTTATGAATTGTGGGAACTGTTATGAGACTCTGCTCTCGTGCAGAGGAGAGAGCGAAGGGAATCTGTGGGATCAGTGCCCGGGGCTTTATCTGACAAAGGTCCACCCGCTCCCCGCACCCGAAGTAGCACGCCGGTGTTCAACAGACCTCCCATCCAGAAGAGGGCAGCGCCCATTACCACTAACTCAGTAGGGACCCTCTCATATTCTTTTCTCAGTGAATGAATGAATAATACTCTGCTAGGGTCCTGTTTATGTTTTTATATAATGGTATATACTAAAAAAAAAGGAGAAGCTTAATTTTTAGTCACTACTGCTACATGTTGGATGTGGAGTTTTATTTTTCTTTCAAGACATTTTCATGAAAATTCTTTGTATTTCCACAGTTCATTTCCCAAATTATATTCATATGACAATCCTTTACATTAATATAATTTACTCATAGACTTAATTCAGAAGCAGGTATCTTAATTTTATGAACGGATGACTGTATCAGCAGACAATTCATACTGTAACTTCATGTATTTCTCTTCATTAGTGCCCCATGTTAGAATAGGATTTTACCTTTTGGCTTTGTCTATGAGGCCTGAAATGCCACCCATCAGCCAACTTTTTAGGCTAAATTTAATTTGTATTGAGTTGGGCAAGTGTGAATTGCATTTGGGAGTGCTTTCCAAGCACCCACTAATAATTTATAATAGTTAAGTGTAACAAAGGGCACTGTCAACTTTCTAGGTAAAGGTCAGCATTATTTATTCATAAGATTGCAATGAATATGGTCAACGCCTTTTACAGGAGATAAGTGTTAAATTCTGATTTCACATTTTCATTTTATCTCGTTTCTAATTTACGAGCATTTTGAAGGCAGGTTCAGTAATACATGGAGCAAGTTGTGTGTCAGAATCCTATACTGTCTGCTCAGATCCTCATTTAAGCTGTGTAAAAACCATCAGATAGAGGTTATTTCAGGAGTAGACAGGATTCACTGCTGCTTATAAAACCATTAACTTTCATTTTCATTTTCCTTGTTTTGGGTTGGATGTTATATTTTAACCCTCACTTAGCAACATAGATAGGATCAGAGAGCACTTTTAAATGCTTCAGGGTGGTTTCTGAGCCTCCAGCATTATGCTATTGCTCTCTCGGTCTGCATTTATATGTAGGTTACAGTGCTATGGAGGTACCAACCTTTAAAAGAGATGCATATAGAATAGAGATTTTATGTAGAAACTTTTTCTTGTTTCTCCTTCCATTTGCCTGCCATTGTTTTTCATCGATTGCTCACTTCAACGCAAATGCTCAGAGGACAAAGGGACCTGCATCACCTTCCACAAGTAAGCATTGTTACATTGGCCTGGTGTGGTCGTAAAAAAAAAAGCATGCAGTATGAATACATATTAAAGAATATCATTCATAATTTCCATGTCTTCCCTGGATGAAACGGCCTTTTCCCAAAACAGGACAGCAGTCCTCCAATTTTGGAAGCTCTCAGGATACTGAGACACCCTGCAGTCCTGAGAGACCCTCTTCCAAACAGCACAGCAGCCGTAAAGAAAAGGTATTCATTCATTAACCTTTATTTATACCGGGTAGGTTGACCCACTGCAATATGAGTAAGCTGCTATGTTGTACCTTAGCAGGTGAAGCATAATTTTTTTTAATTTAAACTTTTTTAATTTAAACTATTTACCCAGGGTAGGTTCGCTGAGCACGGATGCTCTTTTGCAGCAACGCCCTGCTTCACACTCATACACATTCACACCTGGGAGCTGCCCAGTACAACCACAATCCTCTATTGTTGGCCACTGAGCAGCTCCACATAAATGAGCTAAGACAAAGTTTTTCAAAAGTACATTTTGTCAGCCATTTTAGCTGTCTAAGATTGAGGGATATGTGGGTGCTATACCGTGAGGGCGAAGCCTGAGCTCTTACAATTGGTCCAGGGCGTGTCCGGGCAAGGGGAGCACCCACCAATGCCGAGGGCTGACAGGTGCCAGAGCTCCGCCCACAGCGGCAGACGCACGCCAACAGCGAGGAGACCGGCGTCCTCAGAGCCTGAACACAGGGTAAGGGCAGAGCCACACATCCGTTCTCCAGTGTGCTCTGTGGCCGCGAAGAATCGGCTCTCATTGAAATTAATGGGAGCGATTACGAATTTGCTTGTCACCTGAGGATTTGTGGCTCTACTCGAATGGAACCTCACTCCACATGAGATTCCGCAACATCACCCATTCACCTTCACTCCAGTCATATGCACTGTATACCAAGCTGTTTGGGCATATTATTAATATAGTTTAATGACATATTTTTTATCGGATGAACCAACCTCAATTTAGGTTAAAATAAATCAGTGAAAATAATAAAAAAGAAAGATGTCCTTCAGTTCAGTCTCTCGCACTGTGGCAAGGCTAAATCTCTTTGTGAAATGGACACTAAATAATGGCGTTTGCTGTGATTGGAGACATACTGCTTTCGCACTCAGGAAACCAGACACAATCCTGACGCGCCGAGGTGGTCAGCTTCAACCGTGGCGCACAAGGGGCCTGACGATGAGTTGAGGGAGGAAATACGTTATCCAGACGGCAAGGTAGGAAATTCTAGAACCCGGATACAATTATGTACCTGTTAGCTCTGCTGATGTAATGTTATCCACAGCAATTAGCATTATTGACAAAGCACGGTATGTAAGTTAAGATGTGTGATATCGTAAATGTGCTCATTGTCACCTGTTGCACAAGCCTTGTCTTGAATTTCTGTGAATGCGCTTTAACTGTTCTTTCCTCATACTTTTAGCATGCAACTAGATCACTGAAGTAGCCTGTAGGAATCCTTACAATTTACCAGGGAGCTGAACAATCCCTGAAATACACTTTCACATTATTACAGTGGGTTATTTCACGGTAGAATCATGAGCCTCTAAAATGCATTTTGGTGCCATGACAGATAGAGCGGCTTTTCGCAAACGGCCGTCGCACCGTCGTATTCCGTAACGGAACAAAAAAGGAGATGTCTGCAGACGGGAAGTCGATCACGGTCACGTTCTTCAATGGCGACGTCAAGCAGATTCTGGCTGACGAGAAGGAGGTAGACGTTTACTTGGGTATGTTCTCAGTCTCCTCTTACAACTTGTTTTTTATGGAATTAAACAACTTTGTTTTTTTAAATGATAGGTTTACTATTACGCTGATGCACAGGCGACCCACACCACTTACCCAGATGGTCTTGAGGTCCTAAAATTTCCAAACAACCAGATCGGTAAGAGTTGCTTCGGAATGCTTCGGAATGGCCCTGAGCTTTATCAGAGCCTTAGAATGGTACAGATCCGTAATGAACTCTTTCAGCCTTTAAAATTGTACATGAGCGCATACCGTCATTTGTTTCCTCCAGAGAAACATCACCCCAATGGCACAAGCGAGATCATTTTCCCAGATCAGACGGTCAAGTATGTCTACCCCGATGGCCGCGAGGAGAGCGTCTTTCCTGACGGAACCGTAGTGAAGCTTGCCAGGCAAGATCCGTCCTGCCATCCAAAATTCAACAGTAGCCATAGCAGTGATTGTGGGAAGTGGCTTTTATCCATCTTGTAATCTTCTGTACTTCGTGTGCAATCTGTAGGAACGGGGAAAAGACATTAGAGTTCAGCAATGGACAACGGGAGATCCACACTTCGCAGTACAAGAGAAGAGAATATCCAGACGGGACCGTGAAGACAGTCTATTCAAACGGAAGACAGGAGACCAAGTATTCTTCAGGAAGGGTACGCATTAAGGACAACGATGGCACAATGATCATGGACAAGAACTAAGTGAAGAGACATCAGTTTTGATGTCCGGTGTGTGCTTTTTTTTCAGAAATTTCCAATTATGTTTGTTTTTCAGACCTAAATAATTGAACAATTTCAGAATGTGGCTTTATTTATTGTAGGTCTTGTGCATTTTGTATTTTTTTGAAAAAAATTTTTCATTTATTTTCATTTATTTTTATTTATTTATTATTATTTTTCATGCCTAATCAATTGAACAATTTCAGAATGTGGTTTTTTATTTACCATAGTAAATAGGTCTAGTGAGTTTTGTACGATATACACTATTTTAAATATAATTTTTTCATAAATATGTATTGTTGCATATATGCAACAATGTTTAAATGTCTGTGTATATGTTAATGAAAATAATTAAAATGGTACAATAATAACATTTTGTATTATCTTAATGATGAATCGTAATAAAATATGGCTGTAATATCCTGTCTGTAAATAATTAATCATGAATACGAAATACACATCTTAGTTTTTATAAACATAAATTAACATAACCTAGTTTACTGCAGTTAAATACCATCGCATCTCACGTCTGGAAGACCAGTATGGTGCTGCATTCTCTTGACCTCTGTATCAATAGGAACCTAATGAAGCATGAATATTTGATTATTTATGAGGTCCTCACCTTTCTGTTGCCACTCATAGAGGATTAAGACACAAGGGCATGCACCTTGTGACCTTCTAACCTGCGTATGATGCCAGTGTGCAGTCTCTGATTTCACTTCATTAGATATGCATTTCAAATGGCCTGTCTCTCATGCAACAAATGTGTTTTAGCCACTGTGCTTGTGCTAAGATTAACCGTAGAGCATATTCAGAAATGGGAATGTGTAATATTCCTTGCGGAAATGCAAGGAGGTCACCAGGTGCACTGACAAGATTCCCAGCCAGGCTCTCTCAATCTGGGCACATAATCATCTCTTTGATCCAGTTCAAAATCATACAGATGCTACTTAAGTTTAATTTGTTATTATTATAATGACCATAATTATAGCAGTATGTTGCTATCTGTGATGCTACTCAATGTAAACTGTGTGGTTTTGGTTTTGTAGAGTGATCTTCTTCAATATCCATCAAATAAAGTGTAGTCACTTCTTAAACCTCTATGAACATGAACAAGGTCAAAGTGCAGGGTTGTGCTATGCTGACAATTATATGGATACAATACATCTCAGGAATCCATACTGAACAAAGGGCAAAGTACAGAAGCAAGCAACGCTTTTGTACAGAGGTTTATTAAAAAAGGATTAAGTTTTAATAGTTCATTACATGGATATCTTATTGACTCCTAAGAGTTTCTGGAAAGCACTGTCATTGTCTTATAAAAGTTCAGGAACGTTCAGTCAAGTTCGGGTGGCACACAATCACCCTGTGGGGCAGCATTCGCTGAGGAGTGGTGGGTTCCTCGGCCCCCAAAACAGCGGGCCAAATTTGTCCTTTTCCAGGCACCTGCCTAGGCTGTCTCGTCTTCTTCGCTTCACCACGTGACTGCGTGGGGACGCCAGCCAGTTGGTGATTCTTTGAACCTCTTGGGCGGCGGTCTTCACGTCGAGCTTGTTCCGTGAGGCCTTGAGAGTGACCTCGTTGAAAGGAAACGTCAGTATGAAGTCACCCACGCGGGACAGGGGCCTGCGGTTTTCCTTGGTCACGTGGTCCCACGAGTAGGTTGGAGGCGTGTATTTATGAATCTGAATGGCGGGCAGCTTCCACAAACGCACTGGCGAGGGCTGCTTGACACTGTCGACCGGAGCCGGTGCACTGTTTTCAAAGAAGGCTTCTGAGTCTATGGTCTCGGTCCACAGAACATGCTCTGAGGTTCTTGAGATCAGAGGATATGCCCTTCTGTCCCCTTCCGCCCTGGCTGCCTTTGTCTTTGGACGGGGTTTGAGACGGGGGCCGTGAGACGGGCGGGAGGAACGCGCGGCATTTTCCCGAGCAGATCCGATTTGCTTTGTCTCAACTAACGGGAATCCTCGGGAATCGGAGCACCCTACACTGTCGTCATGCAGGGCATCAACATGCGACTCCCCTTCGCCTTGGTCGTCAGGGTTCGGCTTGTTCGTAAACCTGGGAAACAGCAACACAGGGGAGAATGATGGTTGCATACACCGATGGCTAAAATAGGAAGGGTGTCTGTGCCGCTGCCTCAAGTAGCCTCTTTGTCGAAGGCTATCCACCTTCCTGTAGCCCATCAAATCAAAGAGGTCGTTGAGAAGTCCCTTCTTCACCACCACGTCTGCCGGGCAGTCTAGGGACAGGGCGGGGCTGTAGTTCACCTCAAGAAGCCACGGCTTGAAGCTGGCATCGATTAGAATGTCAAAGCCTAAGAGCTCAATGCAGTTCGGACTGCGGGGAATAGAAGGTGCGATGGTGAGCAAGGTCAGGGTAACAATGCTGTTGATTCTTTGCCAGAGGAGAAGCTCGTCAACGCCCTGGTTGTGTAGAAAGCTGCGGAATTTACTCATTGTCCACTTACACCCCGGACCAACTTGCTCTTTGTCTTTGGTGTAGAACTGCCCAAACTTGTTGATGCTGGTGTTGGTTAGATGAGCATAAAGGTTGTCCAAGGAGGTTAGATCGTACTTCTCTGTCGCAAACCGCACCAGACCCTCTTGGTGGATGTAGACAGTTAGAGGGTGAAAACTCTTCACGCAGACATAGATACGAAGGTCAAACTTATACCCCGAGATCAGCAACGGGTCGCTGACGTACCTCTGAACAATGACCGATGAGTCGTACGTCAAGTCTTTAATGTCCTCAAAAATGAATATTCCCCTTCCCCGGGACAGATCCACGGGCTTGCAGATCCAGTACCCGGGCCTCCCTCGGTTCGCCAGTCGATTTCTGCTGTACTCCGCCAGGAACCTCGTGTAGTCATTCGGAAGGATGAAGGCAGTGGGACTGAAGTCATAAAGGGCGGAGCTGAAAGTGCCTTTCATCCTCTTTAGGTTTCTGGCCAGGCAGTCCTTGCGTGTTATGCCCACGGTCTTTGGGTGGTGGTTGAGCCTCTGCCAGGGCATAACGGTTTCGTAGTCCGCGTTCCGGAACGTGGAAGAACGCCAGTGGAGGTTCCAGTCTCCCTCCTCCTGCTCCTGTGGGTCAAACTCCACCCAGCCACGCTCCAGGAGTACCTCCCTCACCAGATCGGGACCACCTTCCTGTAACCGGAACACCATGGGTGTGACCCCACATACCCCTGCTGCCATACCCCCCAAGCTACGCCCCAGTTCAGCTCCTGAAAAAAAAAATCATATTAAGGATTTAAAATGCTAATCAAGAAATGTAACATTTGAGACAAAAGACATTTTCTGATGCCACATATTTTCATCTGATTCAATGACCTTGCCTATATTTTCCAGCTTGTTGCTTTGATCAAACTTATACCCTGGAATTATTATGAAATCTACAGTTCCTTTTTTTCTCCTGAAAAATATTATTTTTTTAAAAGTAAAAGTAAAATGAAGCGTATTATTATATTGGTTTCTAAGCAGTATGTCATTGTTTCCAGCTCAAAGCAATTATTAAGAATGCAATAGACACGTACAGTATGTCTTGGTCAAGAACAGTTGTACCTGATACTGTGACGCTGCACTTTTTAAATACCTTTCTGCACCTCAAAAGAAAACAGTACACCCTATAGAACAATACTGCCATGACGAGTGTAAAAGTAACTTAACACCCTTAATGATAACTTAACTTGTCAAACAGTCACACTCTGATCATATGTGCATAACTTTTTGTTGTCAGTGTAACTGAAAACACAGGTGTTAGTCCTATTGACTACTGCAGTACTTCTTTAACAGCATCCACAGCTCCCACGATACCCCAAACCCCAAGAACGGCAACATTATATACAGTACCTCCCTCCACCAACAAGTATTTTAGGCTGCATTCATTTCATTATTTTCTTTGCACAAATAAATATTTAGACTGAATGTTACAAATTATGATATGTCACGTCTGAATAAAAGTCAAGGCAGCATTATTATATCATTATGGTAAATTAATGGACCAGATTCTGATGTTTAACATTGGCCACTCTTGGTAACACATGTATTTGATATAGTCATTAATTAATTAATTAATTAATTCATTCATTCATTCATTATGCCTATGCAGAGATCTACATAAATGGAACACAAAGGAAAAACGTATTATTATTAATAATAATAATAATCATCATCATCATCATCATCATCAAATCATAATATTTTTGAAGGCTTTCACATCTTGCAAGAATAATTTGTTTACATGTACATGCATTTGACTGTCTACCTGTGATCTCAATTTTTTAAATGGTGTGCAATCTGAACCACTTACCTGGCTTGGGTGTCCTGGTTCTGAGGTTTAATCGCAGCTGTGTGTCTCTTCTCTCAAGTTTCAGACAAGGTCAGACAGGTTTTATTAGCCAATCGCCAGGTTTCTGTTGCTAGGATACCCACCGCGTGGTCTTCTGTTAGTGCATCTGGTCAGGAATAAGTAACTTGACGACATGCTAGCCAAATGTAAATCATTTTTGTAGGTTGTAACATCAATCATAATATGTCAAATCTGTACAATTAGGTAAAATAATACATTTCTTATTAACCAGGATTATTTAGAAACGGTTGTATTTTCATAACTGTCTGTATGTTATTTGTATTCCAAGTGACCAAACTCGAGTTTTAACCTACTTCTTAACGCTTACATCACACAGTACCAGCACCTGCAAGACACTGCAAGGAATTCCAACAGTATCCCACTGCCAATAGTTGGTAAGTGCTGCCTCCTTCTGGTCATGAGCACTCACCAAAATGCTGGAATAACATTTTTTTTTTAAACCAGCTTTTATAATATCTGACAGTGATGCTGTTGGCAATATTTTGACGACCTTGGTCGCTGTCCTCAGAGACAAGTCTTTTATAAACCCTATCAAAATCTTTAGCATAAGATGTGAATTACAGAAATCCAAAAGGAGAAATATTTTACAGCCTTATTTTCACGGCACTCTTCAAAGGGCTGAGGTCCATCGAACTTGCTTTCAGTTTGTTATCGCCACAGAAGCACCTCTTTTTGGTGCGACATAATTATCAGATAATTATCAGGCGTTGTGTAAAGCCCGTTGCACTGCGCAGAACGTCTGTGGTTGCCCTCGTTCCATTTTTCCGCCATTTCTTTGTCCATAGTATCTTGATCCATAAAACTGCAGTGCACCGTCCACCAGTCCTATAGCACTAACTTGCGCCTGCACAAACACATTTCACGTGAATGTGACAGGTGATCGGGAGAAGGAAGGAAACACATTCCTTCACGTAAGTCTTGTTATGACATGTTCTTTATTCTTATTCAAAATACCAAGTGCTTTTTATGGCTTTAGCGAAAGTCATAAAAATAAGTTATGGCATGTTATTTAGTTTAATATTAACATTTAGCTAGATTTTTTTTAATAAGCATTTCCCATGTTGAAGATGCAAAACGCCCTGCACAATAAACTATATTTAAAGCACAATATACTGTTATAATGCACTCTTGATATGTACATGACTAACTATCTAAAACCGGTGTGTAGTGTTCGGTTGATGTGTGCTCTATTACAAAGTCATGTGGTCTACAAGAACAGCGTTTTAGGATTTCTATTTTGTTCCAATCGCCTGGATTTGCTAATTTGCACAATTCTTCTGCCAGGAGGTAGAGCTAATCAGTGAAATCAGCTGGCTGAGTTCATGTGTGGAAGAAACTCTCTGACACCTTCAGCTTTCCACCTCTGCCGATGGCTGAACGACTGAGCCAGAAGCTCACGTATTACGGGCTTTCTCTTATCTTGTACGTCTACATGCCCTGAATGGGGAAGAGCAGGAAGAACATAGTTCTAGTTTGACTGGCACTGGCTGCTGAGGGAAGCAAAGTTTATTTTTCCAGCTGAGGTGAAGGTTGCGGGTGGTATCGACACGCACAGCTGTGCTGCCCCTCTGGGAGGGTATAAAATATTCCTGTAAATAACAAATTTTTACTATGGTGCTGGTTCTGTCAGCTGGTACGCTATCTGTGGAAATATCTTACAAGATATTTCTCCTCAACCCGACAGTTATAAACATGATTTTTTTTTATTTTTTAAACATGATACAAATTATACAAACATATAATTTCACTTCCTTTAGTACTTTAATTTTAAGACTGACAAAAGTGAAAACATTTGGTAGCAGCAAAAATTCTGATGAGGACAGTAGAAAAAGAAATATGTATAAGCAAAACCGGAAGACAAGAGTTCAGAACAAAAGTCCCATTCAATGCTCTCATTCCTTCTTCCAAAAAAAAGCTCCAAATTTACACAAAACATATTGCCAGCCTTATGGTAGCATGGTAATGTTGCTGTGTTACAGTGTAAGACACCTAGGTTCCATTTCTAAACCTGGCAACTGAGCTCTGAACAGACCATCTGTGTCAGGAGTCAGATACACATAGGAGTTTTATGCGTGCTAGATGAATATAGGAGTTAAGGCAATGAAAGGCACAGCCACGAGGCATTGTAGGAATGTTGTTGAATTGTATGCTGGGAAACCAGCATTCACTTTTCACTTTTCAAATTCCAGGTGCGTCGTAGCATTGTGTAGTCCTGAGATATAATAAGACCTGTTTAAGTTCCTTCAAAACAATTAGTCCCAAGAATAATTCTCTTTGCAGTTTGCCCTGGCACCTTGCATGGTGCTTGGTTCTGAGCCATCTACCCTTCATTAACTGTCTGATACATATCAAATTGTTTATTTTTAGTGAGGTTCCAGAATTCTAAGACTCTATTAGACTCTTAGAATTCTAAGCCTCTTTTGGTAAATTGTTTGTGCAAGTTTCATTGGATAATTATGGCAATATGCATATTTTATTTTATCAGAATAAGTGCAATATTGTTTAAACCTGCGAATACAATATTGGATAAACTTGGCATTTTCAAAATGACTGAATCCTTATCATCCATCATACTGTAAATAATGTCAGTTAGTTCAAGGCCATATTGATCAAAGGCACAGTCAACAGCAGTTTTTTTTTTTTTCTGGAGCTAGTACTTTTTTTGCAGATACTAACTTATAGTAAAGCTGGCCTTTCAAGTCTATACTGGAATGAAGAGAGAATTATTTTTGGGACATGTTGTAGTTTTTAACTATAAACCCAAACCACTATGTGCAAGGACTGAGTCCCGGTCATAAAACTAGATTATGTTATAATAATTTAAAAATAGCAGTGCCTTGGAAAGGGAGAAGTTATTGCATTTCTGACAGACTCATCGTTGTCTGCACATAGTTCGCCCAAGCAGCCACTTTTCTACAGCTTGGTTTCAGCTTTAATTTGTGTCGTTGGCGCAGTCAGACCCTGGTCCTTGCCCTCTTTTTTCTCTGTGACATCATGGCTGGGCTCCACCCCTGGAGTAGGATTCCTGCGTTCTTCCCACTCTACCCATGCATAGAGCACCATTGAAAGAATCAGGACAAAGATCAGAACGTAGAGCTTGGAGTCCAGACAGATGAAATTGCTGTACGCGAAGGCGATCACAAATCCCACGGACTCCCACATTCGATAATTGGCAAACGCTGCCTCCTTCTGGTGTGGGAACAGAACCCCATAGAGTGCTGAAATTTGGGGGGGAAATAAAAGAAAGCATTGTTAATTTAATCCTGGACAAAACATTCTGAGATTCTCGCATCGGATAACCATAGCTCGCAACATAGGCAGGACGTTATTTTGCAGGAAGTTGAGAGGAGAGAACTCGCCATTGGTTTGCGTCTGCCACACCGCATCCCCCATTCCCCAGAGGGCAGGAAACACAAAGAACACTGGTAGCTGGTCTGGATGGGGCTTCCAGAACAGCAAAGCGATGATGCAGGAGAAGTTTACCACTGCAGCTGCGGGAGGAACATACATGGAGTTGAAAGAGAAGGATAGAAAGAGAGAAATTTAGTCCTTTTAATTTTCTTTAATATGTCTGGTTTCTGGCATGGAGTTAGGCTCATAGTGCCCGAAGAGCAACAGTACAGGAAAGCAGCGTGTATTCTACTAACTAACGCAACTTGAGTTTCTGATTTTTATGACCCGTGGATGTTTCTTACCCAAGGCAAACAGTGCCACTCTCCCGGTGTACTGCGCCAGCCTCCCGAAAGTAAAAGAGCAGATGGAGTTGGTGGCACCAAAGCATATCATCACGTATCCCACAAAGTGTATGCCCAGGGCACAGGTCACGTAGTACTGCAGGAGCACAGCACACAAATCCTGGGAAACTGCTGGCATTTCATGGACAAGAATGTTTTCCAACAGTCCCACGTTGGCTGGCATGCGCTGTATTTCAGCCAAACAATGATTTTGTCGAGTATTGACCCTTTGTCTAGTATTTCCTTGTGTCCTTCAAATCGCATTTGCAATTAATGAATTTCTGTGATAAATGTGATGGGATTAAATGTGTATGGATTATGTCCTTATTTATGGTCATTTACTGTTTTTTTATGATAATTCATACCATTGTGTATCTAATTATATCAGAGTTTAATCATTGTGTTTATCTTTCTCTGTCTCTGAGAGTCGCTCTCTCATTCTCTTGCACTCTCGTTCTTGCTCTCTCATTCTCTCTCTCTCTCTCTCTCTCTCTCACACACACACACACACACACACACAAAGAACAGGCGTGTCCCCTCACCTTGGTGTAGTCCCCAGCGAGGAACCCCTGCTCAAACCCGCTGTACATGGTCAGTGGGATGAGGAGCAGCTGCCGCTTGTCTCGGAGGTGTTTAAAGGTGGCCAGGAAGGTGTTCCAGAAGGGGTCCCTGTTCCCCCTGAACTCGCGGGCCGAGTCCCTGTCTATGTTATCTAGAAACACGGCCACCAGTAACATGGCCAGGAGCCCCACACCTGCAGAGGGCCGAGACACACACTGAGCATCTTTCATGACTGAAATTACTATGAAATGTAATGTAATGTATTGTGCGCGTCTCTGCTGTTATGATAGTAAATTTGTGAGACGGTTTTATTTGTTACAGAGTATAGCCAGGGCCACAGATTGGGGGGGGAGGCACTTTGTCCTGGAAACCCGGCAGGGTGTGACTATTTTTAATTTGTTACAAAATATATTGGGGGATTCCCCCAGTATATTTTATCCCAGGCCTGATAGCATTGCTGCGGCCCTGAGGATAGCTAAATTTAAATGGCAAGTATACTCAGTAGAACGTGCAAAGACATGCATGACCAGTCATCAAAACAGTAAAAAAAATGTAGCATTAAGTGTGAAAAGTGACAGTAGGAGTCATGGGGTAGTCATATTGCTGTACTATGAACTTTGTCCCTTGCAAACATCACAATATTTCACTTTTCCTCCGCTTTAAAGTAACACATCTTCTTGTACTATGTTCTTGCCGGAGCTCACCCTTTTGAGAGTTAATCACATGGTAGTTATTTTATTAGTGTTTAAAATGTTCTTGTATCCATTACAAGGTTTTCCACTGAATTGTGTAATTCCCACTCATGTTTATTGGTATGTTATTTATATTTCAGTTATAAGTACATGTGGGATTTACAGAATTCAGAGGAAAACCTCATTGTGTATAAAATCCAATTAGATATCATATACTTATTTTTAAGTAGAAACATGTGCTTACCTATATAGCAGCCCACTAGTATGTTAACCAGTTTTCTCTCTGGCTTGGGTGATTCTCCAGTAATATTCTGTGTGCAGACACCAGCCCCACAGAATTGCAGGTTCTCCTCTGTTATGTTGGCTTGTTTTTAAAAAAGAAAGGGAAAAAAACAGTGCTAGTGACTGAGGCGATGATCAGATATCTTCAAATAAACAAGTCATGCAATGACCATTAATTTATATCAATGTTGCACACTTTTTAAAGCAAGCCGGTGTGCAATTTACATTGATTTTTGTCAGTTTTATTTTCTTTCATTATACCTATGTTTGCGTCTTGCCCAAATATAAGCGATGACATGAGGTTCCCCCACACTGCAGAGGACTGGAATATCAGGAAGAAGATTCCAAAGTACAGGTTGATCACATCCTGGCCCCTCTTGTTGTCTTTTCCTGCCTGCCGGTTTCCGCTTATCGTGAGGTAGGCACACTTTGCGGACCACAGAGGGGAACCCCCGAGTCCCAGGATGATAGAGGTAGGAATCAGTGTACCCCTGGCAGAAACAAAATGGCAGAAATGAGCTTCAAAGAGCCATGGTGTATTCCAATGGAACATTCATTACTCATTCAGTAAATCATTAAGTTTAGAGGCAATCTGCATAAAAGACTGCGGCTTTTGAATACATCAATAAATCAATGCGCACAACGAGCCAAGAGACTATTTAAATTCTGTACACCCATAAGTTCTATGTTAAATTGCTTAGTCGATAGATTTTTGTATACAGAGTGATCAAAAGTTATATATTGCTGGTGTAATAAATAGTAGACCATTTATGTGAATGAGATGTACACAAACTTGAGACTGGAGATAATGATATTATCTACAAATTGTGATGATGTGTGCTGACTTTGTTCACTAAGGAACAGTTGTGAGTTGTGACTGATGAGTCATGTTGTGGTGGAGTCAGACACAGTAAAATGAATGTTTTCTCATCCTTACAGTACTTTGGTATGATACATAACTCGGATTGTACTCAGATAGCAGCAGTTTACTCCATGTTTTAACTCTAACACTGTAGAATCTGTGCTAGATTTAAAATAACATTGAAAATTTTGTTGTGGATGATGAAGACATTTTGAGTGATTCAGAAAATACTGTGTGGATTGGACTGACTGACTGAACAATTTCTTAATTTTGTTTATCAACTTTTTATCAACACAGTGACATGACATCAAATGTGCACAACCAGAAATATGTGTACTGATTTGGTTGATAAATGTAGTGCAAGCATGGCTTTACCATCCTGGGTAGAGGTTCCCAAAAGAATAGGTTACGTAGCAGGCCATGGAGGCCACGATTGTCCATTTACAGCCAAGGTTTTTGATGATAATGGGTGGGAGGAACATGGAGGACAGGATAATGGATGCATAGATGACACTCAGAGAGGCTACACCCATCCCATCTGCAGAATTCAAGCTACTCTGTATCAGGAAACAGAAATACCAAGTGGTTAATTATAGGCCAATTAACATCGATGGATGCATTTGGATTGTGTAGGCTTCAATGGTCTACACAATCAAAGGATGGCCTGGTAAGCTCTACTTCTCCTGTATATCCAAAGGAATTCAATATGCTTTGCATTGTTCTCTATGAGCATGAATGCATTTACTTGCGGACCTTCAGTGGTCTGAAATCACAAATAGGCAAATGCAAATGAGTTCTATTGCGAGATTCAACTGAGATCATCTCTTTCAATTGGTCGCTGTTCTATCATTTCAATGCAAATCCTTGTGTGAGTGCACAACCGTCAGTGCACCAAACGCATCAAATCACACTTCCATTTGACTCAAATGGCCAAACAAACTGGAACAAAAGTGCATTCAGAATCCTGTTGAATCAAATCAGTGCATTTAACTCCTCAAGAGCACATTTGTTCTCTCAAACTCACATGAACTTAAATTTAAATACACACTGAGCTTTGTACTGCAATTGCTCCATGACACAACAGTGATTATTTACCATTGATCAGTGCAAAGTAAAATAACTTTCAGCTGAATAATCTTGAATAAAAACGGCAAAGCATTTGCATAAGAAATAAGACGTGTATTTGGACGCAAAATTCTTTCCATTTCTGTTTATGTGAAATCTGACATAAACAACAGTATAAAGATCACTTTGGGAGCAGACAGTAGTTTACATTACCTGTAAACTCTGAAGTCCCCCATAGGCAGTAAACAATGATAAAAATCCAAAAGACACAACCAGGACATTTTTCAGGTTTCGGCTCATTTTGACAGCACAAATCTGTCAGGTCTTCAAATCGGCAGGAAGTAATTCCACAGCGCGTGAAAGGCACAATCTCTTGACGCTGCATGCTTCTGGACACCTGATAAAGTGGTTGGGAGGAGTTTCGTTTGGGCTGGGTAAAGTTCATTACATGTCATCATAAAACACGATGATCCTTATCAAGCAATGCAAAAGAAAAGTCGATTTGTCAAATGTCCCTTGTTTACTAAACCTTTCATTACATTACATTACATTATAGGCATTTAGCTGACGCTCTTATCCAGAGCGACTTACAACAGTGTAACCAAACTCAGGATCAAGTCCACTTAAGTCCATTGAACAAAATGCAGATAAAAAGCCTTTACTATGGTAGCATACAGTAAGGAGAAACAAGATAGTCTGAACCAATTTTTTTTTTTTTTTTTTTTTTTTTTTTTTTTTTAATAGTTATGGGAGGGGGTTTAGGGAAGAGGAGAGAGGTACACAGAGAAGAGGTGCGTCTTGAGTTTCCGTTTGAAGGTGCTCAGACACTCTGCTGTTCTGACCTCCACTGGAAGATCGTTCCACCATCGTGGGGCCAGAACTGCAAAGAGTCGAGACCTTGTTGCTGCTCGTGTAGGGGGAGGAATCAGCCGCCCTGTAGTAGCCGATCGGAGCGATCTGGCCGGCTTGTAGGGTCTGATCATCTTCTGCAGATAACCAGGAGCTGACCCCTTGACTGCTTGGAAAGCAAGCACCAGTGTCTTAAACCGGATGCGAGCTTGCACTGGTAGCCAGTGGAGGGAGATGAGGAGGGGAGTGACGTGGGAGTCACGAGGGAGGTTGTAAACCAGACGTGCTGCTGCATTCTGGATGAGCTGAAGGGGTCTGGTGGCTGATGCTGGGAGGCCAGCCAGGAGGGAGTTGCAGTAGTCCAGACGTGACAGTATCATGGCCTGGACCAGGAGCTGTGTGGAATAATTGGTGAGGAGTGGTCTTATTCTGCGGATATTGTACAGGATGAACCTGCACGACCGGGTGGTTGCCGCGATATTCTCAGAGAGTGCCAGCCTGTTGTCCAGGACAACTCCAAGATTTCGGGCACTCTGCGAAGGGTGTAGGGGAGTGTCTCCTAAAGAAATGGGCAGATGAGAAGTGGGAGAGGTAAGACTCTGCCTGCCACTCATCATAGTAAGAGGGTTTCTCTTTGATATTGACGTGGGTGGGCAGTATGTTTCATACCCAAAATAGCTTTTCTAGTCCCTCTTAAAATCCATAGCAAAGGAGCATAAAAATTGAGTTTTCAAAAATGAAAGTCTTATGTGATTTATGTGAGATGCCAACATATTCAAACCTGATATTTAAAGCCTCCCTGTCTTGAAATCAGCATTACGGCAGTTGGATTTAGGTAACAGCTACGTGCTGAATACATTTTATGCCAGGGTGGTAGGGAATATATAACAAATGCTCAGGCTAAGCTTTTGCCCAGGGGAATGATGTTCAATGCATTGCTGTGATTGACAGCTAATCATTTTTGTCACAAAGTGCACTCTATATCATAGGCTTATACGTTTCAGTCATAAATTTTTTGGATGTGAATGGCTCATCCATCTAACTTTCACCCTCAGGAACTGCAAGGTTGTTTCCTCTCTTTAAGGGAGAACATCCATCTTGAAAAGTACGTAGATCAAGCAACCTTTGACTAACATCAGTGTTTACAGTGGACATCTGCACTTGTCTGCGTTCCAAATTAACAAAAGAGGTGAGAGCCACACTGAACTAGAAAGCAGCTGTGATTATACTTCATAATTATAAGAACAGAGCATCTGAAAAAGAGAAAATTGTTCATAAAAGTTGGCATATGGATCATAAGGTCCCATCCTAAAGACCTCGTATTTTGATTTCAAAACAATTTATATTCTATTTCTGTAAGGGCTCTGTATCTATCCATAGTTTATCCGTAGTTTTTTGGCAAATTTTGTGATTAATGCTTTCAAAAAGTATTTAAAACAAGGTGACAAAAATAGAAAAAAAAATGTGATGCAAAAGAAGTTAGTTGAAATTTCAAATTTACCAGCTTCACCCTTTATCAGTGGGTCGCATGTTACCATGGCGCCTACACTATAAATATAACTTTAGGCATTCAGATACAAATATATACGGCACTATTCAGAGCATTTCTAATCCAGGCTGTTCTTAATTAACCTGCGTTTGTGCCTTGGAAAGTGATATGCTGGGAAAACAGCGACTGTGAGACCTTCTGACGGAATAAAATACAGAGAATATCGTATCCAGTGTTTATGAAGTATACAGTACATTAATCATGCGCATAAAGTGATAACATCGCAATAGTGTTATGCATTTATCTTGTCAGTACATGCAGTAATGCTGTATTTACGTAGCAGTTCCCATAAATTGGGCGTGTCTGGTATATTATTTAATTATGGACACCTGCTGTGATGGACACACCTCAGCTTGAGTGACTGATTTGGATTCCTCAGGTTGAATCAAGGGGTATATGTCTCCTACATATGCCTTTTTATAATTAAAGTGTCACTTTAAAACCCTTAAGGCTGTATGAAACCCTTGAAAATACTGCCTTAAAACAAAGAGTAACAAAATGTTTTTTATTGTTTTTGCCATGACAGCAGTTGCTAGGCCGTTGCGCTCCTTAGAGATTTGCTCATCGTGCATGTAAGATAGTAGACCTTCTTTAGAAAGAGAGAGATAATTTTTTATATCCACTATCGCTCACCTTATCATGATCTCTGTCTTCTGTCTGTGCTGTTGTGAGGCACTATACTCCCTGAAATAACTTCAGCAAGTTACTTCACCTCAGTTACCCCAGTGCAAACCCAACTGTGTGAATGTATATCGCCATTAGTGAGATGTAGAATTGTTACTGAATAATAAATGAGTATGTTAAAGAGGTTGATTTCAGTGGTCATCGTTTGTCAGTGTCGCTGTGATGTCAGTGCACGACACAGACAAGAGATAAGACCAGAGAATGAACGCAGAGCGATCAAATAATGGAACTGTGGAAAAACTCCATCGATGCTGAACCCTCTGATAAGATTTATGGATCAATAAATGGCCTTCAATGAAGGTGTGTGTCTCTTCATGCTTCATGGTTGTGTGTGAGTGCGTGTGTGTGTGGCTCTGTGAGTACATTCTAAACATTTTAATCATTAAGGTTTTATCAGTTGTGCACGTCCTCACTATGATACCGTGGAATGTTGAGGAAAACCATAAAAACTTGGCTTAACTCCTCCGCCCTGTTATTCAGTCTGTCCAGTCAACCCCACCCACTCCCCCCTCTCACCCCTCCCCTCCCATATTTGTAATCATCATAAATGGCACTGAACCTGCTGAGATGGCAGGTTCCTCACACCTATGACAGGCTCTGTGGAATCCAAGGGCGATGAGCTCCGCAAATGGGCAGGTGGAACATAGCCAGCAGTGCCCATGAGTAATTTCAACTGTGTAAGCCAAACTGTGAAGCGCCATTTGAATTTTTATAGACTTTCCCAGATATCATACGTACTTCCCCGTTAGATAACATGATAACTAAAGCTGAAAAATCAATGTCATTCAGTTGACAATGTCATTTTATTAAAGAGCCACACAAGTCTGTTGTAGAGGAAAACATGTGCACAATATGTGTTCCCATTACAGAATTTAAAAGAAAAGTCTATCCAAAAAAGAAAGCTGGTACAGTTCTATTTTAACTTTTTTTTTTGCTCAACCTGTCACTACAAACAAGACCAGCAGAGGGCGACAGAATCCTTATTTGAATCAAAACTCAAACCCAGGCATCTTTTGAAAATATCCATGGTTACAAGCATGCTTCAGAAAATAGCAGAATCATAGATCAATTAATATTATTAATTTCTCTATTTTTAAAATAAAATTCTTAACATTTTTTCAATTGTCGTTTGTATTTCACTCACATCTAATCAAGGCTGAAAAATTTTGACTGAGGAATAGCAATACAATGAAAGTTTGTGCTTATGACAAATTGACAAATTAATCTGTAGGTACAACAGATTCCACATGTCTCTCTTCACCTTCACAGGTCCACTGCAAGGCACTTTGGATTCCCTCCTGAATAAATTTGAATAAATTAACAGGGAGAAGAATTTGCGTCGTGCCAGTCAAGGATGTGTCCTCATCATCATGCGTGCCAGAGGCGTCCAATCAGCAGCGTCCACAAGCCGTTAGGCACAGTCCCCCGGCTTCCATTTTGGATGTATTTGTACAGAGTCATGCATTGTGTCATCTTGAGTTCAGTACTGCTGTCAGTCATGTGAGAACGGCAGTTTCTTCCCCCACAATGGCAGAGGCCCGGTCTGTTTTTTTCTCCCCCTGTTATAATGTGAAACCCAACCTGTCCCGGGTCTCAAATGTACCTCTTTTTTTACATTTGAATGGAGCCAAGGCAGTGGGAGTTGCTGTATATTCATTTTGCAAGGCTGGCTGGGATTCCATTTTATTTTTATTTTTTTCAGCTGGGACTCCAAAAGTACATTTTGAAAATATAGTTGTATAAGAATGCATTCATTTTTAAAGATGGGGGGGGGGAGGGGAAATGGTTATGAGGATGACCTGGGGTTTTTGAAATGGAAATAAGAAGACATATTGGGAAAATATATTGGAATGCCAAAAGGATTTAGATAACATTCATCTTTCCTTTACAATGCAATATATTTCCCAGAGCAGAAGAGTTATTAAATTTTGTTTTCTGAGAATTGCCCCAGGGCTCTAGATGGATTGCTAAAATCGCTGTGGTGGGGCTGTAGTGGGTCTGCAGTGACTCTCACACGCCGTTCAGCAGGTAAACGGGCTTTCTTTCTTACGCACGGGGACTCCGAGCCAGAGTTCCTTTGTAGCTTCGGGCTTGACCTTCAGAAGTGATTCATAACTGTGTGTTATAGATCCTGTGATAATGTAAAAATGAAGGCTGCCTTGTTATTATTTCCTAAACAGTCATGGGTGGCTGGGAATTCACCCATGGGTTAGACCCAGAAATTACACGCTCTCATTGTAGCCAGAAAAAAAAGGTACTAATCTAAAATCTAATTAGACAACACGTTTTCTCTTTTCTTATATCGTTTGCCTATACCTGCATCTGTTAATGCTTGAGGCGCACTCTGCGGTTTGAAAGGGGATTAGAAAGCCTTCGTCTGTCGGCTTTGGAAATGACAGGGCCTGTCCCTGACAGTACGACTGACTGACTGACTGACTGGCTTTCGCATTAGCAGGAGACGCTACCGTACCTTTGAAGTTCGGAGGGTGAAAGGACTCAGTCGCAGCCGCACAGCAGCGTCTGTTCAGGTCGCGTTTGTTTCTGCGTTTCGAAAGCGGGGGGAGAAGCTCCCTCCCCGGGCGAAGCTGCCGACCCAGGGCACCCCCCATGGTCGCTCGTTTCTCTGGTGTTGGAGAAGCGATCGTTGAAGAGAGCGCTTGTTTCGGTGCCACCCCCCTGGGTCCCTGTCTCTTTGGCTCGTCTAAATATGTGGAGATGCTCTTGTCGTTGCTCGAGCGCCCCCTCAGCGTGTTTTCTCCTTCTCTGTCTCTGGGTGCCGGAGGCCCAAACTCCAGCCTGGCTTCAATTAGAAGGTCTCGGGCTTACATTCTCCATTACAACTAACTCTGTGCACTGCCAACGGCCCTCAGAGCACTGCCCGTCCCATTCCTAGCGCTCTCCAGTCTAGAGTGCCTCCACTTCCCATTATCTCAGTACTGTGACTCCCCCCCAACCCCCCTGGCCCGCTCCCTGATACTGGCACAAAACTTCACAGGACACTACTTGACCACTCAGAGTACTCCCCGGTATTCTCTTTGGCAAGTGGGATTGGTTTTATTCATACAACCCGCTTATTATGACTGTTGGTGGAATAAAGTTTCATACTTGGTGAAAATTCGTATTCTTTATCCGTTCATCCATTATCTATACTCACTTATCCTGCACAAGGTCATGGGGGGTGCTGGAGCCTCATATTCTTTATGGGGGTGACAAATTTTAAATATTTATCAAAGGAAATAATCAAACAGTGAAAATAAAATTCCTTGCTTTTGCTTTAGACAAAGCACCTTAAGCCCAGAGCTTTGGCCCAAAGCGTAGTCTTAAAATGTAAATATACAGGCCTGCGAAATAAAATAACCGAGTTCCATGTTTATATTGAGCCACACTGATGAATCTTTTGATGAGTCCTTCATTGTTTGCCTTGTCGACATCCCTGAGCTAGACCAGGCTTGTACATCACATGCAACAATAAAATAAGATGTAGAGCAGGCAGTGTGCCCATAATGAGAGCTCATAGCTTCTCCCTCAGGGCTGGAGAGAGGATCCAGTGAGAGGCACTTCCTTGATGTGGTTCGCATCTGGCCTCCTCTGTGCGGGACACGCTTTTCGGCACGTGCCTGGGGACTGCCGCTCTCCCAGAGCAGCCGGGACGGCCAGTCCAAACACAGAGGCGCTCCCGGCACCCCCTCTCCCCGAATCCTCCCCCTCAAACTCGCTCAGAGGTCAGAAGGAGGTCATCTCTCTCTTGAGCATCTCAAGGCTCCTCCTGCTGTTCCAAACCCTTGAGATGGGACAAGCCAGGAGAGATTATTCAGTGAGACAGCCCTAGATCTGCCGTCCCATAATGTCTTCATTAACCTGACCCCCACAAGGGTGTACCTGTTATGACGATTCAAGCTCAGACAACATAGCAGCCTGAACCTTTAATATTTCAGCGTAACACTCGAGATATCCTCATTGTCACCACACGAGGGCGCTGTTGTACACCGAGTGCTCAGAATTGAACTGAAGAAACAGGAAGCTTTGTCTGAAACTTGCAGTATCTTCCGCGTTGCCTTTTAAGTTCAGACCAAATATGCATATGTCATATCAAGAAATTAATATTTTAGAAAATCCGTTTTATATCATAATCCACTCTGTACTACATAAATAAATTTAAAAAAACAGATAGAATGTTTTTTTTATTTCACTTGATTATTAGCTCATTAATTAGAAAAAACATGTTATCGGCCTGTCATTTTGACGGCAAGTCCACTGCGGACATATTTCTGCGCGATGGGGATGCATGCAAGAGAAAGCGAGCAGGACTACCGGGTTGCCGTGGAAACCCGGCCCGTTTTCCTTTTCCGACCTCCTGCACTTTCCCCAAATCCCCTCTGGAATTCCAGACATTCTGCACGTACTGGAGTAGCAGTCTAATCCCTTGGGAAGCTGAAACACTTTCACCCGGGCCCCAAAAAAGAGAGCCTCAATCCTCATAAAGGGATAGGGGGATCAGTACATCCCACCAGCCTCCACTCCTGAAGCTCTCTAATGGACTGACAAAGACTGTGTAAGTAGTAACCAAGAGGTCAGGCTCTGTACTTCATATGCAAAGTTCCTTCCTTGTATTTTGTATCTAAAGTTTCACCACCATAACTAATCATTTAAATTATTCATGGTAGTACTTTGAGAAATTATATTAAGTATCTTCGGGTTGATGGCAGATATTAACCTCTATATTGATATTGTACAACATCCATTTGCCACAATAATCTGTACATTGTTATTTTGAGATAGGACTTTCCCGTGCTTTCTTCATATATTTGATTTTGTAATTGCTAAAGGGTTAATTCTGCAGAAAAGTCACATTTCATTGAACTTATAAAGGAATTTGTTTTTCTTCACTTCAGATCTACGCCCTCATTTTTGAGGGGATTATTAAAGGGATAGTTCTGTTTCTGTGGTTTGCTATTGTTTTGGTTTTAGTGGAGGTCTTTGATTGATCCAGTTTTTGTGTGTGGTAAAGCATTTTATAAATATTTACAAAAGTTTCAGAAGACCACGTGGGTTTACAATGGCTAGTGTAGGGCGTATTCTGGGATTTGTGGTCTAGCAAGAAAAGTAGCAGCTTGAACAGTGACCATTACCCACACACAATAGTCCAAACCTCCCCTTGCATTCCTTGTTAAATTGCACGCATTGGATTCAATATTCTGGCAAATGTAGCCGCCTGTTTCTTCTCGAAACCGTCTTTGGCTTTGAGTTGTTTTACCCATGTGAGTGCTCAGCAAAATAACATGTTTTGCATTTTTATGTGAAGCACTGACCACATTACGAATGCGTAATGTTCATCACAACCATGACCACCATTGCTCTTACCCTGGATCTCAAAAACCACACAGATGATGCAGAGATGAAGAATGCCCAGTAAATGAGTTTGAGGAAAGCCAAACCCTTCTGTTCCGCCACAAATATTTAATTGTTCTTGCTTACAGACGGTGCCCGAGGCACTGGGCACCCCTGGCAGTGATGTAGCTGCGGGTCTGCTGGTGGTGGGGGGCGTCTGGGTGGCCTGCTGGCCCCACGGATCACACAGCCGTAGGTGAACTCATTCATTTTCTTTGCTTTCTCGGTGTGTGTCTGTGTGTGTGTGTGTGTATGTGAGTGCTTGTGGGTGCATGTGTGCATATGTGTGTGTGCGTGTGTGCATATATGTGAATGTGTGTACGTGCGTGCGCGTGTACGTGCGTGTGTTTATGTGTGTGTGGCCGCGTGCATATGTGTGTGTGTGTGTGCGTGCATGTGCATGTGTGTATGTGTGTGCATATGTGCGTGTGTGTGTTTGTGTGTGTACACGCACGTGTGTGTGTGCATATGTGTGTATGTGTGTGTGTGTGTGTGTGTGTGTGTGTATGTGTGTGTGTGTGTGTGTGTGTGTGTGTAAAAGAGCAGGGGAGACGTGTTTTTCCTGCTGATAGCTGCTGCTGACAGGCGTGAGTCACTCTCAGACGGCCCATTGTTATCTGTTTGCTGATGTCAGTGTGGATCTGTGTGGCATCCTCAGTTGCTGCCCCCAGCACAATGCACAATGGCCCATAGATGCTGACACCCCACAAAAATGCCTTTATTTAGCAAAACCAACACAGACCTCCAACATGCATGTGTCGGGGTAAAAAGAGGGGGAAATTGGGTGGGGGTGGGAGGGACTTGGGGTTAAGGGAGGCCATGTTCCCATTTCTCAATCAGACCAAAAACTACACTCTGTGATATTTCACAGCCCGAGACTTTGCATAGCATGTTATGTAAATGCATATTCAAAAAAAAAAAAAAGTGGGAGTGAAAGCTTTGCACTTGTTCCTCATCCGTCATTCTAGTCTTGTTTTGCATAATGCTAACAGAAAATGAATGCAACCCAGAGACCGAGAGAGTGAGAGATATGTACATAGCCTTACAACATAACCTTTGAACCATTTATTAGAAAGCATATCCAAACAGTCCACAAACAGTCTAAAAGTTAGCATCAGAGATAAATATCACTACATGAAGTCAATCATCCATTGGAGAGACATTCTGTCAAAAGCAAAGCAATTGCGGGCAAGAAAGTTTTTATAATTTATAGAAATGCATGAAAAATCATTTTTCTTTCTAGTTGTCATTAAAACCTCTAGTTGCCACCCAAAAATTAAGACTTTCACTCCCACAACCTAGAATGGAAATATTAAGTATCACTATGTTATTTAATGTTATTTTAATAACCACGTTACTATATCTATGTTTACTCTGTGGTCATCATAGCTTTTTATTCTAATATAGTTTTATTTTTATTTTAGGAAAGATATTTTCAATTTTCTCAATCTCAATTTTCATAATATTCTAAAAAAGGGGTGTTATGGTTCCCTGACCTTGTGCCCTAGTGGCTGAATGTGGTGTTGCGACATTTGTTTGATTGTCTTCCTAATAGGAAATGGGTGTCACCTGGAAGGGGTCTTATATTCAGTGTTAAATCAACACTTACCGAGTACATATGCTCCCTAACGTACTCATGTGTTCTCTGTTAGAGTTGGATAAACACTGGACATTTTCCTGTGCACCTTTCATGACCAGCGAATCGTTTAGAAATTGCGCGGCGACTCAAACTCGTTCAGTGTCCCTGAATGACGTGTTTGAGGCCTGATGGACCACAGTCCAAACCCGGTGGGAGGACCGGCTGTGATGGCGAGGCCTGCCCGCACTCCCACTGCCACCTGCCTGTTTCTGCCCAGAATGATGCCCTTCAGGACAGCCTGCTCTCCCACCTCTCCCCTCACGGACCAGACCTGAGGCCAGGGGGGCAGACGAGCGGGCGGGGGGTGGGAGGACCGGCTGTGATGGCGAGGCCTGCCCACACTCCCACTGCCACCTGCCTGTTTCTGCCCAGAATGATGCCCTTCAGGACAGCCTGCTCTCCCACCTCTCCCCTCACGAACCAGACCTGAGGCCAGGGGGGTGGGCGGGCGGGCGGGGGGTGGGATGGAGGTAGGAGGGGGGAGGGGGGAGGGGGGAGGTGGGGGCACGCGGAGGCGGAATGACCCCGATGCTGAGCCGGCGGGTGCCAAAATCATTCCTTTCACAAAGCAGAGCGCCGAGACTGTGTTAAGCTGCCTCACGGGTGGCTGTGTGAGAAAGCTGAACTCCCAGGAATGGGTTCGGTCAGACCCGCTTCCCAGCATTCATGAGTCATCACAGCGAGCGCCGCTGACTTTGTGTACATAGCGTTTGCGCCGCTTCCTTTGGGTCCTGCATTAAAAACATGCACTTTGATTTTTTAAAAGACTTCAAAAGTAATATGAGTTTATAATAAGAAATGCATGTAAGATAAATTCAGTGAGGGAGGGGGGGATGAGGGTTTATTTTTCCAGGAAGCCGTAGTAGGTGTCCTGTAAGGGTGGAGCAGTTAACCGCTGGTTATTGGAGAGGAAGAGGGGCCGTATTTTGAGAGAGAGAAATGGAGGGGAACGGAGACAGACTGGCATCTGTGTAGGAGCTGTTAATGGTAGGTTTGCCTATCCAGTGCCAGGAAGAAAGCGAGATGACAGGGTCAGAGAGAGAGAGAGAGCTTCTGAAGGTGAAATTGCCATGAATAATGCAGCTCTTCCTTTGTCTCCCTCCCCTCTCCAGCGCCACCGAGCACTGCAGCCCTGACAGGCTTATTCTGCTGCTGTCTAAGAAGTGCAGTGTCTCTCCAGCACTGGCAACTCACTCCTGTGAGTGGGCCTTTTAATTAGGCTGGCAAATTTGAGCCAGTGCTCGCATGCAGCGGGAGGGGAGGACTGTGGGAAACGTATCTTTTTTTTTACGAGAGTCTCTTTTCCTTCTCAATTATCAGAACCAACTGCTTTGGAGCCTGAGGTTTCAGCCACAATGTTGCATGTCCTCAGCTCAGAGAAAGAAACTTAACTGAGCGTGACTGTTTTTTTTTTTTTGTTTTTTTTTTTTAAAACTGAGCGTATCTTAAAAGTTAATTTCAGGATCTGCCAAACTCCTAATGCTGTGTAAGAAACAGTCACTTCTTGCTGTGTAAGAAGTGACTGTAAGACTGCGCTGAACTGCCGCCAATGCTGAGGGCAGTGTGGTAGGTCACCCAGCTCAGTTACCATGGCCACTGCAAGCCTAGCGAGGAGCTCATATTTAAAGTAATCAGGGCTCTAACTGCAGGTGAAAGTGTCTTGGGAATATTTGCAGGGTAAATTTTATTTTCTGGACGCTTTGCCTTTGTCTTGTCTGAGTGGGATTTGAAGTTTGATATTCTCACCAAACGATTTTTACTTCAGTATTGTGTCCAGTAATATCAGTGCAGACGAGGAAACTGGTTGACCTGTGCGGGTGTAAAAAATGCACTTTTTGTACGTCGCTTTGGATAAAAGCGTCTGCCAAATAAATGTAATGTAATGTAATGGGTGTGGTCTTGTCTGGGATGGTTCGTTCTGCAGAACCAGTGGTGCCCCCCTAAGGTCCGGAGGAGAAGTGCATCCATTGTGATGAAGGAGTCATCAGAACAGCGCATGAACTCCCCCGTGACAGGGGCTTCTCTGCTTCTCAGGAAAATGAACCTGCAGGTCCCTGTGTGTGCACTCCACCCTACGTTCTGGCTTGGTGAGACATCGCTCAACAACGCAAACTATACTCCAGCGTGTGCGAATGCACATTGCCATTAATGAAAATAACATGATAGTAATTTTGCTATGACATGAACAGAAAGCCTCCAGAATCTCATTCACACTGAGATAAAAGCAATCTCTTACATTCTTTCTCCAGCTGAGGATGTTAATGATTTTTTTGCACGTGACTGTTATGCAACGCGTACAGAAACAGCGATGCATAAGCTAAAATGAAAGCATGTGTGCAGTCGACGAAAACAAAAATGTCACCACCTGGGAATTTCTTCGATCACGCGGCAGCGATGCCGAGTTCGTTGTTTTGCTTTAATTAGACGCGGTAATGATTTCATATTTTCAGTAATGGCGGAGATGTTTTCGTCATCGCCTGACGGCAGTCTGGCAGTAAGAGAATCCGGCTTAATGAAGTAGTGGTGGGGGGGGGGGATTCGACTGAGGCTAGCACATTAGCGAACGGACGAACGTTAGCCTGGAACCCAGTGCCCGCTCGAGCGCAGTGTCCTTTGGGGTGTGACCCGACGGGGGGACGGAATGTGGAAGCCTCGCTGAAGGCTCTGGGGGGGGGAGCGAGCGAGGGGGGGGGCGGGGGCTGGGGGGGGACACTCCAGGCCCCCCGTGCTAGGGGCCCCACCACTGCATTCCAAAGCTACCTCAGCGTGACTCTGTGGATGCCACTACCGCTAGACAGCTCCATTAAATCCAGCAACTTCCATTAATGGAAATGGAATGTACTCCAATATGTTGCAAATATGCACATTTCTTCATAATAAATATATTTCACAGCAGTGCTTTCATTTATTTATTGTAATACCATGGAAAATGACACTAATTTATATATTTTCCCCTACATTGTTGTGTGGTATAGTCTTGAAGTATATTTTGTCGCAATATATTCGCAGTACATTCCAATTCCGGAACTGTCTGAAGTAAATAGACACGTCAAGGGAAAAAAAAACATATGGCGTCCTTGCAGAGATGCGTGAACATGCTTTAAGCAAACCGTTGTACACGCTCGTCTGACCGACTTATGTTATTCTGAAACGATGCAGGTGTAGGCATAAAAGCTTTTGTTGAGCGCAATTCCTGTCCTCATCTACACTTATGCATCTGGCAGCAGAAGTATATGGGTTTTTTTTTCTTCAGAAACTCTATGATCGCCAGATGTGCATCTCGGCCAGCCCACGCATGAAAACCTGTCAACCTTGAACAATCAGTCCTCGCTCCCAGCTAAACATGTAATTTCTGTCTGTCATGCAACACGACACAGATCTCTCCCCGATCTGTGGGGAAAGTGCAATCGGACTACCGGGGAACTTTCCGGAGATGCGAGTTTAAATGTAATACATACTGTATCTGGAGACGCCATATACGTTTTTGCCTTATATAAAGTTGATACTACTGTAGCGGCTTATTGCTGGTATGTCTTTTGAATGACCGCATCCTGCATTCCTGACCAGTGGAATGGGTGGCTGTCAATTCGATCTGTCAGAACCATATGCCTACTGGGAAGTCACTCGTTATTTATGACGAAAAAACAAATGGTGCGGTTGCGAAGTTGGGTCTTTTCAGAATGGTCCTACGACTTAATTGAACAAACATGTGCCTCTTTAAGTTCCTTTTACAACACTGACCTCAATTTGCTCAGCAGTTTTATTCCCCAATTTGCCTTGCCTTCTGCCCTCAGCCTTCACCCGATAATAGTTTTGTTTTTTCAGCGAGCCTGCTGATTGGTTCGGCAGACATGTCACATGAAAAACAAAATGGAGTCTCCATGCTTGACCTCAGAAACTCAGACTGAGAAATGACAATGGCGACAGTTTGATTGCCGGGCTCCTTACCGCCCTGAGAAAGCGACATCGGCCCTGAACGAAGCCCTGCGACAGGAAACGACGAGCCGGGCCACCTCGGTGAGCGAGCCATTCACTCGCGGGCACGCCCGCGCCTGACAGGGACTGAGGCCGAACGAGGCGAAGCCCGCGCGGTGCCAAGCCATCGCCACGGAAACGGCGCCCCGTGCCAGGGAACATCCTCTCGGAGGGGTGGCGGGGGTGGCGGGCGAGGCCGGTGGTCGCCCGCCACTCCTGTCCTCATTCAGTCAGCGGAGAGAAAAGAGCTCTCGAGGGCGAGCGCTTCTTCTGGAGCCTCCCTCCAGGTCAGCGAGCATGAACCGTGGAGTACTATCTCTCTCTCTCTCTCCCTCTCTCTCTCTCTCTCCCTCTCCCTCTCTCCCTCTCTCTCTCTCCCTCTCCCTCTCTCCCTCTCTCCCTCCCTCTCTCCCTTCTTCCCTTTAAACCACCCTGATATCAAGCGCAGCTGTGTCGGGGGTTCAGGGGGATGGTAGCCAGGAGCCAACCAGCACAATCTGTTGAGGTCGGATGGAACGTTCCACTCTAGGATCCATTTAGGGGAAACAGATTGTTTCCCTCCCAAATATGCTTTTTCCCAAATTCTGCTGAGACGGGAGGCGAACAAATTAATCTTTAATGGGCTATCCCTGAATTATTGCTTATCTCTTAATTTGATGTCTTGCAGCTGGTTGGCTTTGCCTTCAGAAGGCAAGCCTTGTTGCAAATCAGCAGAACAAACGAGGAGGATGTCTCGCAAGCTGCTAGATTTGGCTGATAAAACCCGGCCCATATTGGGTTATGGACCAGCGCTGGCTTCTGTACAAAGCACTTAACCAGGGGGTGGAGGGGGCAGGCAAACAATCACAAATTTAATGGCGCCTTACGGCTAACAAGCACAATGTGCCACACAATAGCTGTCAGTGCAAATCTGTTCGAGCTTAATCATGGAATTACATTGATTTTGGTCATGTAACCCCGTGGACTGCTTGGTCATAATATGCCACTGGGATGTGGCCCAGTCTTTGCGGTCGATTCGGGTGAGTTTAGACATCCACTGGCCTGGCCTTTTGATGCCATGCGCTCTTCACTCTTAGAGATGGAAAACCAGGAAGTGACTAGGTTTGCTAGCATTGCATACTGTAGGTTCCTGTCCATTTGGTTTTGTGTATTTGTGTCACATCTCAGGCTATTAATGAGCCATGGCTTCACATGCTGGCGAAACAACCTGTCAGTCTCGCATCCAGGGCGCTGGAAATAATCCAGTAATTGGCTGTTTTTGTAAAATTCCACCCACCTCAGTTATCCTTTTTTTAGATCTTGGCGAAGGCAACCGAGGAGCTGTTCCATTTACGACGCCTGGCCACTGCTGTTTTAATAACGGATCCTGCAAGATCAGGTTTGTCAGGAAGAAACGGTGAGTGGCAGTCCTGACAGGAACACGGGCTTAAGAATCAGAATCACTTTATAATTTACAAAACACATGCGACAAAGGGGTCAAATACAGATAAACAGCTGAGTGCTTCTAATATTTTCAGGTTAAATGATGAATAATGAATAAAAGCAATACCCTAAAGTGCTTCCAAAATTAAAAAGTGAAAATAATATGTCTTCCCTTCTGAAAGCATGGGAAGTAGTCATATCCCATTTATATCCCTATATTATTAAATTTCCTTTTCTTGTACTGTAATTGTGTAATGATCCTAAATATGATGTAGTGCTCCAAATGTTGCCACTGCCTTGTCTGAGCATGTAGCCTGAGGTCTATCTGCTTTGTAAAGCATAAATAGCTATCTGGAGTTATCTGCCGTCTTGAAACTGAACTCCATCGGCAAACACAATGAGGTATTATGACATTGTCATTGCGCGTACTTCCGTGAGTGATACAATGCATGGCCTACTGTTCTATTTTTTCTGCAAGAACCCGTGTCATGCCGGAACTTCCCCCGCCCGGTTTTCCTTTCACTTGATTTTGAATTGTGATAAGTGGTTTCGCATACACCCAAATAATATCATAAATCAAATTATGGTTATTTTGAAATCATCAGAGGAAGGTTGCCAAACCAAACCAAAAAAAAAAAGGAAAATATATAAATAATAAACAAAATAAGGTGCAGTATATATATTACTGAAATGGCTGGTGAGAGAGTTCAGGTGAAGATGTGGTGAGTTTGATCAGAACTCTTGTAGCGGAATTTGTTGGGTTTCTGTTTAATGGGCGACGCCCGTGGCTCCGTTCCTCTGTCCAACCCTTCCCTAACCTCATGATCATTTCCTCTCCTCCCTCCCGCTGTTACATACAGTATCTTTTCACAAGGAGTGTCTTCTCTAGTGTCCTGCATGGAAGCAGTCCTCCTCTGCCATATGCTGCTGCTCAACCCTTTTCATTCAGTACGTATCTTGCAGAGGGAACTGTGTGGGCGTAGAAACCGAGGTGCAAGTGCCTTCCTGCTAATTAGTCTCTTTGGGTTTCCGATATATTGCTTACAGATGGTAGGAACGGCTCAGCGACACAAAACAAAGATGTTCCGTCTTTTTTTTTTTTTGTTTTGTTCTGTTTCCCCCCCCCCCCCCCGTTCAGTTCCTCGACGCGGGAGGTATAATTCGTCCACACCGGCTTTTTGGCCGCTGGATGCTTCCTGGCCGCCCGAGGCTCTTAACGATTGCGTACTGTTTTCTGAATCTTCGACGCCCCTCTTTGTCACCGTCAGATGCCCTCGTTAACCGTGCGACAGCTTGTCCTGGCGAGGGCGTCGGAGGAGGATGAATGGGAGGCACTCTGCACAGGGCAGCAGTTCGGTTCTCCGTCTCTCGTGACAGGCGGCTGGGTCAGGACCGCTGCAGAGAGGATGAGCTCTCGCCTCAGTGCTCTCCAATTGCACACCTGCAGCGCGGAGCTCCTCCGTTTGAAAACGCGTATGGTTTAAATAAGAAATGACTATCGGGGTTAGAAAAAGATATTTTTTGAAAAAGTTATCAGAATCGGAATGTGCGTGTGTGTGCGTGCGTGTGTGCGGGCGTGCGTGCGTGTGTGCTTGCGTGTATGTGTGTGTGCGTGCATGCCTGCACAAATGCATATGTGTCCTTAACAGATTTACTATAAACAGTCAAAAGCTTGTGTCCCTTTGGGTAAATAACTTGTGAGCGAGGTTTCGTGATTTATTATCCGATTAATGAACTGTGAGAATTCATGAAATTGAGATTAATGAAATGTGGAGTTTGTCCTTTTATGCTGGATTACACAAGGAAACAAACAAAAGATTTTCCACAAGTCCCTCTGGGAGTGATTTCATTCAAGGGATTTTGAAGCACATTGGTGCAGACATGATGAAAAAGATCTTGGGGAATACTGGTTCAACTGATTGTTATACGTGATTATATTGTGTTCCGAATATCTTCATTAGAATGTCATTAGAATGTCATCACATATAATCCTTGCACTATTAATATTTTACTTTCATCTGAGACCACTGCCATAAACCATTGCTAATGTGTTCTATAAATATCATCATCAACACAATGAACATGGCTGATGTTCCATTTCCATGTTTGTTGCATTATAATAGCAAGGGACACACATATTACAAATTTCAGTCCCTGCTCGTAATTTTGCTGGTGGGTAAAATAACTTTACAGCTTAAGTCACTGACATACTAGTCCCAAAACAGCAAGTACATCTGCTGACTGACTGTGCTTTGTGTGCCATGTAGAGGTTGCGAGGCAAAGAGGTTGCTATGGCCCGCATCCTGGATTTTCAGCCACAGCAAAACATATTGCAGCTTCAGGCAGACTCACAGTCTGCGAGGGTCAAAAATGAGAGGGCTGGGTTCAAGAGCATGACTTCCTACCTGGGGCTGCCAGTCTACAGCTGTTGTCTTGAGGCTGGTACTCTAGACCACTAGACCACGTTCTTTTTGCTAAAAGTAACAGAAACAGCATATTCAAATGGCAGCGGTGCACACGCGGTCTTAACGTGACGACATACTCACTAAACAGGCTTCTGAAGTCATCGCTTCTAATAAATCACAGCGCTCGCACTCTGGCTGGCCCCGCCTCCCATCCCGCCTCCAGCCTAACGTGACGTATTGCCAGAGAGGGGAAGCATAATTGCCTGGCAAGGGAGTTCACGGAGTTCTCTGTTTACTGAACGGTAGCAGCAAGGCGGTTGGGCTGGTCCTGCAAAACAGCTGAAAGCAATCCGCAGTGAAAATCGGAAATACCTTCGGCTCTCTTGTGCAACTGCCGGATCCAGCCGTGTCAGGGGAGAGAAGAGATGCAAGGCCTGTTTACTCTCTGAGAGTGCGAAAACAGTCACGGCAATCGGTGGCAGATAACCTGTATCATTCTTATCCCGGATTTGGGGGAGAATATTAAATAAAACACTTCTATTTTTATGCAGTGAAAAATAGACAAACAGTATACAAACAAACAGTAATGGAAGAGGAATCATGTGACATTTTCACCCATTTTGCATTGGAGGAAAGAGTAACGAGGCTGGAGGTCCACATCTCCTTGTGCAGACACACCACTCCCAGCACCGTCAGCAATACACAGCCTCTTATCTGGCGTTGTTAGCGGCTGGGCAGCGCTGTACCCTGCCTCTCCTCTTTGTGCTCCTTGATTGATGCCCGACTGTCCGCGCTGGTGCCAGCGAGATAATCCGTCCCCTCATTGGTGGGGTGACAGCAGGAAATCTCACTTCCCACTTAAACCAGTCCTGCTCTCATTAGCCTGGCCCTCCCCCATTACTTTGAAGGTACTGTCTGCACATATCATCTGACCTAATTTCCCCCTGGCGTGCGGGATCTCATAAACATGCGTGATGCTAAGAGGAATACAGAACACTGACTGGCTCCTCCTCTGAGTCATTTTTAGTCATCTGTGATGTCACAATACCACCTGTTGTTCCACAGGAAGGTGCGACAGTCTGAAAAGAAAGAAGTAAGCCTTTCCTATAGCCCCTAGTTTATTCTCTCAGTTAGTTGAAGAACAGTAGCTGAATAGGATACAGAACTCTGAAGAGAAAACAAAAAATATGAAATAACACTGCTTTGTCTTAATGTCTTAGAATTGTATATTAAAAATGGTTTATGTTGTCAAGTCAAATACAGGAAGTACTAAAGTTGGCCTATTATAACATTCGGATGACAAACATGTAATTTCCATGCATACTTGCGACCGTGCAACAATTTGCAATGCTGTTGTTTGGACATATTCTGAGTCAGATGTCTCTACCCTAAACCCTCATGTCATCATAAATTGATGGGGTTCCATTAAATTCTTGTCTTTCTGGTGCTCATGCCACATTGGATGGAGTATATAGACTGGGAGAGTCTTGCAGGCTCAGGTGCCAGTGAGTCTGCTGGCCACTGATCTTATCATAATTACAATACACTGGGTACAATGGTAGAATAGGGACTGGAAGTGAGAGATTAGGAACTACTCAAGTCAACAGATGTGCTGATTCAATCACAGTAGTACAGCCAAATGCATTACAGCCTAACATGCTCATTAAAAGTATTCTTTTTTACAATATAGCGGTAAATAAAAGATTAATTCATATTTCAGACTTATTTGTAATCACAGAGCGTTTCTCTTTGGCTGCGGAGCAGAAGCAGAGGTTAAAACCACAACAGGAAACCATGTTGCCGAAGCGCTATTCCACTTCCTGTCTGGGGTTATGCTTAGCCAGTATCCTCCTCTGCCCCTGTGGTTAGTGTCTTTTGACAATTAGCCTCATTCTGTTTCCTGCATTATTCACATAAGAAATAGAGAATAGAATTTATTAGAATTTTTGTAGGGTGGTGCAAATGGTACAATAAAAAACTGATTTATTTAGGTATTTAAGGCAATGGACAGGGTCAGTGTTCTCAGGACAATGGGAGGGGGGTAATTTCATGTGAATGTTTAAATATCCCAAAGAAAGACATTGATTTAAAATAAAAGAAAGTATAAAAGCGTGACCCTGCTATACTCAGTGATATACATGAGCAGGGAACTGTGCACATGGGACGTCAAGTTAAAACCAAACCCTTCCTGTGTTGAATAAAATAATAAATCATATCAGCACAGGATATACTTCAGAGACAATTCCACTCAGGCCTAAGACCACAATTTCCATTTTTATCAAACACCAGACACTCTCATCAGCTGCTCTCACACACCGTTGCCTTGGAGACTGACCAAGCATCACTAAACAAAGATCTGTGTGCTGCTTCTGCCGTGTTAAGTTTATGGTACTCTCATCTCCCCTGCCAAACATGTGTGCTCAGCGTGTACAATCTTGGAATCTGTCTTCTTTGAGTGGGTCGTGTGCAACTCGAAACACAGCTTTTAGCATTCATAAAACAGAATGTCACATCATGACATTAATACCTCTCTCTCTCTCTCTGTCTCTCTCTCTCTGAATATTTTAGCACTCAAATGAATACGTCCAATGAAATATGAGTTTCCTTTGTTTAGAAATGAAGAATGCATAAATAAATAAATACAAATGTGGAAATAATGTGCAAATAGAGCCAAAGATCTATAGATAAATGAGTTAATAAATCAATGAATTATTTTTTTTTTCATGTATGCATTCACTATTCATTTTAAGAATTTAATGAATAATTTCTTGTTTCCTGCTGACATTAAAATGAATACATGTCAATCAACTCCCCAGTAAGCATATACCATTTACATTTGACCAGGCCAGATATGGTTGATCATATATGTGCATGATGTATATTCACTAGTAGTGACATTTAAAAAAAAAAAAAAGCTATGCCATTATTTTCTGTAAAACAACATCCGTACGTGGAATGATAAGCCTTTGTGTCAAAGTGACAGCACTTAAGGAAATGACAACAAGCGGAACACATTAATACTGAAAACACAACCAATGTATTTCTTTTCTCTTGACCGTCTCTCTTAAGGCGAACGCTCGACTGGACTATTTGTGCTCCACGCCGAAGGCCGCACCATAAATATCTGTTCTGCGCCGACTCCCCCACACTCTGCCCATGCCATGGCAACACAAACAGTAACGGCTGCATTCACGTTGGCATGGGAGTGAGTTGTAACTTCAAATAATGCGATTTGTTAAGGTACGCGGCTCAATGTGGCACAGACTCTGGCCCTAGTCACTGGACCTGCTCCTTAGCCACCTGCCAAAAAAGACCCTACTTGCTATTTTGCCCTTGGTGCTTGCCAATAAGTACGCCAGAAATAATTCGGTCTCACACTGGGTGACCCGATGTTCGGTTTTTCTCAGGACAGCCATATATTTCAGCCCCCTTTTCCTGTGTCCTGACTTACTCTTTCTCCCATATTCGATTATAAAATTAATGTAAAACTATCAGTTGATTCAAGCACCACAGCTAGTCAATTAATTCTTGATATTTATATTATCACATACCACATGCTAGCATCACACATCAGCTTTCTTTAAAAAAGTTATTATCTCACAATAATAAATGATTATTTATTATTGTGTGTTGGGTCTTATTCATTGGATTGTTAGCTCATAAACAAATAGATATGGCCCAATTCAACCCATAGCCTTGTACAGAGGTAACTGAAAAGCAGTAGGACTGACAGAAAGGCTTTTATATGAGACTTTCTATCTTATGAAAACATAATTGATAATAGCATGTGCTCATGCATGCTTTCTTTTTTACTCTAATCTGTTCAGTGTCTGCTCTTAATCCATCATCTGCTTGGTTGTTTCTTTTTTTACAGAAATTTGATGTGTGGGGCATCGACCAGCCTGTTGACAAGAAGGTTAATGTGGTGCTGATGATTTATTGCTACTTCGGTGTCAGTGGCTTCACCACCATTTAATCACCAAATCCATGTTCCGACAGTGCAAATATTTATACATCCCTGCCTGGACATCTCAGTTGGGCCGCCTCCCAAATCTGTGTCACTGACGTGACGCAAAACAGGATGGATTGGACGAGGTTCTGAGAGGAGATTTCAAAAGACAGTGACAGAGTGTAAATATAGTATCCTTGTGGCACTGGATATATTGCTTCCTTCAAGGGCACTCTTTGAGTTTTGCCCTTCTAGGCGACTCTGACATCTGATGTCCCAGGGTAATGCTTGAAGTGAGGCCCAATGCTTGACAACTACCGCACAGCCCTTCCTTTCAATTGCATTCCTCAAGCATCAGGTTGCTTCTGGGAACACGTTTGAGGAAGTCCGGATCATTTCTCTAACCTTGGGGTGAGGTGAACGTTTATTTGGCAGACCGATCTCAAATGTGAAACTCAGCACGTCCGTGAGAGGTTGCCTCTCCGGCGATTAAATTCATTTGACGATGTATTTTCACACCAAATAGCAAAGGTTGCCTCTGAAACACTTTCTTTTCCCAGTGTGACTGTGGCCCAGGGATTGCTTGCTCTGACGAAGTGAGGTTCCCTCGACTGCTGGAAACAGGAATGTGTGATCACTCATGCCACCGGTGCTGTAAAGTGATGTACACTGCATTTACTGATCTGGCCTTGGGGTGGGGATCATGCTTCCAGAGACTGGAATGAGGTTTGCTTTTACGGGTGTTTTGTGATCGGCTTGTCAGATATAGAATAAATGGCCATTTGGCCATCCTTAGCCCATAAAAGGCTTCAATCAAGTTGTACCAGCGGTTTAGTGGCCATATCCGATATATGCAATTACAGATGAACAGCTGCAATCGCAATATTTAATAAATAAAATAGCATTTATTATTCTGTGTTCCTTGTTAGTGTACAATTGAAACTATAATTTGAAATGAAAAAATGTACTTGTGGCCTCTGGTTTATTTATTATATGGATATTTGTATGAATTTTTCATGTTATTGATATTCAGTTCAATTCAATTTAATTTGCATAGCGCTTTTTGCAGTGGTGCTATCAAAAAGATGGTTTGCAGAGAAAGCATAGCCAAGAAGAGAACATATTATGATGCTCTATTCTCAACGCATATAATAGCAAATTGCACTTACTAAAACGTTTTATATGTTTACTTTGTATTTTGCACATGAACAACAGCACTTTCAGAGCTTGGCTCATATCTCCACCATCTTGGCCCACAATCCAGCCCAGACACTGTGCTACACTGCTCGTGCCCAACAGGAAACATCTGGAATGCAGGATTCACAATGCCCAGCCCTTGTATCTTGTCCCTGTTCCAGTGCTGTCTCTGCGGGCACAGAGGGATCCTCCAAAAAAATCATTACATTTCTAATATGCTATATGGAAAATCGTGAACAAAGGGAGCTAAGCATATAAGATAAAGTGGGGATACCACTTTGAATTATGCACAGTATATGATCTGAATAGAGGATAGCTGTATGTATGTAAATAGATATAATTTATTTTGTCCAATAGTGGCAAATCAGACTGGATACATCCTCAGATGTTGGGGTTTCAGTTTTGAGCTGTTGGAGGAATAGGTGTAGCACAGTGTCCTGCAGAAGCCTTTGTGTCCTTTGCTGGGGCGTGGCATTATGATGTAATGGGCCACTAACGTGATGCAAAACAGGATGCATCATGAGGAAGATTTGCCGCTTCATTGAAATGACTGCTGCTCAGAGCTGCACATCTGGGCTTCTCTCTCTGACTGTGCAATGCCTCATAGACGAATGAGCACGGTACCATTGAATAAAGGATTCACGTATAGCTGTAGAGTGTACAGTCATTTCGAGTCAATGCACAACCTCATGTCAAGATTAATCACTGCTAACAAAGCTGTATATATGTTGATTGTGGCTTTACTTGGCTATACCTTCTACAGCATACTCCAGTTACAATAGATAACAATCCGTACACTCTGACCTGGTTAAAATGGAATTAGCCAGTTCATGCTTTTGCTTGAGCACAAACTGAGTCAATTTAGATTTTTCTGTGTATCAAAACATTGTTCGTACATGTGTACAATAAATATAACATGGAAGCATTTTGTGTGGTGTGCAGATCTTTCTTTTCATACCATTACACGGCAAAATTTAAAACCATGATGGCTTTTTACACATGTTTCAAGTTTAATGATTGGCATGTGTATGTAGGGACATTTTACAGTTAGAACATTAGAGCCTAGCTGGAACTCAATCCAGGTGGCCATACGGTGTGTGTTCCCTCATGGCAGGTTTCCTCACCCAAATATCAGGCTTCCGTCCCGTTGGGAGTGTTTGTCTGGGGTAGTGATTACATAGCCGAGGCAGCGTGACAAATAACACATGTCTGTGCAAAGCAGTCATCTCAAAATAGAAGAGGGGGGTAAAGACAAGGTACAAGCATCCATTTCCTTGGATTTATTTAGCTGCAAGACATTTTCAAATGGAGATTGATCGCTGTAATTAGAAAATGGATGAAGAACTTTGTCTTCTTGATTTTTAAGGAATAATCCTGTATTTGCTAAATGAATGCAAATCAATTATGTACTAGTACAAGGATAAATGCATTGTAGGGTAGCAAACTTGAGCACTTTGTTTCTCTACAAAATTGAATATATTATTGTTTGCACACAACATTTGACACCATGGTGGTATGCAATAAAAATAGAAATAAAAAATAAAAAATAGAAACTGTATTTATGAAACGTACTGCAATGAATCTCCGGGAACATCCCTCACATACGGAGAGAATGTTGCGCGTTCCCGTATGAGGGCAATTCATTTGTTAAATGCGCGGTCCAGAGGGACTGGCAAACGTTGCTGTGCGAGTGCACGGTGAATTGTAAGAGGGGCGGGAACGCGCACTGAGCCACACGAAGCGCTTCCCGGGGAGAGAGAGCGGGCTGAGATAAGAGAGAAACGAGAGGCACAGAAGGGAACACGGAAACACAGTAGGAGCGGTTACCGAGCAAGGTGTATTGGTAACTACGAAAGATACGGACTCCGTAGACCCGTTTTACAAACCCAAATATTGGGTGCACACATTTTTTTTATCTTATAGTGGTCGGACTGGACGTGTTTATTGTGGACAAAAGGATTTTTTCTTGTAGAATACCATTCAGGATTGAGAATGTCGGGGACCAGGGAGGAAGAACGGCGGAAACTAGCCGACATCATTAACCACTGGAACGCCAACCGGCTCGACCTGTTCGAGATCAGCCAGCCCACCGAGGTGAGTCCGTGGACCTTCCGGGACCTACAGGCCGCGTCGGGATAAGACAGAAATCCCTGTGGGAAGCGAACGGAGAAAAAGGAGGCCGACTGTCTTATTTGAATAATCTGACTGACTGACTAGCTAACCGGCAGTGGAGCTAGCCAGCTAGTTAATACCTGTAGAGCAAGCTAGCCAAATAGCTTGGGATGTTTTATGTTACAGTGCTGCAAGGCAGCTCGGTTTGATTAATAGTTAGCGTGCTGGCTAGCTCTTAACCCATTACTAATAGTAAAACCAGTTTACACTAGCTGGCTAGCTTTGCGGGGAGCTGACTAGCTTGCCAGTGAGACAAGTGAATGCAATTTTAAGGACGCAGTTGCAAGCGCACTTTTCAGTTCAGTTGTCTGGATAAGACCATCAATATATCCATGCTGTATTTTCCATTACAAAAAATATAAAATGCTAACTTATCCGTTGGTGTAGTACAGTTAGCTAGCAAGCAATATCGCTGTATTGTCTTCTTGTTCTGGGGTGAAACTTGCGGTCTTCCCCAACTGGGTTTGCTAAGGTAATACTAGATTGCCATCTACGCTGGGAAAGGATAGAGAAGTTGTCGCTTTTACTGATTAGCAGGGGGTCATGAAGCGCAATAGTCATTTTTTACCGATGTCTTTAACGAGTACGGATTCTTAAAGTCTACGAACTAGCTAGCCCTAGTCGGTTAACCGTGTTACGCTAACGTGAGTGAACCGTGGTCGAGCCAGTCAGATTTTAGATTTGTGGCGGCCGTTAATCATTTTCCGGAGGCTAGGGAGGAAATTGTCAGTTTTCCACGCATTTAGCTAACTTTAGCTGGGTCTGTGAATTAGAGGATTAACGTTAACCAGACAGACAGGGACTTAATGGAAATGTGGTGTCAAAAAATTAAGTTTCTGTTTTAAGTTACTGTAGTTGTCTGGATTACATTTTGTCCACAGAAATTGGTTTGGTTGGATGGCTATGGGACGGGACTGGTGTTAGTTATTGATGAAAGAATGGTTTCCACTTGGAGGAATAAAAACAGGATTGCTGGAGTTTTTTAGGCGCGCATTAATTAAAGGGGGAGGTGGTGGGTATAAAAGGGGGTCGTTGTGGCGAGGCTCTGAACGGACTACTGGAGTTTGCAAAGAATGCAATGTGACTACTGCTGCATGTATTGAAATACAAGACCCCTGACATTTCACTGAACTGCCTACATACTGAATTTGAATTTTATAACAGATTTGCAAACCAGATTTTTTTCTGAGTGCCATTGTTTTAACTTTGGTTTACTGTACGATCGACTTGATTTATTGCACTTGGAAATAATAATGTCTGCCGCCAGATTTGTTTTTAATACGCGAAAATGCTCCTCTGTTATAACTTGACCTAAATGTCAAGGCAGTCAAGTGTGACCATTGTTTTCTCCAACTGCTACAGATAACAAGATGATTTCAACAGATTATGTTTATCAGTTTAGATTAGTCTTGTCAGTTTTAATACAGACTATAGCTAATCTCAGATGTGTGCCCTAAAAGGTGGTTAAAGGTGCTGTAATAGTTAATGGATGGGTTTATAACTGATTGGTTGCAGGAGGTGGGCTTTTGTAAGATATATTGCTGTTGCACGCTTCAGCAGTTAAGTGTATTGTCTCAGTACCATACACATCCAGTACAACTGGGTTGCCAATGAAAATGTAAGCAGTGTAAATGGCCATATCCCACACTTATTGCATGCTGGATTTTAGAAGCTGGTAAAAACTTACAAAGGTGCAAAACCGTGTGTCTGCATTAAAATAGAGTGTTCGTTGGAAGTGTGATCACATTTTTCAAGGAGTCACAAGTCCTGTAATCATGATTGGTTCATGCTACATTTAGTGTGTCAGTGATGTTTGGGAGCTTAATTGAAACGTGAATGCTTACCCCCTGCACTCCATACAAATATTTGGTCACAACCAACAGATTAACAGATTTGTTTAACTCATTATGGATTAGGCTATTCAGTGCTTGGACGTTTGTTTTCATGTTTTATCTTTCCCCCATTTTATGGGGGCTGTATTCTAAACAAATATTTGGTCTCTACCAACATGTTAACTGATTCATTAAACTCATTATGGATCCTATCCCAAGTGTTTGGCAGTCTGTTTATATTTTTTATCTTTTCCCCATTTTACAGGGGCTCCAGGCCTGTTTTTTGCTTTCTGCTACTGCCAACATGTCAGATTGTTAGTGGTAATTACTTTAGTGAAACTATGTTTCATAAACTACATTTAGCCTATCCTGCGCGATTAAAGGGTGTTTTTCATAGGAAAGTCTACTAATTTTCACAGGAAAAAAGTCAATGCGTCGCCTGTTCTTTAAGGTAATGATACGGTGCAAACTGTGTTTTCAGATATGTTCCAAGGCGGTTTGGCAGTTCACCCCAGCCCCCCCCCCCCCCCGCTTCTTGTCAGCATCTGAAAGAATGTTCCAACCGCTATCCGGGATGTGTGCAGTGTCAGTCCTCAAAGTGTCAACTAAAAAGTGATTTCTAAAAAAGAGCTTTGGTCTGTTGTTTAACCTGTCATGTGGTCTGTACGGAAATCGTCTTTAGTAACTTTATCTTTTCGTTATGCAAATGTACTGTAATAGCCTTTGGTTTGTCAGTACCTCGTTTGCTCAAAAATGCAATGTGTGCATAAAGGTTACTGGAACGTGGTCCAAGAAAGATACAAACAACTTCAGATTAGGCGTGCCTCTGGTGGTGCACATGAATTATTGTGGTTCTTTAATTATGAAAATGCGTGTTTGTGGCCTGGCTTCCTCCGGGGAACCTTTTAGTCTATGTGAAATATAACCTTAACAAAGAGGTGAATTGGTCACATGTCATAGGTGCCATTTTCCCATGGCATTATGAAATGCAGTGATGTAATGATTTCTGTGAATCCTTCGATTGAAACCCCTGAAAAATGTGTAAAATATGAACAGCTAGTTGTGACTGCTGACAGAGACACTCCCTCTCTTTGCTGGACTTCAGCCAAATACCAGAGATTTAAAGGGCTAAAACAAGCCAAACAGCATTTTTGTTTCCAATAGTTCATCGATCCTCATTAACTGAGTGGCCATGTAGAGAAGGGAAACTTGTGGCGGCTACAAATTTAGCGTGTCGTCCTTGAGTTTTTCCAAAGTTGCCAAGTTCAAAGTGTTTTTTGGCCTGTGAGATAGAAATTGTTGCGCCTCTTAACATCTGTACTAGGCAGCTGTATTCCCAAAGCGACAGTCTGCCTAACGTGTCACAGAAGTCCCAAGGTTTTTGTGCGGGCAGTTCATATCTCTTCAAAGAGCTGTTCATTTGAATACTTTGTGGTTTTGGACAAGAGTTTGGTGAGTGTTGTCTGAAATTAATGTCTCTCTTCTGAGAACGCTGACAAGATTTTAATTGGTGTTGCGCAGACCAGCGGTGCTCTGTTTGTACATCAAACGAACACAGCAAGCCAAAACTGGTCTCTAGAGCTATGGAACCCTGCCAAAAAGAGTGTTTTGGCTAAACATACGACGACCACTCCGGTCCTATTCCGAATTTACTCTGCGGTCCACTGACACATAGTTGCGGGCTGGGGTGGAGGCGGCCCATATCTTTGTGGGCCCGTAGCGTGTGTGGCAGTTTGTAAAGTTTGCCATTTGGGGACATGCAGAGTCCGCAAGCTTTAACTGGAACTGAAAAAACAACGGACGTGACCAAAGCACGGCTAAAACTGCACGCGGGGCAAGAACAGGCGCTCTTATCTCGATGGACGAGGGACGGATGGAAAACAAAACAAAAGAGAAACCTGGGAACCGATAAACACTACCTAGAATCAAATGAGTCATTCCAAAGTTTTTGTTTTCCTCTTAGTGACACCATAAGTTTAAAAAAAAGAAAACCCGGGTCATCCAGTATTTTACCAAGCTAATTTTAAGCTTGGTTGGGTGTTTAACTTCTGTGAAGCTTTAAGCGCGGAGTCAGCGAGCCTGAGGTTCACCAGCGCTAACACAAAGCCCCCCCTCCCCGCCTGCCTGCCCCATCCAGTAAAAAAAAGGTTATCTGCTCTCCTGCAGGTGGACGCTATCGTTCCGGTCCCTGAAAGGGTGGGTGAGGGGGCAGCGTCCCTTCCCCCCTGCCATTCGCCAACGACTTGTTCTGCTGCCATGGCGATTACTGGCGGAATGACGTTCTCTTGGACATGGGCAGAGAAACGCAGTCACGTCCTGTGATTGCTGCATCCTGCTGAAGATGAGGGATGATAAAATGGCCATCAGACTGTTGTGGTGTCAACTTACTTGTAGATAAAACAGAGAGGGCCTCCACCAGTCACAGTCTATGTTGGTAGCAACAATGAGTAATGCAAGCCGTGATTGGCGGATGCTGTCTCAAGGGTTGCTGGTTCGAGTCCCAGCTGGGGCTGGGGTGCCTGTACCCTTGAGCAAGGTACCTAAATTGCTTCACTGAAAATATCCGGCTGTATAAATATATAAATACAAAGTAAAAACAAAAGGTAAGTTGCTATGGAAAGCCAAAACATGATGTAATGCATTGGTTATTGTGAACGTAATTAGGCTGCGCAATTGGTGGAGCTCTCTCTGTAAGGTGACATCACGCTTATCCCTGTTTTATCCCCCTGGGTAAAGCCAGTGCTTTCTAAGAACTCTTCCAGCCCCCCCCCCCACTGGTAAACTCACACCGCCATCGATTTCTCCATTCAAGCCAATCAGTGAATTGGCCGCGGTATTCGCACTGGGTGCTGCAAAGCTCAGAACAGGCATAGCATGCCGTTTCTGGAATGCAGCTGATTTAGTTTTCCTGGCAGGTGGCACTCACAGCACAGGCAGGGCTAATCTATTTTCAGGTAGTCAGTCATTAAGGAAGTAGCGTGGCTGATTTGAGCCGGTCCGACCGCGCCGAACGAGGGACATCGGCTTCGGACGCCTCGCCCGCTGTGCGATCGCCAAGGCTCCTCCTCCGCTCAGAAAGGCTTTCAGCCACAATTCATTCTCCATTCTTTTCTCCAGGGTAGTTTTAGCTGCCATCAAGTCAGGGAAGGTTTAAACTAATAACAAAACAAAAAAAGGCCCTTAAATTTGCAGGTGCGTACCCCCGCCTGTCCGTGCGTAATGCACTGTGTTTTTGAAAAAGAATTAAGGTGTGGTCTGTGAACTGACTCATGAAGAGTGCAAGGTTTACACTGAAGCATGTGAGCACTGTAAACACGCAGAGTGAGTCACGCTGTTTGCCGTCGCGGCAGACGTGACGGCGTATGTTTAGATGTCGGCGCAGATTATTGGCTGAACTGTTCCCTCTCCTCGCTTTGAAAATGTCGGTGGATCCAGGGAACTACAGTGCCAACATTAAAATGTTTTATTTTTTTAAGCGTGAGCTGTGCCAATGGTCGCCTTGCCAAATACAAGCCTTGGCAAACGCGCGGCTCTCTACGCATTGAATCTAGTTCTGCTTTATGGTTTGTTTCAAACCACGATGGGAATATAAGTGCACTTCTGTGGTGTTACATCCACTCTCTTAAGGTTAGGCCAACTCCATATATACATTAAAAAAAAAAACATGATTTGGTCTCTAAAAAAATGATCATAGCCATGGAATCGACTCCAGTTGTGCTGAAAACAGGAACCGCTTTTTCACGCGGTGTTTACAGTAAAACATCTCTTTTACCCCGGTGGTCTTTTGCGGAATGTTTTCTCGTAGCACTTCCGATCCAGCGGTGGTTTCTGAAAGCGCCGGTTCGCCAGCATTGGGTAACGGACCATTGTGTTTCACAAGAGGACAGGACCCATGCTGTTAAACTGCTGGAGAAAGGGGTCGGTGGGGGGGGCACTGTTATTTAAACACGAATCGCTTGTCGGGCCACTTCATGCGAGGCCATTCCTTTAGCTTGAGCTGAACAAAACATTTACATTTTTTTTTGTACTGCCAACCCAAAATGGGATTCTGAAAGGAGCTCTCTTTGGGGGGTGGTGGGGAATGTACTCCCGTGTGCTAAGCTCCAGATCAAAGGCTGGGGAAAGGGCCTTGGCAGGCCAGTGTGCTCTTCCTGTGCAGCAGGGCCGCTGGGCCGGCCAGGTTAGCCCACGTGCGCTCCTCTGGCTCTTCTGAGCCAGGACGACAGCCAGGACAAGGATGGGTCAAAACCTGGGCCGTGTTGCTTGGCTCGTGGCCACTTGTGTGTTCTAACCGTTTGGTATTCGAAGTGGGAACACAAAGATCCTGGGAGGGAGAGAGAAAGGGAGAGGGAGTGAGACAGTGAGCCAACTCCAGAGCAACAGCAAAAACCACTGTAGACAGATCGCTCGCTTCCGCAGCTCCACAGAATCTCAACACTCGTAATTCTCGAGGACAAAATAATTAGACGATATCATTTCTCTTTCTCTCTCTCTCTCCTTTCCACTCTTCCTATTTTCTCCCTCAGAATTACTACACACACGTACATGCTCGTCCTCTGCTCGCCCATTTCCACAGTAAATGTACGCTCTGCAGAGTAGGGTGAGGTTTGAGGTGAGCCCACAGCCCCAAACTGTAGTAATCCTGATTCTGAGTCCTGATCTGTGGGGAGGTGGGGCTGGGCTGGGACTAGCAGAGCCTGACTGTGACCCACTGTTCTATCCTCTACCCTCCTCAGAGGTGCTCACTTTGCCCATCCCTCCCGGATCCCTCTACACAAGCCTGGCTCGATTTAGCTCATTTTCCTTTTTCATACAGAACAACATTTCGGAAGCTGTGAGGCTGCTGTTTTCTGTGGCTCCTCTCTGAATTCACAGCTGCGATTATTGTCGGTACGAATGGCACGAAGCTCCCGTCTGGCAGACCGCCTTTCCTGTCAGGAGATAATGAGGAGGCATGTGATTTCTGAGGGGAAAATGGGGGCGAGCTCTGGGTGGGACAGACTTTCCATTTTTGTCCCTCTCCACCTTTGACCTGGGCAGAGCGGTGGTTCTCAGTGGGGGTGGAGGAGGGTCATGACCAAAGTAACTTGCTGCCCATGCCCTACTTTCCGTGGGCATTCACGCGAGTGAAAAGACATTAACCTGTTATTAGCTGGCTATATATTAACAAGAGGTGCATCTCATATCGTGCACTTGCTCATTAATTAGGTTGAGACTCAGAGTTTGGTAAGGACTTGTTTGGAGTTAGTTCTCTGTCGGGCTGAGTTTATATCCGGAAATGTCCGGAAGTTTCTCCCCTGGCTACTGTCGTTCTTCCCTCACGTCCTCCGGCTCTCGCCGCTGCTGCACGTCCCCACGCGATCGCATCCGCTCGCCGCTTTCCCCTCGGCCCGGAGACGGAGACGCCGCGATCGTCCCGTTTCACTGCGTCGCCCGGCCACGCGCTCCAAACGTTCCGGTCTCCCCCGCCCCCTTTTGGGGACCGTCCCGTGGGAAGCTCAGCAGACACTGGGCTGAGAGGGCTGCCTGACTGGAGCCGTGCGTCTGAACTCATCCGTAGTGGCCTGTAATCCGGCAGAGTATCAGGTCATGTGTCATAAATCGGTAAATGACTAAATGCAGTAATATGGGATACACTGTAGATTTTGTGTGTGTGTGTGTGTGTGTGTGTGTGTGTGTGAGTGAGAGAGAGAGACTATGGCTGTGTGTGTGAGAGAGAGAGAGAGAGAGAGAGAGACTATGCCTGTGTGTGTGTTAGTCCTGTTGCATGTTTAGTAACATTGTTTCAGCCTGGTGTTGTGTGGCCACGCTGTGACAAACGGACAGCCCTCACTAAAATACTGCCTGTCGCTTTCGGCGATGCTGTACGACACTGTAAAAAAATGCGCCAGAATGCACAAGAGGCGAAAAAGCAAAAATGTGACCGTCTTGGACTTGATTAGCATTTTGGGCTAGAAGCTAGTTAAGCTACTCTGTTCATCAATCAGTCTGTTTTATCTTGCTTTTTTATCACGCGTTTCCTTTGCCACACACTCGGATAAAGGCGTCCCGTCGCTTTCTCTGTCCCTCTGATCCGCTTGTTTTGGGTGGAACTGCACTCTGACCGGCCCCGGGACTACACAAGCTCCCCTTTGTTGTTGCAGAGGGAGACGGGAGGAGGCGACCGATAGACCCCTTTTTAACTTGGGGGAGGTCAGCGCTTGTCCCTGGCCTCGGCCTGTCAGGGCCCATTAATCTCCTGGGGGGCCCATGCGGTCACTCTGGGCTGCGGGTACACCGCTCCCACTCTGGGCCCAGAGGAGCTCCGCTCCGGCTCATTGGCCGTCCCACCCGTCACTCAAGCGGTGGTCCGGGCCTATGTATGAGGTCAGAGGAGGCTTGCTTATGACTTAAATCGACCTCAGCGACGGCTTGTCTGTCTCGATCTAGAATTTTTATTTTGCCCTCTAAAGCGTTGCGATGCTGTGTTTTGGCTGGGCCCAGTGTCTCCCATCAGGCCCGTTGTCACAGGGCTTTCACACGTGGGAAAAGGGAGTGACCGTGTCCCTCAGTCTGCTTAGCAAAGGGAAATACAACTCTCACGCCCACCCCTGTTCCGTTTCACTTCCTGAGAAAGGCTCGTTCTTTGTGCACAATTTCTTCATGCTACGACCCTGCCTACTATTTTGCGGTCTTTCACACGTCGAAAAGAGCTTTTGTGTGTGTGTGTGTGTGTGTGTGTGTGTGTGTTTTGTTTTTGTTTTGCACTCTCTTAGCGGCCAGGCGGTGGGTGTTGGCGTGCGGAATGTCTTGGGTCGGTGTGGAGTGCTTTTGGTTCCCCACATGTTTACCCTGCAGTTTATGAGCCTGCTCTCGGGGGACCTAGAGGATTCCCCACCCTGGGCCCAGAATGTTTGTTGGCTGAGGCGTGGCCCCTGTGTGCTGTCACTCTGAGCCTGGAGTCCTGGGCTCTGTGCTTCAGCTGGAGTCCTGGGCTCTGTGCTTCAGCTTTGTCCTGTTTCCTTCTCCTTTCTCATTCTACACTCTTTTCTTTCTGTCTGAAGTGGAAAAAGTCCTGCACGTATCTGAAAGTGCAGTAGCCCTGACCCCCCCCCCCCCCCCACCCACCCATTCCCAGATCTGTGCACAAATATAGCTGTATTTTCTGTCTGTTTCTTTTCACTGTAGGTTTAGTGCTGTGCACATTATCCAGAATGATGTTAGTAGGCATTTTGGCATCTCTCCACCAGTTGGAACAGCGAGTGTTTTGGCACACGCAAATCCCTGACCTATAAAGTAGATGAAATCATTATACTCATGGGCCCATGTACGATGTTCGCTGTACTGAGGAATGCAGAAATATTTCGGGAGGGGGTTGGGGCTCCACCCTTTGGTTGCCACATATTATCCACTGCCCCCCCCCCCCCAAAAATCTCTGCTCTCTTTTGTGTCGAGGCCGCATGGCAAATTCCTGGCATAGCCAGTGCGCTGTAATGCGAGCACAGTCCAGGCCATTAGCCCAATGTCCCACGCACTGGCACTGACGTACACGGCCTCTTTCCCCCCCGCTGCCTTTATCCCGGCGAAACCTCCTTTGTCTTCTCCGCTGCCCAAGTTTCGTGGCTCTCATATTCGTTTGTTGTTTTTGTCTGGATGTTTCGCTCAGTTTTTGTTTCCGCGGGAATAATGCTCCATTGTGCTGCGATTTGCTTCGTGCGCTCGGGGAATGTCACGTCTCACAGTGTGGACGTTTGCTGGGGGAAAGAGTTTGAGCAGCGCGTTCTGTCCACTTTCCCCACTTTCTCGCCTTGGCAGAAGCAGATTTTGTGGCCACTAAATGCGCTTTGCTGATTGTGCAGATGTCATAATTTATCATTTTACTTTACGAAAAGTTGTTTGTTTTTTACCTGGGCGTCAAACTACCTAGAATTCAGTTCAGTTGACCGAAAGGTGGCACGTTGGATTCGCAGGTAGGATACTGCCAGTCCTTGCACAAGACACTTGACCTGAATTGACTTGGTATATATCTGTGAGTGAGCTGCTCTCGATAAGGGTGTAATGTGATGTAGAACTCGATGCAGCAGCGTTTTTACCCACTGAGCTCGGCTTGGCAGCTCACCCACATACGGGGTCAGCATGCTGCCGTGGCGACCGCGGCTGACGCTGCACGCTGAGGTGCGCCGCCCCCGCCGCCGGGCGAGGGAAACGCCCGAGCTTCCGCCCGGCCGCAGTCCGTGCAGCAGGAAAGGCTTTCGGCGTCATGGGTGCGTGTTGGGGGGGATGGGGTGTTTGTGTTGGACGGTGAAGATAAGCGGGCCCATCCTGTGAGGAGGGGGATGGGAAGGGGTGTAGGGGAGAGGGAGGGAGGGAGGGAGGGAGCAGGGTGGGAGATAACGCAGGAATGAGAGAACAGTTGGGCTCCAGCGGAAAGACTCCCACTCCCTCTGTGGCTGATAAAGGGCCCTCTCCATTCCAGCCCAGGCCAGGGGAGAAGAGAGGGTATGGGGGTCACTGCCTGGTCTAGGGGCTGGAGAGGGATGAGGAGGGTATGGGAGTGTAGGGGCATGGGGGGTTCTACTGCCTGGTCTAGGGGCAGGAGAGGAGAGAGTATGGAGGAGAGGGTATGGAGGTCACTGCCTGGTCCAGAGAGGAGAGGGTATGGAGGTCACTGCCTGGTAGGAGGAGGAGGGTATGGATAGCTATAGGCAGAGAGGAGAGGTAGGGCTCATGGGGAGGAGAGGTGAGGGATGGCAGCGCTTGTTGGTCAGTGCATGGCAATCTGCACGAGGGTTACGTTGTATTCGTTCGCATTAGTTCAGTGGGTGAGTTAAAACGGGGACTGCCTAGAGTGCTGGGTGTTGCAGCTTGTTTCATCTCTCTCCTTTCTCCTCCTCCTCTGTCTTTCTTCCCACGTGACCTTTGACCAGCGGCCCCCCCGTTAAAGCAGAGGGGCGGTGTGGTCCGAGAGCTTTGACAGGCCCCTGGCTGGACGGTCCATGCGAGGGCCCCAAGCGGCGCTTGCCGAGAGCTGAAGCGGCTCAGCCGGCAGACAGCGTGCGTCAAAGAGACGCCTTTCCCGCCCAAGCACAACACAGCCGCGCGCCTGTTTGTTGATCCAGATCCGCGCGCCTCGCCCCAAAAACGCCTCTGGACGCGAGGGCCGATCCTTCCCCGCGCAGATGTTGTTTTGCTTTCGGGCCCCTCAGACGGCGTCTCCGGCGGTAGCCCGCCCCGCACGGCCCGCCCGCGGGAGCCGCGTCGATCGGCAGAGCGAGCAGATGTCCGCTTGCTCGGAGCCCCGGGCGGGGCGGGCTGGAGAGTCGCGGGTGCGGTGGAGACCTCAGACGTCTCCCCGCCGGCCCCGGTGCGGACAGCCGGGCCGCCCTGCGGTGTCTGCTTCTGGTGGGTGGCTTTGGGCTGGGCGCAGACCCGGCTGCACCTCAGCACATGCGCTCGTTTCGGGGGAAATGAGTTCCATATGAGGCCCTGCGCCCCGGCGCTCCTAAAAACAGGGCCTGGGCGGGACGGTGCTTTTGCGCAACCCGGCCTACGGCAAAAAAAAAAAAAATGTGGGAGCGGAGCGTTAACTCGAACTGGAGGGAGGCACACGTCTGTTCCGTTTGCGCTCAGAGCCGTTTTGTTGGGACCTTGCGAGAAGGAAGAAAAATGGCAGTGGCAGTCGCTGCTGTTGTAGCTGCTTTTGCTGCTTGTTCAAAAGTTGTTTACAGTGCACCGTCAGTCAGATTTTTTTCAAATGCTCAAAGTCCATTTTTATACTCGACGCTTCACTCTGTCCATGCTCAAATGAAACTGAAAATAAATTCTGCTAATCGAATGCAGTCATGGTGTTGGCTGAGGCGCTGCAGTTGGATTCCTGTGAGATCTTTTCCTTGGCACGCTTGTCTAAACAAGTTATCTTAACGGTAAAAACGTTGTATGCTCTATGATATACACTTGATGGTCTTGCCTGTGGTAAACACACAGCGCTTTGTACTCCTCAGCTTCCATAGCGGACACTCAATTAATACGCGGAACAGTTAATACGCGGGTGACTTGACACGGTACTTTTGCCCGCCGTGCCTTTGAGTAAAATTGAGTTTTGTGAAATTCAGTTTAACAAATTGAGTTATCTCCGCTCTGGATAAGCTGTCTCAGGTGTGTGCCAAGCCACTGCTAAGCTAAGCTAAGCTACACCTGGGCTCCCCATTGGCACAAGTACAAGGGCCTTTAGAAGTCTAAAATGTAGACGGTGATTGGGTGTGTGGCAGACTGCTCTTGTGGAGGGCGCGGAAAGGTTGCTAACGGTTCCCCTCGGCTGCCGGCTCCTCCGCAGAATTTTCATCATCGATGATTGGATAACGCGCGTCGGCATATTTATCCCCCCCCCCATGCCAAAGTCATTTCAAGGCTTGGTTAAGCGGACGGGGCGCTGCTGCATAAATCAGAGGGGTGTCCACAGGGGCGTCCACACAGCACGACCTTCGGAGGGCGATCGATGAGGTCAGCTGGACAGGCCAAAGGACAGTATCCCGCCCCCAACCTGCAACTGGAGAAATGTTCGCCTCCATGTACATTCCTTTCACAGGGAGCGTGGTTTCCACCTTCTAGTACATACACTTGGGACTTCGGCTGTGTCAATATCGGTGTGCATCAGTTTGAAAATCGGCTGAGGACTGAGGTCGTTTGCATGGCTGAAATGCAGACTTGCACTTATCTGGGACAACTTGACTTAACCTCTGTTTGTCTTAACTTACTCCTGTCACGTTGACGCTCTGGAAAGATGCCTCTGGGCTCAGAAGACGGGGGAAATTGAATTGGAGAAAGGGAAGTTTCCCCTCCATTACGAGGTTAGGGCCACGGCGGCTCGTTCAGAAAGTGTCTCTTGTGTGGCCGAGCCCGTCCGCCCGCGCGGCGCGGTGAAAAGAGCGCTTGTGCGCGCTCGTCGGTCCTCCTCGTTAAAGGAGGCTGAATGATGTCCCTGGCGGAACAATCGCGCGCCTGTGCTCGCCCCGGGCCCGCTCCTGCGGCGGGGCCTTTTTTATGGCCCTGGACCACGGCGCTAACTAATTTAGGGACGTGGCAGAAAAAGCAGCTCCCTTTGTTTTCATTAGAGGCCACTACGTTGCACGTATGTATGTGTGTGGGGCAGGATGGATGCGCCAGTTCGTCTAGCTGCCGCGCGTGACCTGTCGAGACTTGGGTCTTCATGGACTCCTGGTGCGCTCAGCTAGTGAAGGTGCTTGCTCTGTTGGCTAGGCGATGAGGACTTGAGCCAAGGCTGTGATATTAGCCAGCTAAGGCTGAGAGCCTTCATGGCTGGCCCCACAGGGCCGAGTGAGAGTTGGCCAGAGTTCGGAGAGTTTCAGCTGCGTCCCCTCCAGAGAATCCCAGGCCCCCACGGGTAGCCTGTAGTTACCGACAAGAGACACACCTGGCCCTCCTGTAGGGTGGGAAGGGTGGGACAGGCATAATTTTTTTCTTTATTTTCTTAATTTTATTGACTTAAACGCACACTCTCACAGCAACGCCCTGGAGTTCCCCTGAGTAGCTTAACCAAGGTCTTTGGATTGCGGTGAGGAAACTGGAGTACCCAGGAGAAGCTCGCGCGGGCACGGGGAGGGCATGCAGACTCCGCACATAAAGGCCCCGGCCGGCACCTCTGTGCCCTCCTGACGGGCAAGCGCCCGTCCTGCAGCTGCAGCACTGTTTGTGTGGGGCGTGGCTGGCACCGTGCCCAGCCTGGAGGCACGGTCGGGGGGAGAAAACGGGGGGTTGAGGGGGAAACTGTGCTCATCTGGTCGTCTTCGGGCTGCTGTCATGTCCGATTTTCTTGCGCGGTTTTCAGACGCGGGGTGAACTGTAAGAAGGGGATTCTGAAGGGACCCCATCTGCCTGTTTGCTGTAATAAACGAACGTGTGATATGTGACACTTTAAGACGGCCCGGATTGAAATTTCTCTGCACGTCTGTCGGCTCGCTAGGGAAGGGGAGTGGAGGGTTTTCGGGCTTTTTCCAGTGAAGCAGCGCGGTGCCTGCAATACAGATCATCGCAGAAATCTGCATTCTTCAGCCAAGCCTGCCTTCCCAGGGCTCTGCGCTTACAGATTTTTCCGAGGTGCAAAAGTACACACAAGTTGAAAAATTTAGCAGCGCACTAATGCGTCCCAATTACTAGATGTGCTCCTTAAATTATTTTTACAGTCCGCGCTCATCAATTTTCAGGAGCAAATGCTCCCAAAATGGGAGCACTGTAGAGCCCAGAAAATGTATGGTTTCTTTGTACAACTGTCTACAAATCTGCATTCCAAAAATTGGTGGTCTGCGTTGCAGCATTTTTCAGAAACCCACATTACTAGTGTAAGGTGTGCTTTAGGGATGTGCTGAGCAGCAGCACTTGTGCTGTCCCCTCCCTGTCCTCAGGCAGTGCAGTGCGACGAGGTTGTGTCCGTTTCCATGGTGGGCAGCGGGGGAGGGCTCTCTCCTCCGGCCTGGCCCCGTTCTGCCCTCCGGATCGGGTTCGGTAACGGCGATATCCCAGGAGTCTCGGGTGTCGGGGAGGAAAGGGTTCCGGGGCGATGCGCGGGCGGTTAAAACCGCAGAGCGCTTAGGCGGTTGGCTTCGCTGGAGCGGCAGGGCCGCCTCGCGCCCGTGGATTTACGAGCAGCCGGCGAGAGAGAGGGCCTTTCTCATTAGACCTGTGGCCCTGTGCAGAGGCTTCAGGCCCGGCGTAAATCACTCCTCCGCCTGGCAGAGCTAGCGCTAGCGCGCCATGTCCACCAGCCCCCCGGAAACAAGCGCTTGGCTAACGGCTAACCTTGATCCGGCGGTTCATCAAGGCCTGTCTCTGAGTTTAAGTGCTACCACCCCCCCCCCCGCGGTGATGTGGCCCATTGCTGCGTGACAGGTCGTTCGTCTTCGAGGCTCCTCCCTGCTGTCCCCCCCCCATCCCGTCCCGCACACCTGGAGCCGAGGCCGGTGGGCCACGCCCAGGTACCCGCGTGACCGGGGGGCCAAGGCCGCCTGGGAGCGAACGCACCGCGGCCTCCCCTCCACGGCGAGACGCCTCGCTCAGCGGGCGTGGCGCCGTGTTTGCGCCCAACGCAGCCGAAGCGGTTCAACTGGAGTGACCCGCGCTAGTACTGAAGCGCCCATCGTGCTAACGTCGAGGCTTAAGTAACCGCGCGGCCGCGCGATTGGTTAGCAGAGGGGGCGGTGGAAATGTGCCCTGCGAATCGAGAGACTCCCCCAAAAAGAGCTTTTCTCATCGGCCTGCTTTCCCCGTGAAGTCACCTCTGCGTTCCGCTCGGAAAATATTTGCTTTGAAAAGAGGCTCTCTCCCCGGGCTGCGCCTCTCCCCGAACAGTCACGCCTGAAACGCGCTCCGTCCAGGAGGTCACGCTAATTACCCGAGCGCGGGAGGAGATGACGGAGCGCGTCTGGAATCCGTCTGCTGTGGGGAGAACGTGGAACCGGAGCTTTATCAGATCGTCTGTCATCGGCTCCGGAACACCTCTCAAACCGGCCCGCAGAGTCCCGCGGTAATGAAGGAGCCCTTTGTGCGCGCCGGTGGGACCCAGCCGGTCGGCCGGGCCGAGCAGGCCGGCCCGGGTCTGCAGGGCGAAGGCTGCGGGCCTCGTTGCGTCTGAGTGACCGCGGCAACGGTGTTCCTCCGGAAGCGCCCGTTCGGAAATCCCCCCCCCCCGCCTCCCTCCCTCCCCGGGCCGCGGCTCTACCAGCCGTCCCAGCGTGGCCCAGGCTTCCCTTTGACCCAGAGGCCCCGTGCGCCGTTCGCTTGAGGCTGCGCTCATGCGTCGCGGATAAGGCGCGAGCAAAGGTCGAACCATGTAACGCGCGACATTTCGCATTCTGATCAAGGCGGCAAAAAAAAGCAAGATTGCACATATTTAAACGACGGGTACTTTCGCTTTTGAATCCCGATCGAAATGCAGGAGACCTGTTGTGCGAGTTTAGGCTTCGCAGCGCTGCTTCTCCTCGCTGCCTCGGCTGGGCTTTGCGCTCAGAAAGTCGTGTCGGTGGGGTGGTGGGCGGGACGCTCGAGAGTTTCAGCGCATAGCCCCGTTTGATTTACAGCGGAATGTCAGCACACTTTGAGCAAGGGGGGGAGGGTGGGGGGAGGATTAGCCCTGTTTTCTGATCCGGTTGTTGCCCCTGTGGTGGAGCGGGAGTCGCTCAATCAAACTCGGGGAGCCCGCCTCCTGCCCCGGGACGTCCCGCCTGCATGTCCCTGCAGGCTCCCGTGCAGCGGCTCGCTGATAAACGCGCCGCCTGGCATTTTAATAAAGGCTGAGGCGCACCCCCGGACCCTCCGGCTTGCTTCCCGGGTTCGGCGTGTCCCGGACTCTGAGTCAATATTGCTCCACGAAGCCCTGAGATTTAGTAGGGGGCCCCGAGATCTCGCGTCGGGGGTCTTGTGTAACTGCCGCGTTTGAAGGTCCCCCCCCCCCCGCGCCCCACCGGGCGGGTTCAGTGCGCTCTCTTCCGCCCACCTCCTCCTTCTCTTATTGCCGGAGCAGGGAGGATAAGTGGGCTGGCTGTTTGATTCCGGTTGCTCCGGGCGACATCTGGGTTTTCTCATTCTGGGATTTCCCGTTCTCCGGTGGAACCTGGTCCACCTCTCCCCCGCGCACAAAGACAGGAAGGGGGTTTAGGTGGGGGCGCGCGTCTGGAGGCGGGGGGGGCTCCACGGGGTCGTCCACAAACACGGGGAGCTGCGGGGAGGCTAATCTTTTTTTTTTTTTTACCCTTGCTCTCTCCACTCAGGCCCCCTGACCTTTGACCCTTGGGGCCTAAAGAACCGGTCGATAAAACTCGGACGCACTATTTTAAAAGTGCGCCCGCGGGCTTTTCAGCGAATCGGCTGCTTTCCTCGGCTGGCCTGTTTTGTGTACTTCGCTGCCCTGCCGACACGCAGATAAGGGACGCGCTCGCGGGAGGTGTCGCGCGGCGGGCTAATCTCGCGCTGATAACCGCCAGCCCCCGGGTCACGACCGCAGGCTTCGGAATGCCGCAGGGCACCCCGTCCTGGCGGGTGACCCCGGGCCCGCCAGCTACGTCTGCCTTATTAGGGTATGGCATCCAATTTGTGTTTGGCTCCCATGTTAGTTCTGCCGAATGAGGTAGTCCTACTTTTAGTTAAGCAACTGCCGTTTTGGAGCTGCCTGTCGGTCAGTGGTCTGCCCCTGTCGGCTTTTTGCTCTGGAGCTCTCAGAAGGGGAGATTGTGGCACAGAACAGGGATAATTATGGGTAATTCATGCTTGGGCGGTCCATCAGTAAATGCCTTTGTCCTGTGCGGCCATGCTGGCAGCGGTTTGCGGTCCGTCTCGCGTGCGACTGGTTTCAGCCAGTTCTTCCGCATGCCGGCTTTCTCCGGACTTATCTCGGGCCAGCCTGACCCCGATTGGCTGGTCACGTCACATGATTTTACGGAGGTTCAGATGGTTCCTGAGGATTCAGGACCAGCGTTATAGAGTTCTGAATTGGCCAGGGTGGTGAGAGTTTTCCCATCGACACACAATTCTGATGTTCAGGTGCCGCGTGAGGACCGGCATGTAGGTGTCCGAAAAGCGCCTGTTTTTCTGCCCGCAGCTCCTCCCTCTTAAAGTGGTCCGTGCTGATGGCTTTAGCAGGTTTTGGGGGTGGTGGGGGGGTGCTGGGAGCGCCCACTTGCTGAGCACTTGCGCCCCGCTCCCCCGGGCCAGCGGGAAGCCGTTTGTCGGGCCGAGCCGTGACGCGGCGGAACGAGCCGGTCCCTGAGGCCTCCTTCGGCGGCGCTGACCCGCGGCGTGAGTGATGGAGTGCCCGGAGAGCGCTGGGGGCCGCGGGGGGAGGGGCAGCGGGTTTTACAGGCCTCTCCGTCCATTACAGAGGCCTCTCCCCTACTGTACGGAACATGTTACTTCAACACTACACAGTATATCCATGTACATACATCAGTGGCCTCCAGCCCTGGTCCTGGAGAGCTACAGGGTCTGCTGTTTTTCATAGTGACATAGTGACATGAATCAATTAGAGCAGTTGATTACACAGTTAACTCAACTCAGCTGGTGTCTTGGGTCTCAATTGGGTGCTGATTTTAAGGTGAAAACAAAAACCAGCAGACCCTGTAGCTCTCCAGGACCAGGGTCGGAGACCACTGACATACATGATCCAGTTAAATGATATATTTTGAAAATACATTGCTGTGCATATCATATTAAGTAAAAGATCTATGTACTTAGTATTCATTGCAGTTTATTCCATTTCCTACACTAAGAAAAGAGGTATGAAAACGTGCCTAAAAATGTACAAACGTTTGTCACTGGGATGGTACCCTATAGGTACATAAAATTGTACCCCTAGCTAGCAATACATGATAGCGCTGTACATTCAGGGGTCTTAAGGCTTGTTTATCGTGGCGTGGAGAAGCGGCATCTGCAAATAACTGCAAATGACGGCGCGTGAGAAGATGGAGGCCTCCGCTGGCTGTGCGCACGGCGCGCGGCGCGCGGGCTGATGGGTAATCAGAGCTCTGCCCGGCGCTAATTGCGGAGGTGAGAGCACAGCTGGCCTCGCGAGGCGGAAAGAGGTTCGGTCCGGCGCCAGAATTGCGGGGTACGACAGTCTTATTTATTTATATACACTTCATCTTGCTTTGTGCGCTACGGCGTCTCTGCTGCTCAACTTAGGCACAGAACAGGATGAAGGCTCGTATTCAGAACGTCATCAGCAAGTCTTTCTTTCAGCGCATCTTGGACTGCAGGTCTAGTCAGGCGACTGGAGGGGTCTGTTCGGTTTTGTAGCTCGCATGAAGAGATTGTAGCCGAGTACCTCAGACTCACCGTGTGACTGAGTGCAGAACATTCAGTTTCTCTTGTAATTCTTTATTAACGTGTCAGCGACACCCAGAGAAATGGACTGAGCGAGACGGGGAGGGGGAGAGACAGCGAGAGAGATGGAGTGGGAGGAGGAGAGGGGGAGAGTCGGAGAGAGAGGGAAGGAGAGGGGGAGCGAGGAGGGAGAGGCAGAAGTGCACCGAGGCTGACGTCACCCCATCACGGCTCTGACGAATCGGCCCCATTAGACCCGAGCGCTGATTGACAGCTGAATACACCCCCCCCCCCCCATCCCATCATGGGTGACCTGCTGTGAGGAGTCGGGAGGGGGGGGAGGGGGGGGCAGAGAGCCGGCCCCTCCTGGCCTTTCTCTCCTCTTTTTTTTCTTTCTCTCCGCTGGGTGCGCTTTAGTCATCCCATCCCAGACTCCCCGTTCGCAGGATTAAGGTGACCGGCGCGGCGTGGCCGAGAACAATGGGAGGAAGCGAGTGATGTCACCGCTCCCATAAGGCCGCGCTCGCTCCTCCCCTGGACTGATTGTAACTTTGAAATGGCCGGTGACCTCTGTCACGTGAGGGAAGTGAGCGGTGAGCAGGCCTGAGGCCCCGCCCACACCAGCTTTCCTCTGGAGTTTCCCTTTAACAGCCGTGTGTGTGTGTGTGTGTGTGTGTGTGTGTGTCTGTGTGCGTGTGTGTGTGTGTCTGTCTGTGTGCGTGTGTATGTGTGTGTGTGCGTGTGTGTGTGTGCGTGTGTCTGTCTGTGTGCGTGTGTATGTGTGTGTGTGTGTGTGCGTGTGTGTGTCTGTCTGTCTGTGTGCGTGTGTGTGTGTCAGTGTGTGTGTGTTTGTCTGTGTGCGTGTGTGTGTCAGTGTGTGTGTGCGTGTGCTTGGATGCAGGGGGTGAGAGAGGCCCCTGTCAGTTGACCCCAGCAGCTAAACACAGCTAGTGTAAATGAGCTAGTTGGCTGCCATCACACTAGTTTTCAATTACAGATCTGCTCCAGCTGCAAAGCCAAGTTGCAGTACCACCATTTTAATTTCAGTTCATGGGTGAATGATTTCGGGAGGTCTTTTATATTTAGTGTCGTGTAACCAAGTGAATCTATAAAGCCGATTTGCCTCCCGAAATACGGAATGGAATACAAATGGGGCCTGCAGGTCTATTTTAGAAGTGAATATAATGAATAGTTTTTTTTTTCCATTTCATTGTTTCATTATTTATAAATGAGCGGGGATGCATTATGTATTTTATTTGGCCTAACTAATCTGCGTGCATTATGCAGAAGAGTGTAAACGTTGCTACCGTGTCCATTATGCAGAGTGAGCGATTGGCCTGTGCTTGTCGCTTTCTTTACTTGCGCTGTACAAACGCATTGTCGGGGGGGTAGTGGGGGGGTGCACTTTGAGCCGTAAACACGCTGATGAAGGCACAGTCGCCACGCAGGGACGGGGACGGATGTGTGGCACACAGACCTGCATTGTTCGGCGTGAAAGTGGGTCAGAGCCAGCCACCGGTCAGAGCGCCCTGTAATCCAAGCAAACGCGCGCTCTCCTTATAAGGCAGCGTTCGCAGGGCGTCTGGTCCACCGGCGGTGAGCCGGTGCCGATCGGCGCTGCTGGCCTGACCTTGGATTCCTGCGGGTTCCACAGAGTTTTATCTGCGGGTAAATGTTTACACCCTCCGCCCCGCGGCCTCATGGGTAACTGGAGAGAAACGGCGGCGGATTCCGCCGGGAGGGCGGGCTCTGGAAAAGTCTGAATTTGTCGGGCGGGGGCTAATGGAGCGGGGAGTTCACAGCCGACGCCCTGCGAGCGCGGCCTGCTGTCTCAGCTGAGTTTGGAGGCGGGGTCAGGCATTACGCATTCCCTCAGAGAGGGTCCTCATGAGGGCTGTTAAAAATGTCCACTTTTTCTGTGCTTGAGTTTGTGGTCCCTGAATGGGGTGGGGTGGGGGTGGGGGGGGGGGGTTCATAGCTTCCCTTTGGGTTTCATAGCTTTTAAAATGGGTGCAACACACACTCTTGCATTCACGCTCAATCTGTCACACACACATACTCACGCACACGCGTTTACTCACGCTCAATCACCCTGTCACACACACACACACACACACACACACACACACCTCCGGTAATACTCTGAGGAGCGGTTGGGAACCCTTTTAGCGGGCGTCCCGCTGTGAGACTGGGGCGGGGGCGGCGGCAGGCCGTCGCTGTGCCGTCTGACTCCTCTGTGACACGGCTACACGCTGCTTCCAGCCAATCGGAGCAGCCGTGTGCCCCCCCCCCCCCCGCGCTTCTGGCCTGTCCTCAGCTGCCTCTGCGCGGCCGGCTGCGAGCGAGACACAGCGGCGGTGTCGCGGTGAAGAGCGGGCGGGCTGGAGCTGCTGCCCCCAGCTCCTGCCGTTACCCTGCTGTGGGGACCAGAGGCTCCAGTGCCTCCCGTAGGGTGACTGGCACTTGCCCCTCGTTCAGCAGTGTTCAGCCCATGTCCTGGAGAGCCGCAGGGTCTCCTGGTTTTCGCTGTTACTCAGCACTTCATTGATCAGTTCCACCAGTCGAATGCCCGGTTAACTCAGGACATACAAGCTACTATTATGTGTATGTATATAGTGAAAATACCCCCGACCAGTAGCACTAGCGTAACCTCTCATTTCTGACCCTGGTGAGTTTTTATCCGCAGGCGAACGGGAGTGTGGTCGCTTCTGTACAGCCGCTGGTTGCCTGTCGGGGACCCCCCTCTCGTGGGCAGCAGAAAGACGCCCCCCCCTTTGCCAGGGGGGCAGCGTGCCCGCCTGCCTGCGATCCCCGCCGGGCGGGACGGCTGGCGCACGCGGGGGGCTCTCCGTGGGCGGTGGAGTGAGCTGGCACTGCGGGCGCTCTAATTAAACACATTAGCCCCAGGGGGGGCGTTAGCGCTGACAGGGATCATCAAAACGGCCATAAAACCCTCGTAACCTGGGGACGTTAGCGTCAGGGGCAGTGGAGACCCGGCTTCGGCCAGCCGCTCACCATCTATTGCTTATGCCAGACATGGAATTTGCTGTGTCATCAACTTGAAAGCTGGAGGAAAGAAGAAAACCCCTGTCAGAAAAGTGAAGGTTTTTTTCACTTTTTAATTGGGCCCTCGCTCGCTTGTTTGAGAGATTTGAACCGCTGCTCGAAGATGAACCTTGTGACTCCAGTCCAGCGGGCTCGAGCAGAGCAGGAAGAGGATTCTGCGGGCGTCCAATCGCAGGGCATACAAGGTTTCGTTTGGCTCTCTGGCAGAAAACGGCACCGCAGCACGCCAGATATATTCTGAGGGAAGATGAGTGGCGCACACTTCTCTCTTCCGCTCTTTAATACGCTGCTCTTCATCTTTAGAGCCAGGGAAGCACTGCGCTTGGAGCCTGAATCGAGGCTGGAGGGCAGCATTGAGAGCTCTTTCCTCACAGACCATCTGAACCTGTGTCCTGGGGCCTGTGATGATGTCACTGGGATGGTGTCACCGCAGTGTCACAGTGACTTTACGGTGTCTGTGACACTGTTCACCCAGAGTCTGTCCTGTGTGTCTTTACTTCCTAAAATGAGTCCAAGATCCAGACCTGAGGGCCCTTGTGTTGTTTCAGACTGGCCTTCATCATACTTGCAGTGCACTGTGGGAAGGCCTGCCAGTAATGTTTTAGACTGCCTTCATCAGAACTGCGGTGCATTGTGGGAAGGCCTGCCAGTAATGTTTTAGACTGCCTTCATCAGAACTGCGGTGCATTGTGGGAAGGCCTGCCAGTAATGTTTTAGACTGCCTTCATCAGAACTGCGGTGCATTGTGGGAAGGCCTGCCAGTAATGTTTTAGACTGCCTTCATCAGAACTGCGGTGCATTGTGGGAAGGCCTGCCAGTAATGTTTTAGACTGCCTTCATCAGAACTGCGGTGCATTGTGGGAAGGCCTGCTGTGTCCTCTGTAAGGATTGGAGAAAGTGGGCTTTGTGCCTTCAGCATCTCATCCCTGCTTTCTGGTGATTAATCTGTGCGAAATGTACTCAGTGTGAGAGGCAGACTGTCAGAAGAAGGTCAGTGATCTCAGAGGAGGGTGATGTCAGTGCCGGAGAAGCCCGGTGTTTTGACAGGCTGTCCTGCAGTGAGAGTTTGGGAAGAGGCGAAAGTTCGGGGGAGTCTCTGTGTAAATATCGCAACACTTCAGTGCAGAGCCGGACAAAAGCAGCTTTCAACGGAGCGAGGGCGTTCTGTGTTATTGTACGCGCCGGTCATCGTCTGATCTGGCAGGACAGCACATCGCACCACGGAAACCTTAAATTCCACTCACACGACCTCACCGCCCCGCCCCTGCGCCCCGACACGCAGGGTCCCGGGCCGGGGCGCAGGTTCCTGCCCCCCCCCCCCCCCCCCTTTAAACCGAGGGGGTTTGAGCCAGCGTGTGGGCTCCTCTGCAAAAGCAATTACAGGCTTGGGTTTCGTCAGATCCTCTCCGGAACATTCCTCCAGCGCTCCGTCTCGGCCTGGTACGGGGGGGGGTGTGGGGTGTGGGGGTGGGGGAGTCTCTTTGTGATACCGCAGTCCGCTGGCTTTCAAGAAGATGCAGACATCAAGAGTGTGTCTGTGTGCCAGTGTCTGTGTGTCTGTGTCTGTGTCCCTGTGTGTGTCTGTCCCTGTGTCTGCGTCTCTGTGTTGGCCTGTGTGTGTTCATGTGTACACAGCACCCTCCCTCCTGCGTTTCACTGGTAATCTGAGCCCCAGTGGAAATGACAGAGAAGAATGAACACAGCATCATAATCCCAGTTTTTACCCGCTGACAAATTATACACCCGTTCTTAATCTCTGTCAACAATGACTAACCCATACCAGCGTTAAACCCACGTAAACAGTTCCATTGGCTGTTCAGGAAACGGCATTCTCCTCTATTACACTGGCGCTTGGGCCTTTAAATATTTATTTTAATCCCATAATTGAACTTCCCTCCCTTCCAATCTGGAATGGCCAGTCGTACGCAAGGCCCCTCCCATCACTGTGACATCATCTGTCAGTTTGGGAGAGGGGAGGCTGGGCGCCTCTGGGGTTCGGTCCCAGATTAGAGGGGCACGTCACTTCATTGAAAAGCACTGCACTGTCAGCACAGGCTTCCCCTGCAGCCTGCGCTGCTGCTTTTATTACCTTTGACAGACCGGGCTTTTCCTGGATCTCTGCTCACATCCCTCTCTACTCCCGTTTCCCACAATTCCCTTTAAAGGAAATGAAAGCAAAAGAAAATCCTTAGGCGCCTTTATTTACAATGACATTTGCACCTAAAATAAAATCTGTTTAATTTTCTGTGTGGATATGCCATTGTAAATACAGACCTTTCAGTCTGAAAAGAGGCACTTGGAACTCTTTTCTTTTCTTGATTTATCCTCTTTGAAGTCTGAGTTATCCATCTTCTGATGATAGGGGTTTGTGAATTCACTGCTAATCAGTGGCAATCTGAATCTTAAAGACTTTAGCATAGCATGAATTTAATCGGGACCAGAATCCGACCGGTGCTGAGATACGCTCAGAGGCCTGTCTGGAGGGAGGAAGTGTTTGTGTGGCCTCAGTGTGATGTCACCACAACCTCCCCGAAACGCCCTGGCTGGCCAGTGGTTTAGGGATTGGAGAGCGTTTAAGGGAGCTATGTGTCACACATTTGTTTGTTTATGTGGCTTTTTGTGTGTGAGTGTGTGTGCGTGTGCGTGTGGTTTGTGTGTGCGTGTGTATGGGTGTGTGTTTTTGTGTGTATATTTTTAGTGTGTGTGTATTTTGAGTGTGTTTTTGTGTTTTGTGTTGATGTGTGTGTGTTAGTGTGTGTGTGTCTGTGTGTGAGTGTGTGTTTGTGTGTGTTTGTGTGTTAGTGTGTGTGTGTGTGTGTGTGTGTGTGGGCAGTGGCTGCGCTGGGTTCCAGGTTTCCGTGGTCAGGGTTTAATCATTAGCAGAAGGTGCAGACGCCCTTCAAGAACAAACAGAAACATTCCTATTGCGCATAGCTTACATGTGCCGTAGCCTGCGCTAGGGAAGTGCCTCCACATTCACGCACCATGTTTTTGAAGAAAGCAGCCTTGAAACAGTTAACCTGAGCATTTTACGCGGAACGCGTTTCTATGGGAACCCTTTTTTTAAAGTTAATTATACCCTTAAAAATAGAAATGCGGAATGAACCTTTGATCCCCTGAGCTGTCTTAATATGTACGCACCTGTTATGCCCAAAGAAAATGATGCAATAACAAAAGTTTATGGTTGAAGGAATTTTATGACCAAAAATGTAACTGTCCAGATTTTGATGTTGTGTTGTCTCTTTGGATGTTAGATCTTGTGCACTGTGAATCATTGGGTTGTAGATTAAAAGGCTGCATTTTATTTTATAGGTGCTATTGGAAAAGTTTCATTTTTGCAGCGGTTTCTCTGTAAAATCCAGTTTCTAGTTTTAATTGAGAGGGACTGCATAGATGTGTATACTGTGGGCGGTAGCACTAGTAAGGTAAAAAACCTTTTTGTTCGTTTGTGTAAAAGTAAAACTATGTAGGCCTACCTCTTAGAATTATCATAGAAGCATGGAGATATGCATCACTTAACAATGAAGATGGTTTTTAAAAATTAACTGAACCTAGAGTATTGTGGGATTAACAGTACCAGTAGCCTGGAAGTCTTGTTGTCTCCCTATTCATTAATGTTTAGCTGTACACATGTATTCTTTTGACAAGAGAAACGCTGAGCTCAGAATTTCAGTGTCTGTTTTAAAATTATGCCCAGTAAGCATTTGATCTTTAAAGTAAACTCTGTTCATTTAGCTGGTTGTTGAGCTCTGTAATGCTGGGTGGGGTATCTGCATGTAGCTGGTTAGAGGCCTGGACTGTGGACGTCCACACATTCCTGACATGCCTGTGCGGTCGCTCGGTCCTGATATGCGCCCTGATCGATCGCCGCTCTCTGGACGCAGGGCTCCGAGCGGTCCTCCTTATCTGCCAGGCTGTAATTGCATTGGATTGATTTCCCCACTGCGGCCATTTTGTCTTTAATGGAAACTGGCCCGCAGAGCCTTTCTGGCTCGCTGTGGAGTACAGGCCTGCGTTATTCGGACGGCCGGCAGGTTTGCCCTGCCGTTCCTCGTCTCCGTCGGGGTGAAGACGGGGTCGGGTGAAAACGGGAGCCCGGGTTCGTTTCTCCCGCGCCCGTGCTGTCTGGCACAAACCCGCCTGCTTGCCAAATACCCGTTTGCTTGCGCCGTTTTTCCAAACGAGCTCATACTTGGCATCTGGAGACCTGGGAGAGGTCAGGTGCTTTGGCGGTAAGGAGAGGAAACCGCTCTCTCTTCGTGGTTCGTTCCTTTGCCTGTGTCACCGGGCGAGGAACCTGGGGTGGGCGGGGGGGGTTAGGGGGCTGGCAGGGGGGCGGGGCTCCGTGGCTGACTGACGCGAAGCGGGCTGGGGAATGTTCAGTCCGCCAACGAATCCGCCAGCTATCGATTTCCTACCCCGCTGCGCCGAGGGGTCGCGTGGTTCAACCTCAGCGCATTAACCCTCCTGCGCGCGGCGCGCTAGCTATACGTTTCCTGTGTCAAAGGTCAGAGCCGTGCTGTAGTATTTATTATGCTCAAAGTCAGAGAGGAATGCTTTTTATGCAGCGCTGAGAGGCTGTTAGTGAGAGAGAGTGCACTGGCGTAGAACGTGCGTACGTGGCTTCTAGCTTCAAAATGTAATGCCATTGTTAATGTGTAATGTCATTCTGGCTTAGTGGTGGTTTACCTGGTGTAACACTGCAGCTCATTTACATTGGCCGGTTTACAGAGAAGCTTCGCTGTCACTCGCCTCTGCTCCTTCAACCAATCAGCTGCGGCCGTCCGGCAGGATCCCGCCTGTTTACTGCCAGCGTGTTTGTGTGCATCACAGCCATTTCTCTGTGGCACTTCCTGCTTCCTAAGGCCAGTCCTGCTCTCTACGCCCTGTCAGTGAGAGCTGAGGACTGTGCACGGCAGGTAATATTACTGCTCAGTGACTCTTAGATTAGGAGGCCCCCCCCTCCCCCCCAGGAAGAGGTCAGCAGTCAGACAGCCGTGGCACATTCCACCTCGCACAGCTTAACGTCTTTATTGCCGTTAATGGACAGCAGCATCAATCTAACTGGCCGTGAAATAAATCCCTCCACATTACTGCAGGTGTGCGGCGTCCCTCAAAAGAGAAACTAATTCTCCTGAGCCATTTTTTTTTGGAGACCGCAACAATGAAGTTTATTGAACCAGTTCCTCCACAGATAAAATCTTGTGTTAGCTTTTAGGACTGCAGAGACACTCCTGCACACTGTCTCTCTCTCATACTTGCGCACACACACGCACACACACACTTGCACACACGCACTACAAACTACATACAAACCTGTGTGTTGGTGTTGGTACGCATGCACTAATGATTATTTTCATTTGGATATTTCACAGGCCATATGGGACCTTGGTTGAAATATTAATAATGTATTAAATATAGCCCCGACAATCTAAAAGCAACCTCACACATATTAACACCTTTAACATTGCAGAGCTGTAAAAACGAAATATTTTAATTATCTATTTATGTTTCATGCTTACATACCACAAATAGGTTTGCAGAAGACAGTGTTAATGCGTTTGGGCTCACAGTAGTGCGGTCTTCGTGGCGTGAGTATGTAATGGTGCAGGCGGCTGTGACTCGCGTTGGGAGGCTGTGCCGGTTTTCAGCAGGTTAGGGGCCTGCAGCAGGATGAATAATTCAGTGGGCAGGCTCGCTGTTTCTCCCTCTCAGGTGATTGCTCCAGGACAATAAGGTGAGCGTGGTGTGGATGTGAGTGGGCGGGGGGTGGCTCTGTGAGACCAGGGACTGCAGGAATAAGGATGTGTTTTTGTAATGCAGGAGCCTCCTGGGTGAAGGGTTTCTGTGGAGTAATGACTAGGGAGCTTGGAGAGGAGAGGGGGAAAGAGTAGTGATGTCTAGCTGCCACACTCAACCCATCAACCTCCCCAAATGCACAGACACACACACACACACATATACTTGCACGCACACATACACACATGCACGCACACACGCACACACTGTAGCAGTGGCCACATCTGCACTCAGGTCGATATCCCGCTCTGTGGCTTTCTCTGGGCTGTGGATGCTAAGGGATGTTGACTTTCTGAAAGTTAATGATCCCCCGCACTTTCTCACACCGTGCGAACGATCGGCTGCTCTGGAAGGCAGGTCTTTTGCAAGCTTTGATAAACTGCCGTTTTACTTGACCGACGCGGAGGCACATCAATTCACCCAAGCAACTCGGCACATGCCCTCTCACACCGCTTGTTGTTTTATTGCTGCCTGGACCATGTCACCATTTCTTTCATTGTGGACTTCCTTAAAGTGGAATTTGTCTTCCTGCCTTTTCCGTGTGAACTCTGCCTGGTATTCCCTAGGTTGTGTCCAGCAGCACAACCATTTTACAGTCGGCCGGCCTCACTGCTGGAAACTCATTATTTAGGCTATCTTGCTTGAAAATTGCTTGGAGTGAATGTCCATTTCACAATAGTAAAGAACCTTTCAAAACTAAAAATGAGACTTGGCCCAGCTCACTTGCAGGGACTTAATGTTGATTATTATTTTAATTAGGTGTCCAGTGTTTTTCTGTGCTCTGAAAGAGGCACCCGCACTGTAGGTACATTGTGTGTTTCCTGTCTGCTAGCTGCGCATTAGACTACACTGGAGATCACCCTGCATTATATACTGAGCTTCTGACAGTGCAGTGAGTTTGAATCCAGTACGTGTGGAACAGCAGCAGCCGAGTCAGGCTTCCCCCCTAAGGTGGCCCTAATGTCGGCCTGGGGCCCCGCGATGAGTCATCGTCACCGTCACATGACCGACCGCGCGACGCAGCCGTCGCCCCGCCGTTCCCCTGCCAAAACAATCAGTGCGGAAAGGCCGTCCCACAGTCCTTTGCCTGCGAACAGGAAGGCAGAACGGGTCGGACCGGAATCGCTGACGGCGACTCGTTTAAATGCGAGGTCTCCTCCGGGCGGCGGCGGCGGCGGCAGAACTCTCTTAACGGGGCCCGCCTCCGTGTGCGGCTTTGGTACCGCCGGGCCTAACGCTAAGAGCGGCCCCACGGGCAGGCCGACGAGCCGATAGACGCTCGGCACGCTGTCTGCGTGCGTACGGCGGCCCTGGCGACAGCCCGAGCAGGAGCGGGAGGGACCAATCCGTCCCGGGATCTGGTTTCTGGCTCCGAGTCGGGTTTCAGGGCTGGGCGTGCACCTTCCCTCGTCACGGGCAGAGGTCTCGCGCAGCCGTCGGCCAATGAGAAGCCAGAGGTTACCTGCGGTAATCCGACACCTCTGTTCCGAGCTCAGGCGATGGAATGTGTGCGCGTGCGCGCGGTGTTGTTCTTCACAGTCACCTGTTTCACACTCCTGCTTTCCCCGGGCTGGGGAAGCGACAAGCGGCCGGTCGCTAGGCAGCAAGAGGGCCCTTTTACGGGAAAGACGCGACGCGACAGAGCGTAACGTCCCGGGCAAGTGCGGGCGGAGTTCTCACCGACCCCACAGACGGGGACGTCTTTCGCCATCGTCTATAAATAGTTTCACGGGTGACCTGCTGTCTTGCAAAAGAAGTTGCGATGCTACCCGCTCACGCTGAGTCAGGGTATCAGTCCGGAAATAAAGTCATAAATAATTGATTACCATGGAAGCGTTCTCTAAAAATATGAATTCTTATTTTTTGTCCCCCCCCGAGGTGAATTTCAGATTTAAGGTGCCTATCTGATTCTGAGGGCTTATCTCAATTCTAAATTTCACCCTCTCCCAGTACAGGAGAAACACCTACTCAAACATGAACATGAGAACTGTGACAAGCGGGTGTTTATGTGGTGTGCGATTTCGAGTGATGCGTATCTGATAAAGCTGCACATCCTGGAGTGGTTTTTGTTGGCTGGGAGGATGAACAGGGGTCTTGGTGTTTCTTTACTGGAGTCACAGGCTTTACGGTAGAAGACATATATTTTTCTTGGAAGTCGTGTGTTTGCGGTCCAATTTGGGGTCCCTTGCTGGTCTCGAAAAGACTGCTGAGGCTTGCGTATCGGAGCGTTTGTGAGCGCGTAGCTGTTTGGTTTTATGAGAGGTCACCGCTTGTGGTCGTTGCCAGCCGAGCCCACGGCGTTTGATGATATCTCTGCGCCTCAGGCTGTTTTAGATGTTTTGCGTAATGTATATGATTTTTACGACCTCCGGAGGGGAGGTGGTAAAAGCTTTGGGGGGAGGGGATGCAGGAGTGTGTGGGCGGAGGGGAGCGGGGCCCACCCTCCCTCTGCGGCGCTCCCGAGTGGAAATTGAGGTTTCCTGCGAGGCAATCAAAAGGTCAAGCGGAGTTTCCTCCCAAAACTACCAAACTGCTTCCAGACACTGGGCCCCCTACCCCTCCCCCTCCCCCCTCACCACCTGCACATTCGCCAGATTCCACTGCACCCTAATAAATGGCTGGATGCAGGACTGGAGCCCAGTCAAATGCTAACTGAGAAGAGCGGCTTGTTAGACATGAATGATCATGCGCTCTACAGAGGTGGAAGCAGCGCTGCCTGTGTGCTGTTGTGCGCGGCATGCTGGGTCTCATTAGATAATGAATTGAAGCCACCTGTCGGAGGCTTCCACCCAGCGCACACTCACCTGCTTCTTATAAGACCCAAATTAGCTCAAGCTACTGTGCGCTGGCGGTCGTTCCCATTCCTGCCTTAGATCTGTGCGATTGGTCCTCAGCGTGGGGGAGGTCGTACGCTCCTGGTGGGTTGCAGCGGGACGGGGCCCTGGTCCATTGTAATTCCCCTTCAGTGTGGATGGAAGGACACAGGAATTGCCCCCACGCCGTCCTCCAGAGAGGGGTTTAGCGGGGGCCATGCGTGGGGGGGCCTCGACCGGGGATGAAATAGTGCTGACGACGGCTCCCCCCCCCCCCACAAGTCTTAATAACGGCGGGACCCTCTGAGACCCCCCCCTTCCCCGCTGACACGCTGCGCTGATGGATCGGGGTCCGGAGCGGGCCGGTGTGCTTTAATAACGGCCTGTCTGACAGCCCTCTCCTCCAGGAGGTCCTGGGGTCAAAGCCCCCAGGAGAGGTGCTGACTCCGCACTTCCCAAGCAGGCGTCTCTATCTGCTTCGCTCCTTATAGAGCGTCAGAGTCGGGCCGGGAAGGTTTTCCTTCTTTAAATGAAGTTAAGTATGAAACGAATAAATCTTAAAAATAGGATTTTCTTTGTGGGAGACTGTGTTAGTCATCCGAGTAGCTGGCTGTAGAGACTGTGGGTTGGGCGTAACCGATATGCACTGATACCACATGCGGCATTCGTCTTGCCTGTCTGACAGATGCGCTCACGCATGCACGCGCACATGCACACAAACACACACACGCACGCACGCAGTGATGCCTGCGTTTCTCATATGGTGGGGGTTGGATGTCACACTTGTAGGCAGTCAGGGATGTGGGCTGAGGATGAGGGGGTGAACATCCATCAGGATCACAGCTGTGAGGCAGCTGCACACATCCGCAGTGAGAGATGTCCTGGCCACAGGGATAGACTGTACGTCCAATTCAGAAGAGTCCTCACAGTGTATGTATATATGAGTGCGTGTGTCGTGTGGTGTGGTGTGGTGTGGTGTGTGTGTGCGGTGGTCGGTGTGTGTGTGTGTGTATATGTGTGTGTATGTGTGTATGTGTGTGTATGTGTGTATGTATATATGAGTGTGTGTGTGTGTATGTGTGTATGTATATATGAGTGTGTGTGTATATGTGTGCATGTGTATGTGTGTGTGTGTGTGTGTGTGTGTGTGTGTGTGTGAGTGTGAGGCTTTGTGCTGTGCATGAGGCCCTTTGGCGCTGCGCAGTGTCCAGCTGCGTCTCTGCTCGGCTGTCATTACTCTCCTCCCACTCCAGTGAAGCTCCAGGAGAGCGCCGCCCCGTCTCTAAAAGCACTGAACCCAGATGGGACGTGGAGTTGTGGGCGGTGCCGCTAAATCTTTGTGAAACACTTCAGAGTTTAATTATAACTCCTTTAATCATGCTGTGGAGGTCGCTAAGTGGCGATCTCCAGGCGGTACGGAGAAGTACACTGTGACTTACAGGCCGGGGTTCTTACTCATTTCCTAGGAGGGAGGTGTGCATGTGCGCGTGCGTGGTATGTACAGTGTCTGTGTGCGTGCTCTAATCCCCCATAGTGCCCTTCCTCCTCAAGGTGAGTGTGAGGGCATGTGTGTGTGTGTGTATGTGTGTGTGTGTGTATGTGTGTGTATGTGTGTATGTGCGTGTATCTGTGTCCGTGCTCTAATCCCCCAGAGTGCCCTTCCTCCTCAGCGTGAGTGTGAGGTAGCAGAACTGCTGATGTGAGGAGCCCCTGCAGCGTGTGCAGAATGTTTAACTGAACACATTTATCCGGCGCTGATGAGATGCTGAACCGGAGGAAGCGCTTCACTCTCCCTGCAGGATGAGAGCTGGAGCGCCCCAGCTCCACGCTTAGTGTGGGCAAGCTGCGTGAGGCAGCGTCAGGCTGCAACTGTGGGGACGGGGGCGGGGGGAGGGCCTGGAGCGCTTCCTCACACACGTCTGCGTTTCCCAAACCCCATTCAGATTCAAAAAAAAGCTTTACTGGCACGGCGGATGTGGCACCGCTTTGCCACGGCAATCTGGCTGCATTGTTCACGAAAACGGGGGGGGAAATGAGGGGAAGTGGGAACTCGAGCGCAATATGGCCCTTTGAGTGATGGACAAAGGTCGAGCATAATGGCAGCGTGATTATTTAAACGCTGCGACTCTGACAGCTCCGTGCTCTGTTGGCTGTGGCGGTTCGGTAAGGGACTGGACTGTTGGTGTTGCCCGTTGCTCCGCCCTCCTTCAGTCGCGGCGGCAGCGGCGGCTAATTTTCCAGTGGGACGGTGAGAACGCCCTCCCTAAAAGGGCTATTTTTAGCGCGTAATTGCGGTTCAGCTCCCGTAGACCACCCGGCATGAGTCTGTGGCTGCGTCAGAGAAGACGTGCTCGCGCCCGCCTTCGATGAATAGAAGCGGCTGTTCCTGGGGCGTCTGACTAATATGTGGACAGTAAGCTGAGAGGGACAGTCATTCGGCGGCAGCCTGGTAATCATTTCTGGCTCGAGGTCATCGGAGGCTACGAAAGAGGGACATTCTGTCTTTCGCTGCTTGCACATATATCTGCATTTCATAATATTTGTTTAACAGCGCATCAGCTTGGGCCGGAGTGTGTTCTCCTTTAACACACCGGGGTGTCCATCACCCCTCAAATCCCAGCTAATACATAGTGTCCTCACACTGTCACTGGAATGTTTTGTCTGCGTTACAACATTGGCAGTGCTTGGTAGCATTGTGAGAACATGTTGTGTTGGCTGGGCATTTGGCCTCTTGCTTCAGTCCTGTAAGGAGCCTGTCCAGCTCTGTGCTTTAGGTGGATTAGAAGGCCCTTCACTGTGTCCCAGGCATGTGCTTTCCCCACTTTATTGCCCCGTCAGCGGGCGCACACCGCGCTGTGTGTTTAAGCATTGCCGAGCTTGCGTCTCCGTGGCAACGGTAGCTTGCCCCCGCGGAGGGGCCCGTCCGCTGCGAGGCTCTTCAGTGACCCGCATTCCTGCAGCCGCCGCCCCCCCCCGCCCCACCCCTCCCTCGCCCCGCTCTCGTGTGGAAAGCGGACCTTGGGAACCCGTGGGTTATTCCTCCTTAAACCCTCGGCCTGGCTGCTTTGTGTGGCGGAATGTGCGTTCTCCAACTCCCCCCCCCTCCACCCCCCACACTCCGCCCCGAAACTGCAGGGCCTGCCCCCAACGAGGGGGGGGCACGCGGCGGGCAACAAGTGTCCCGTCTTAAAGGGCGCATTGTTTGGGCTGCCGAGCCCCCAGCCGGTTCCCCTCGTGCTGGGGAGGGGACTGTGCGCGGAGTTTCGGCTGCAGCTCGCCCGGAGTCTCTCGGGGGAAAACAGTTGGGCTGTTTTTTTTCTTTTCTTTTTTTTTTTGCTTAGCGACACACTTGTCCTTGTAGAGACTGATCCTGGCAGCTGATTCGTTGGCCGGGAACAGCAGCGAGGATCTCGGGCAGGCTTAAGGAACATACTGGAGCACTTGTTTTGTTTTCCTGTGTATTCCTGTTACTTATCTGGCCAAACCTGTTTGTGGTTTATAAAACCTGATCAGGTTGCCATGGTAAACCTTTTGTGAGTTTGGTAGTCTAGAAGATGCAGAGAGCATTGATTCTTGCATGATATGTGCTAAGAGACTTCGCTACAGAGTTTTGGCATTTTGCTAACTTTGCATAGTAATGGATAGACTGACTTTAGCCCCTCTAAACATTATGCTACATTGTGATGTTGTGTGTTTAGCACTTTTCATGTACTTTTCATACAGGTTGAAGTGCATATAGAGGTCTTATTGGTGAACCTGTAAGAACAGGAAAAATACTGTGCCTGTTTTCCCTTCTGATGAACTGTCAGCAGGAGTGTGTTTGAGTTGGTGTTGACTGCGCCTACACATTTGGATAATTCCACGCGCGCAGTATACCCTTCCACCTTTATAGTATAAACGCAAACTCGCATTTTACATTACGCAAGCGAAAGAGCTCTGCTCTGTTATACATGTATAAATGATCCTGTGGAAGAACGGGAGCGAGAGACTGAGGGATTGTGGGATAGGAAGCTAGGCCTGTTTTCCCGGCTCTCTCTACACCCGGAGATTCCCCGTGCAAACGGACAGGACAGTAGACCGCCAGTCCGGTGAGGGTACGCGCTTCTCTGCGAGTGCGTGTGCGTCTTTAACGGAGCAGCCTCTCCCTCCGCGTCGTGGCGAGGTCGTACCCAGGAGAGATCAGTCTCTGGGAGGTTTATCCCTCGCCGGTCCCCTGAGCCCAGCCCCAGCGGCGAGGCCCCAGCGCGGCGGGTTCATCTCAGGCAGCGCTAACGACGCCGGCGATAAGCCCACGCCGCCCGTTAGCTCCTGTTAGCAGAGCTGTTAGCGCCGGCCACCGCCTGCTCCCACACAGCCTGACGCTCTCTCCCTCTCCCTCTCCCCTCACCGAGAGGCTGCTCCTGGGCTCCGTCCCCGCCCCCCCCCCACCACCCCACCCCTCCGCTGTGTAAACGCTCCGCCCAAATCGAGCCTGGAGGCACCAGACCATCACTGGAGCTCTGCCACGGAGGAACGGGCGGGGTTTACTCTGCCCAAGGATCGATCGCGGGAGGGGGGACGTCTCTCTGAAGCCGCAGATTAAGAATTCACTCTGCGGTTTTTTTCTTCCCATGTGGAGTCCAGACTTTTAACTTAACTTTATCCCCCCCCCCCCTTCTCGCCCCACTCTTATTTTGGCAAGCAGGGGCAGCTGTAAAATGAGGTGTGGTGCACTTCCCAAACGCAGTCATGAGGAGAATCTCACACACACCCACCCCTTCTCCACCCAGATGTGTCTGTCTGGCCCTTTAAGGTGTGAGATCAGAAATGCATAATTAGAATGTTCTCGACTGAACATTCTAGCGCTGATGTCACAGTCCCTACTGGTAATTGAAAGCGACGGAGTTCTAGAACACCGACTTGGTTTTGAAAAAAACATTCCAGAAAACCTTCTCTTGAAAGGTCTAAGAGCCCGTTGCCCTCACAGTGATTGTGAAGGAGCTGCCCTCACAGTGACTGTGGAGGAGCTCTGGGGCCATACGGCCACACCTTCTGCTGCTGCCTCAGACGGAGCCCCAGACTGCAGACTCTAATCCTCCGGGTGCACAAACAGGCTTAATCAGATTTGCCGCTTTACTCCGGAGCCGGGCGGGCTCTTGCTCTTTCCCCCCCCCCCCCCGCTAGCTCGGAGCAGGCGGAGATAACGGGCGCGGGCCTGTGCTCTGATTGGACGGGGTCAGAGAGGCTGGGAGCGGCGGCTCCCCCCCGGTCCTTACGTCAGCCCGTGGCGGTGTTTACGGGTCGCTGGCGCGCGGCGCGGTCAGGTCGCGGTCAGCGTTCGGTCAGAAGGGACGTTCCGTTTCCCTCCGGTCCGCAGAGCGGCGGCTGTAGGGGCAGCTGTGTGACGCGTGTGGAATGGAGAAGCAGAACCACGCGAAACACGCAGCGTCCGGACAGATGGAGCCTCCACATGGGGCGTGTTCAGCCAAACAGGACAGAGCTGTTCTGTCCAGCACATGGATATAGCCACAGGCATACACTCACATGCTCACACGCGCGCATATATACACACACAGCAGTTATTGTTGCCCAGTGATTAATTGTAGGGCTGTGCTGAGCGGGCAGGTGGTATCTGGGGGTGCTGTGAGTCCTGGGATCATTGGAAGGGGGGGAGGGGAGGACCTGTGATTGAGTGGGAAGTGATTTAATGGCTTAAGCGATTCTTACAATGATTAACTTGGTTTAATTAGTCTGATCCCAGTACCCTCACATGCGTGAGAAATGAAGGAGTTATGGAAACACAAAATACAAAGGTGGACAGTATCTTGTGCGTGCATATATGCGTTTATACAGTATGTGTATGCATATTTAAAATCTGTTTTTAAGGGGAGTTTGCGTGTGAACATCACTGGAAGCTAGGCAGTGTTCCAGAGCAGTTCTCTGAGTGGGGGATGTTGCAGAGCACTGGGAGTCCTGGCATTGTAGTTGCACACCTGGTACAGTACGTGCCTCTCCTCTAGCTGTGCGTTTATGAAATGTTAATAGTCTGCTCTTTGGGTGCGTTTGCGGCCGATTGGGGACTGTGTGCAGCTCCTGTCAGCAGCGCTCCAGCCCCCGCCACCCCCCCCACCCCGGTGCAGCCGAGCGTGAGCGGCACAGGTGTGCGTCCCGGGCCCAGCGGGGGTGTGCAGCCTGCAGACAGAGGGGCCCGTGGGCCACAGCTCAGACAGGGATTAGCCTCACTCACCGCTCTGCAGCACGGCCTTCTGGGGCTGGTCTTCCATTCACATCTCTCTCTCTCTTCTCATTTATCTCTCCATCAACCTCTCTCCCCTTCCCCTTCTCTTTCTCTCTCCCTCTCCATCTCTCTCTCTCCCTGGCTGTCTCTCCGATGGGATCTGTATGCATGTGACTTGCCTGTGGTATGGACTGAAGGTGTGTCGGTGTTGTGAGGTGCAAAGGCTTTGGGGCCATGGCCTGTGTACGCGTGTATATATGTGTGTGTGTGTGTCTGTGTGTGTGAGATGGACCCAGGGGTAGAGCATCTTCATAGCCCGTCCCAGGACGCCGGTGCTGGCCGCGTGCCGGTGTTTTGGGCTGCTGGCCGAGGGTGAAGCTGTCGGGCGTCTCTCTGCCAGTCCGCCTGCCAGACTCATTGTAATCCACTGGCCGCCGCCCGTTAAACAAAGCCACGGCACTTCTAACACGCACTTGGAAAGTACCAAATATCTTCCTTCTACACAAAGAGAAGTGTTCCACAGCACAAAAGCCGTTGAAACAGAATAGTGATTCCCTCCCCCGCATCGCCGGGAGGGTTGCAGTGGGGGGTTGGGGGTGATGTCATTGCGGCTGCTGCCTCAGCAAAATGGTGCGGGTGGGTGTGTGCGTGTATATGTATGTGTCTGTGTGTGTGTCTGTGTGGGTGTGTGTGCGTATGTATGTGTCTGTGCGTATGTATGTGTCTGTGTGTGTGTATGTGTCTGTGCGTATGTAGTGTCTGTGTGTGTGTGTGTGTGTGTGTGTGTGTGTGTGTGTGTGTGTGTGTGTGTGTGTGTGTGTGTGTGTGTGTGTGTGTGTGTGTGTGTGTGTGTGTGTGTGTGTATGTGGGTGTGTGGGGGTGTGCGTGCGTGTATATGTATGTGTCTGTGTGGGTGTGTGTGTGTCTGTGTGGGTGTGTGTGTGTCTGTATGTGGGTGTGTGTGTGTGTGCGTGTGTGTGTGTGTGTGTGTGGCAGAAACAAGGGTATTGACATTGCAGCTGACCTTATGACAGTGTAACCCCGTCCCCACCCTCCCGGGGCGCGTAAAGCCTGGCCTGATTTCCCTGGGGCGCCTTGTGAGCCCAACGGCATAAAACCGGTCGCTAAACCCGTCTCCGCTGGGGACACATCTGGGGACACATCTGGGGACACGCACCGGCCACCGGCTCCGAAATCGACCGAGTCGCGCCGCCGCGCTTCCGTTTAATTGAAAGGGATTAATTAGTCCTCCGAGCTCGGTTACCTCTGAGTGACGCGTGTTAATCAGCGTAATGATCTGTGAAGCGCGCTCCGGGGGGGCGGGGGGGAGAAGCACCCCGCCGCGATGACGGTCGGTGGGCGAGCGGCGGCTTTAAAGCGACGCCAGTCGGTAAAACGGCACGGCGGAGCGGCCCGAGCGAACGGAAACGCGGTTTCCCTCAGCGTCGGCGAGACGGAGCGGGGAGAAGGAGGCCAGCCTGTTTATGGGGCAGAGACGGGTTCACATAGAGTTTAGCATTAATCAGCGGTGCTCTCCGCGCCTCCTGCATCTCAGAATGTGGGAGGACTGGCGGCGCGTTAGCCTTGGATGCCCTGGTGCTGCAGAAGGGGGGGGGGAAGGCTGATGGAGTGCTAAGGTACATTTACATGGGCGTTAGCTACTCTGGTACAGCGCAGAGTCGAAGGCTGCCTAAGTGCATTAGCATATGATGTCCTGGGAATAGCGCAAAGGGAAAGGCTAATGAAGTGCTAAGGTGCATTAGCTGCCCGGTACAGCACAGAGGGAAAGGCTAATGAAATGCTAAGGTGCATTAGCTGCCCGGTACAGCACAGAGGGAAAGGCTAATGAAATGCTAAGGTGCATTAGTTGCCCTGTGCAGCACAGCTAGAAATGTTGATGAGGTGCTAAGGAACCTTTCACCTTTTAGTGAAGGCTGCGCTCCCCGTATCGAAACTACTGTGTCTGCTGTGTGGTGGATCTTGTTTACCTGTGGCCTGCTGATGTCATTTGCTTTGCATGCCCCCATCTCGCTGATCTCCATCTGTTTGGATCAGCAACTGTTAAGTCACAGATTCTGAGTTTGACTTCACCGGTGTTCTGGCATAGATTTCTGTTACCTCAGCCAACAGTTCTGTGGGATACCCTACGTCGGGGCTGCCCAGCCCTGTTCCTGGAGATCTATCGTCTTTTTGGTTTTCACTCCAGCCCTAACAAAGCACAACTCATTCAACAGCTCAGAGATCTTGTCGAGCTGCCAATTAGTAGAATCAGACGTGTCAAATTGGGGTTGAAATAAAAACCTGCTGGACTGTAGATCTCCAGGAACTGGGTTGGGCAGCCCTGCCCTGCATATTTCTGTTTTCATTCACATTGCGTTTAATGGACGCTCTTATCCAGAGTGACTTATGATACTCGTGTGTATTTTTAAATGGAGCTGAAGCCCAGGTGGTGGGTGGGGGAATCCTGTTCTGAGGAGCCAGTTAGGGGGGGGGGGGCAGTGACCGCGGGACCAGCCCGGCGCAGAGAGGCGGTGGGGGAATGCGCCCGTCCTGCCAGACTGCGCCTCTGAGCACTGACAGCTGAGGGTTCGGGGATGGGGGGGGGGCGGGGGCCATCCCCGGTCAGGACGCGTCCCGCCGTTTGTTTAATGCTGGCTGTGCTTACGGGATTTAAGGGCCCTGTTCACAGAGAGCCTGTCACTGCATGAACTCAGCAGTGCGCTGTGCGGTGGATCTTGTTCACCTGTGGCCTGCTGATGTCATTTTCTTTGCATGCCCCCATCTCGCTGATCTCCATCTGTTTGGATCAGCAAGTGTTAAGTCACAGATTCTGAGTTTGACTTCACCAGTGTTCTGGCATAGATTTCTGTTACCTCGGCCAGCAGTGCTGTGGAATACCCTACGTCGGGGCTGCCCAGCCCTGTTCCTGGAGATCTGTCGTCTGACTGCGAGGCTTTTTTTAACCCCGTTTGTGTGGGATCAGGAAAGACCCCAGACATCCTCGCTCTTGGAGAGGCGGCGGCAGAGAGTCTGTCTGTGACACGCCTTCAGAGCCACGCCCCGAGCTGCGCTTTCAGCGCCATCACTTCCAGGATGTGGCCGTTGAGACCAAATCCATGCTAGAAAGTCTCTTTAAAGTTTTTCAACTGTCACTCTTGGTTGCAATTCATATTCGTTTGAGTTTTTTAAAGTATTCGGTTGTCAGAGCTTTCCATTTTTACATCTTTCTCTTTGTGTGCATATGAGCACACGTGTGTGTGTGTGTGTCTGTGTGTGTGTGTGTGTGTGTCTGTATGTGTTTATGTACACCTGTATGTGTGTGTGTGTGTGTATGTACACATGCATGCGCTTGTGTATGTCTGTCTCTAAGGCTGTGACTGTGGGCTGTGACTGTGGGGGGGTGATGATGTCACTCTCGGCACTTCCTGCTCATGTAAAGCGGAGCAGCCTCTCATTTCCCGCCGGTCCCCAGCGCTGCTCCAGCTGCAGCCTGTCACAGGAGGGCCCGAGCGTGCGGTTTGACAAACTCCTTCCCCTCTTAACCCAGCCCTCCCCTCCTGGGACCAGGCTGTCGGCACAGGGACTGAGTGCATGAAGGGCGGCCCGTCCAGGGAGGGTTTTAAAGGAGGGGACGGAGGGAGGGGAGGTGGAGATTCGACTCTCGCTCATTCTGGGGGCGGGGCTGGGAGCTTGACCTTGTGTTCAGCGTGGGTCACCTTGCCACTGAGTGAAGTGGGAGTGCCGTAGGTCTGACTAGCATGAATACAGATCTCAAGTCAAATACCTCACGGAAAATGAGTGCCTTTTTGGAAATGAACTGATGTTTACATTAGCTGGCTAAAATAAAACTAAAATACGGAGACACAGACCCAGATCTTTAGCTGTCTCTAAGTCTTTTCTGCTTGCTTTCTGCAGAATGGTGACGTACCTTGTCCTGTCACATAGCTTACATTGTATTTCTCTGGTTTGGCGGTTTCTGAAGTACTTCCTGGCAGTAGCACATTCATTAGTTGTTAAGCAGCTGAAAGGCATCCAGTCTGTTCTGGTCTGCTCTGGTTTTCTCATGGAGCTCATTGCTGTCCGCTGAAATTTACATTTCAATCAATTTATTCATCATTGTGATTTAATTAGACGGTCAGTCCCCCGGGCCCGGTGTCAAACACAGCCCAGTGGACACGCCCCCCCTGCAGCCCCTGCGTCCTCTGGGCTCCGGTCACATGACCCCACCGCCGGGGCGGGTCTGACATCGGTTAGCCTGACCTCTGCAGCTGCTCTGGGGACTGGCTCGCTCGTGCCATTAATATGCTGATTGGGGAGGAGGCCGAGGGAGGAGGACGGAGGGAGGCTGCTGGGGATGGGTGCCTGAGACATGGCTCTCTCTCTCTGTCTCTGTTTTTCCCTCTCTCTCTTTCTCTCTATCTGCCTCTTTCTTTTTCTCTCTCTGCGCCTTGCTCTCTTGCTCACTCTCTCTCTCTGGCTCTTGCTTTCTCTCTCTCTCTCTTTCACTTGTGGTCTCTTTCTCTCTCCCCCCTTCTATCTCTTTCTATCTCTCTCTCCCTGTTAGTCACACACACACACATACACTCTTTCTCTCACTTGCATGCTCTTGTTCCCTCTTTCTCTCGCGCACTTCCTCTCTCCCTCTCTCTCTCTCTCAGGACAGGCAAATCAGACTCGCAATCTGCATGCTAAACAAGGACACCGAGCGATTACTTCCGCCTGGTTCTTTTTATTCGCGCGTGTGGCCGCGCGCGTTCCCGCACGCGCTCCGTTTGCGCCGCCGCGTCCCGCCGCCGTGTTGGGCCCCGCGGGACGGGGCTTCCCTGGCGTGTAATTGGCTCGTCTGTTCCAGCTCGTGACGTCTCTCTCTCGGGGCTGGGAAATGGCCTCCGCAGCGCTGCGGAGACGAGCCTGCTGAACGCCCCAGCCCACGTCAGGCACGTAGAACACACAGCACTGTTACGAGCCTGCTGAACGCCCCAGCCCACGCCAGGCGCGTAGAACACACAGCACCGTTACGAGCCTGCTGAACGCCCCAGCCCACGCCAGGCGCGTAGAACACACAGCACTGTTACGAGCCTGCTGAACGTCCCAGCCCACGTCAGGCACGTAGAACACACAGCACTGTTACGAGCCTGCTGAACGCCCCAGCCCACGTCAGGCACGTAGAACACACAGCACTGTACGAGCCTGCTGACGTCCCAGCCCACGTCAGGCACGTAGAACACACAGCACTGTTACGAGCCTGCTGAACGCCCCAGCCCACGTCAGGCACGTAGAACACACAGCACTGTTACGAGCCTGCTGGACGTCCCAGCCCACGTCAGGCACGTAGAACACACAGCACTGTTACGAGCCTGCTGAACGCCCCAGCCCACGTCAGGCACGTAGAACACACAGCACCGTTACGAGCCTGCTGAACGCCCCAGCCCACGTCAGGCACGTAGAACACACAGCACCGTTACGAGCCTGCTGGACGTCCCAGCCCACGTCAGGCACGTAGAACACAACAGCACCGTTACGAGCCTGCTGAACGTCCCAGCCCACGTCAGGCACGTAGAACACACAGCACCGTTACGAGCCTGCTGAACGCCCCAGCCCACGTCAGGCACGTAGAACACACAGCACCGTTACGAGCCTGCTGAACGCCCCAGCCCACGTCAGGCACGTAGAACACAACAGCACCGTTACGAGCCTGCTGAACGTCCCAGCCCACGTCAGGCGTGTAGAACACACAGCACCGTTACGAGCCTGCTGAACGCCCCAGCCCACGTCAGGCGTGTAGAACACACAGCACCGTTACGAGCCTGCTGAACGCCCCAGCCCACGTCAGGCGTGTAGAACACAACAGCACCGTTACGAGCCTGCTGAACGCCCCAGCCCACGTCAGGCACGTAGAACACAACAGCACCGTTACGAGCCTGCTGAACGTCCCAGCCCACGTCAGGCGTGTAGAACACACAGCACCGTTACGAGCCTGCTGAACGTCCCAGCCCACGTCAGGCGTGTAGAACACACAGCACCGTTACGAGCCTGCTGAACGTCCCAGCCCACGCCAGGCACGTAGAACACACAGCACCGTTACGAGCCTGCTGAACGCCCCAGCCCACGTCAGGCACGTAGAACACACAGCACCGTTACGAGCCTGCTGAACGCCCCAGCCCACGCCAGGCGCGCCGAACACAATAGCACCGTTACGAGCCTGCTGAACGCCCCAGCCCACGCCAGGCACGTAGAACACAACAGCACCGTTACGAGCCTGCTGGACGTCCCAGCCCACGCCAGGCGCGCCGAACACAATAGCACCGTTACGAGCCTGCTGGACGTCCCAGCCCACGTCAGGCACGTAGAACACACAGCACCGTTACGAGCCTGCTGAACGCCCCAGCCCACGTCAGGCGTGTAGAACACACAGCACCGTTACGAGCCTGCTGGACGTCCCAGCCCACGTCAGGCGCGTCGAACACACAGCACCGCTCCCCGTGTGCACAGCAGAGGGGATGCTCTGAGCGCGTGCGTGCTGTGTCTTCTGCAGGGACGGTGGGACTTTGTTGGGGAGAGCTGCATGCTGGTCTATAAATGGTGCTCATCAGCATGGTGTCCACCTGGTGCTCAGTCTCTGGCCTCTGTTCTCACTCTTACTGGCGCTGGACGTTTGGCATCCAAAGTTGTACGAATCCTCCTAAATTTGTACATGCCTAAGTGTCAGCGACACATTTTTTGTTGTTTTGTCTCTGTACTCCAGCACATCGGGTTTGAAATAAAACAGTGAAAATGAGCTGGATGAAGTGCAGACTGCCAGCTTTATTCTGAGGGTAATTGCATCCATATTGGGTGAACCGTGTAGGAATTCCAGCCCTTTTGTCGCTGCCCCGGTACCGTAGAGGTTTGACTGCGCTCGCGCTCCCGCTGGGCTTGTGAAAGGAGTGACTGCGGCCGCGCTCGTAAACGGCCAGTCACACTCCAGCCTCGTGCTTTTTTTAAATCTCGCGAACGCACGTACGTGCTCCCGCTGGCTTTGTGAAAGGAGTGACTTACGGGTGTAATCGCAAACGGTCAGTCATTACTCCTCCCCCCCCCCCCATCGGGAGCATCTGGCTTTTTAAAGCCGCGTGATATACGCCGCTGGGCCCGTGCTGGCGGTTCGCGCCTTCAAGTCCGCCGCGAACAGCCCCCGGTTCAGACTCCGCCCGCCGCCTTCCCCGCGGGATTGTTTACACTCCAGTTAATGTTTCTGAAATTACTGATGGGCCTTTATCGCTGCCCACCCAGCGCTAGCGCTAGCACGGTGCAAACAGCGAAACGTGTACTTCGCTGCAATGTATCTGTGCCCCCCGGTGGTAGGTCGTGGTACTGCAAACCCGACCCGAGCGTTCCCTGGAGTGACCAAAAAAAATAATCATCTGTAATGAATCGTCCAGTGAAAAAGAAACTTTTTAACAGTTTTTTTGTTTTGAAAACTCCTTTTTAACTGTAATGGTAATTTTCCTTGTGAACTGCGCGCCCGTGCCCTGTGTGCGGCTGGACAGACCCGCTCCGCAGGACTTACAGGCCGGAGATATTTACGGCTTCCCTGGCGGGTGATGTACGGCTCTGGAATCCGGCGCGTTGTTATGGTTTGCGAGCGCGTGTGACGCGTCTGGGACCCGCGCGGCGTGTTCCGTAAGGAGCGGCGTGCCCGTGGCGTTCGAGCCGTCATGCGCTTTCTCCACAGCCGCGCTTTAATCCCCCCCCGGCGCTCTCGCGGTCGGGCACCGCGGGTTTTTTTACCGAAAACCCGCCCATGACGGGTGACATGTTTACGGCCTGGTGGAGGAGTTAGCGGCGCGTTAGCCGGGAGGGAGACGGGGGAAGGGAGCTGCTGCTCCGGGAGGGAGGGGCTGGGCTTGGCCATTTGAGACCGTCGTGAGGTGAAAGGCCTTGTTCCTCAGATGGATTGTGGCGCGTCTTTTTTTGGTTTGGTTCGTCCGATGCCTCACGCCTCAAAAGCGAAATGGATTCGACATGTGGGTGCCGTTGCTGTGCCATCGAAGGAGAATGGACTGTCATCGTACAGGGTTGCCTTTGTGTGTGTGTGTGTGTAGGTCAGGGTTCAGAGGTCGAGGTTCATGGGTGCAGAGATTGTCTCATGCAGACAACAGTTTGATGTTCCTGCCAAACTGACTCTGTAGGCTTCAAAGACATTCCTGTATCCACAGTGAGGTGGGGACTGAGTGTGTGTGTGTGTGTGTCTTTGTGTGACTGTGTGTGTGTGTGTGTGTGTGTGTGTGTGTGTCCGTGTGTGTGTACTGCAGTCTCTGGAAAGAGAGGGTCGCCCTGTTCCCCTCACAGGTGTGTGATGAGGGCTAAGCGGAGTGTTGTTTGTTCCCGCAGTACCCCAGGGGACAGACAGGGGGAGCAGGGTAAAAGCCTCTGTCTCCCACTGAGAGCCTGAGCTCCAGTGCTTTAGGCCTCGTTTCCCAGGAGACCAATCATGGGTCACTTAAGTTCAGCTCTTCAGAGATTCGTTTGGACATTGTGGGCTGGACTTTCACCCAGCGGTTTCAGAGCTATGATTACTGATTACCCACGCGGATGCGCTCACACACTCACACACACACACACACACACACGCACACACACATGCGCGCGCACACACACACAAACTACAGACACATGATGACAGCATTGCATGACGCCTATCCGAGCGACTACACAACTTTTATACACACACATGCGCAGAGACATGGAGATATGCTGGGACAAACACACACAAACACGCACGCACACATACACACACGTACACAGACACACGGAGACACTTTGGCACATACCCACACACGTACAGGTACAAACTGACAGACAGACAGAGACACGCACACACACACGCACACACTCTGTAATATTTGTACAGTGACTGCAGGAAGTGGCTAGCAGTGTACAGAGGAAACACGCGGTGACCTCTGACACTCATTGTTCTCTTTGGCTCTGTGTCACTCAATCCACCTGGTGGCTGCTGCCAAGCTCCACCCCCCAGCTGGCGCAGCAGCCAATCACATAGTGGTGAGGTCACTGTCCCAGGGCTGTTATTACGGAAAGTGTTGATGGGAAGTACAGCTGAGGGCTCTCTGTGTGTAGTGATGGTCTGAGGTCAGTGCTGTAGGCCTGGTCTGTGGGTGCACTGCTGCTGCTACAACCACAGGGTCCTACAGCCTGGTTGTCCCTACTGATCCTAGATCAGTCATAACCACAGGGTCCTTCAGCCAGGTTCTTCCCACTGATTCCAAATCAGTCATAACCACAGCACCCCCCTGGTGAATCCAGATCAGTCACAGCCACAGGGTTGTGATTGGTCTGGTAACAGCCAATTAAATGGAACCACTGGTAGATGCTCTCTGACTAATGATCACATGGCGCCCAGAAGTATAGCCATAAAGTATTCACCATTAGCATTGTTCTGTTGGTTGTTAGCTACAGTACGTACTCTGTGATTTGGTCTTCTCTATGGTTTTCTGATATGAAGGTGATGTCACACCCGTCCTATCTGTATTTTTTTTTAAATGAGGGACTAGGCCAAGCATAGCAGCTGTGGCTTGTGTGAGAAGCTTTGTGCGTGAGGACGTATCTCACCGCGTCCGTTCTGTCTCCTCTCCCCCAGGACCTGGAGTTCCACGGCGTCATGCGCTTCTACTTCCAGGACCGCATGGCGGGGAACTTCGCCACCAAGTGCATCCGCGTGTCCAGCACGGCCACCACGCAGGACGTCATCGAGACGCTCGCCGAGAAGTTCCGGCCCGACATGAGGATGCTGTCCTCCCCCAAGTACTCGCTGTACGAGGTGCACGTCAGCGGGGGTGAGTCCGCCCCGGGACGGGCCGAGAGCGCCATGTTTACCTGGGCCAGCATTCTTAAAGAGTCCTGCAGCAGGAGTGCTTATTTAGGTGAAGGGTACAGCACTCTATTTGAGTGCAGGTTTGAATTAGAGCTGCTTGATGCATCGAATCGCTGTTTGTTTGTTTTTGGCGTAATACTATACAATAATCGCTGTCTTGGGTGGTATAGGTGATCTTTCATCTTTTTTTTTTTTCTTCTCTTTAATCGTGCCTGATGTGGTAGTAAACAACCAGACGTCAGAGCTCAACCAAAAGTCATGTGGAATGTTTCCCAGAAAAAAACACCTCAGTGATGTCTATTGGGTATTGATAAGACAGCCAATCAGAAACAAGGTCGCACAGCTTCTGTGTGGTCCTTTGATTCGTTTTTTTCAGTCACATGGAAGCTGCGAGGCCTTGCTGCTGATTGGCTGTTTCATCAGCACAGAATAGATATCAGTGAGGTTTTTTTGGCTGGAAGCATTTCACATGGCCTGTAATGCATCAGCATGATTAAAGAAAAAAAATCAAAGATAAAAGATCGCCTATACGCCACAAGACAGCGGTTATTATTACTATGCTTAAAAAAGACGTGATTCAATATATATTGTGCAGCCCTAGTTTGAGTTCTCCCTGGAGGGTTAAACTGCTTTCGCTGCACCAAATGACCATTTAATGGCTCTCTCCATGGCAGACACAGCCTGGGTTAGGGTTAGGGTTAGGTTAGGTAGTGCTCTCCACACACGCAGAGCCTGGGTTAGGGTTAGGGTTAGGGTTAGGTGCTCTCTCCCCGGCACACAGAGCCTGGGTTAGGGTTAGGGTTAGGGTTAGGTGCTCTCTCCACAGCACACAGAGCCTGGGTTAGGGTTAGGTGCTCTCTCCACAGCACACAGAGCCTGGGTTAGGGTTAGGGTTAGGTGCTCTCTCCACAGCACACAGAGCCTGGGTTAGGGCTTCTCTTTAGGCCGGTTTCCCACAGTGCTTTTGATCCGGGGCAGGGAGATCAGGCCGCCTGCTTTCTTCTCCCCGGCTGGAGCGCCGGCTTCACGAGATCAGCCCCCCCCCCGCCCCCCCCCGGCGCCCGCTAACGTGTGTCAGCTCGCGTTTGTCAGAGTGCTTAAGCCCCCTTTCATCAGAGCCGCCCGCACCCCCGGCCCGTTTTTCCCTCCTAAAACTCCCTCACCCCCCCCCCCCCTCTGCGCCTCCGAAATATTTATTCTCATATTAAGCTCAGAGACCCCCCCCGTCTGTTTGCTTTAATAAAGTGTGAACCCTAAGTGTGGGTGTGAGAGCTGGCTGCTATACACTGTATGAAAATCTTCTCCTTCACACTGTAGAAAAAGCGTTGGTACACACTGTATAAAAAGCCATTGGTACACACTGTATAGAAAGCCGTTGGTACACACTGTATAGAAAGCGTTGGTACACACTGTATAGAAAGCCGTTGGTACACACTGTATAAAACTCCATTGGTACACACTGTATAGAAAGCCGTTGGTACACACTGTATAAAACTCCATTGGTACACACTGTACAGAAAGCCGTTGGCACACACTGTATAGAAAGCGTTGGTACACACTGTATAGAAAGCCGTTGGTACACACTGTATAAAACTCTGTTGGTACACACTGTATAGAAAGCCGTTGGTACACACTGTGGGTTAACTGGTGTGCTCCCCCTCTCTGGCAGAAGAACGCAAGCTGGACCTGGACGAGAAGCCGCTGGTGGTGCAGCTGAACTGGAACAAGGACGACCGCGAGGGCCGCTTCGTCCTGAAGAACGAGAACGACATCGTCCCCAAGGTGCGCCCCGGCCCCCGTTTCTCCCGAAAACCCAAACCCGTGGTCTCTAAACTCTCACTGCTTCCCTTCCTGGGGTTGCAAAGGCAAGAGCTTCTAGTGAGTTTCCGGATGGCGGGGGGGTGAAAAGATGTTGTTTTACCGCCCAGCTCCATTCGTGCCTTGGAGGGCGGGGCAAGAAAACACAGGCTGTCACGGCTTTACCCCCCGCATGGCTAACAGGCCTCACCCCGTGCTTTATTGACTCTAAAAACACCCCCACACTTATTTTTGTAGCTGGACCCCCGCAGAAGGAAAGCGTTTAGCACACGTGAGGGGTTCCCAGCATGCCGAGCGCCAGGCCCCCGAGGGCGCCGCTGATTTGCTGTGAAACCGCTGGAATGTGGGGAGGGAGCCCCCCCCGCTCCCCCCCCCCCCCAATCACAGGGAGAGATGCTCATTATGGCGCTGGGAAGTGCAGCTGTACTATATCAGAAGCCATGTTTTGTCTTTAATCTTGTATTTAGAAGACCAGGCACGACCATGTTTGTGTTACAAGGTGACTGTTCCCAGTTAGCATGGCGGCGCCTGTCCCTGCCCGGCCAGTATTGCGTTTTCCCGCCTTTACAGTAGCACACGTGAAGTAAAAGCTAAGGAGGTTGGGCCGGCGTAGGAGACTGTTGGAAGGTAATAACTCCCTGTGTTGGTATTCGGGGTGTTTTTGTGTTTGTGGACTCTGACCCCGGCCTTTCCTTCTCGGTCACCTGATACAGCTGCTCCGCTAACTGCCAAGCGCTAATGATTTTTCTTTCTTCATTCTGAAGTTATTATGTGTTCTGTAGCCAGCAGCTGTAAGGTCTGCACACGCTGATGGTCTTTAAGGCTGGTGTCGTGTAGAAATCTGACCCCGTTGAAAATTGACCCGAGGAAACGACCCCCAGCTCATGTTACTTGTATAGAATGTGACCGCCCCCCTCCCCTTATGGAAGAACGAGCCACGTATTGTGTTCTAGGTTTTTTGGATTGGGTTCCATTTTCCATAGCATAGAAAAAGGGCCTACGTGTTGTAATGTAGGTTTCTGAGATTGGGGTTAATTATCCAGAGCAATCAGCCATTGTATATTGTATACAATAAATATTCACATTTTATCACAGGGTGGGGGGGGGGGGCTTTTCTGTGTGACACCGGCCTTACCCTCGTTTCTCCTGCCTCCACAGAAGGTACAGAGCAACGGGCCAGAGAAACAGGAGAAGGAGGGCGTGATCCAGAACTTCAAGAGAACCCTCTCCAAGAAAGAGAAGAAGAAGGAGAAGAAGAGGGAGAAGGAGGCCTTCGCCAGGATACCGGATGGCGACGAGCTGTCGCTGAGCAGAGAGGACGGGTACGGGCCTCACGCTCCGCTCAGCCTCTCCTGCAGGGGGCGCCAGAATCTCCCCCGGAGTAGCGTTACAGCGTTTTACTGTCTGTCTTTTCAAAACGGCGCCAAGTTCTGCTTCTCACTTCTGCTACACGGGCAGAGAGGGTCTCACAGCTGAAACGCGCTCCCACACGTCGCTAACACACCATAAAAGAATCAGCACGGCTTTGCACACTTGCCGTTTGTAGGTTTTATTAGTCTTTCCACACTCTTGCCCATGCGTCTGGCACGAAAGAGAGACAGAAATGTGTGACGTGGGGTTTTCCCCCCTAATGGGACAGAGAACAGCTTTAGGAGGTGGGTTGGAGGGGGGGTGCCCCTCTGGGACTCTCTGAAGCAAAGCAGGCGTCCTCAGTCTTATACAGAAAGGTCCGGTGTGTGGGTTCAGGCTTGTGTTTCAGCCAAGCAGTAGCACGCCTGATTCTACTAATGCTGGTCCTTAGCCAACACTCTAATGATCTGTTAGTAGAGTCAGGTGTGTAACTGCTTGGCTGGAGCAAAAGCGTGCACCCACCCCGGCCCGTTCTGGATGACATTGAGGACCCCTGCTCTGAAGGGTGGAAGTTTAGGGACCCAGGGAGGGAGGGAGGGTAGAGGCGGGGCCTGAGCCCTGGGCGGGACGTCCTGGGTGCAGGAGCCATGCTAAACCCCCCCCCTCCCCCACAGGGAGAACTCGCGGCTGGCGGCGGAGGTGTACAAGGACATGCCGGAGACCAGCTTCACGCGCACCATCTCCAACCCGGAGGTGGTGATGAAGAGGAGGCGGCAGCAGAAGCTGGAGAAGAGGATGCAGGAGTTCCGCAGCAGCGATGGGCGGCCCGACTCGGGTGAGCCTCGGCTGAGAGCCGCGCGGTGACGCGGCGGGTCGCCTCCGCAGGGCGCCATACCCTCCTTCACAACACCCCTCACACAAATCACCGTTTGCAGGGGTTAATCTGCTAGTGAGGCTCGAGACTACATCATAGCACTTTTTACTGCTGAAAACATTGCACCTGAAAGAAATTTCGTAATGAGGACTATTGTAAATTAGCTTGCTAACTTGCCAAGCACATCAGTGAATTTAGATATCTACAGGTGTCCTGTTGACTGGGTGTAGGTGTAAGATAAGAGCCACTTCTAACCTAAAAGTTGAACCTGTCCTGGATGTTGGGCATCATCTCAGCCTTCTGTGGTCCAGAGAACGGCAGTGATGCTTTCACAAGTGTTGTGTTGTTCACCACGCTGTATTTTAAATATTTCAAGGGCTTAATAGAGGCCGTTTTCTTAAAATGACATTTCTCCGTAATTAATTTTGAGTGGTTTATGCCGAGCTGAAATTACTTGGTCATTTCCAGGAGACCCATCTGAGAACGGCTCGTAAAATTTAAAACAGAAGTTCAGCGCAGGTTCTGGGTCCCTTACAGAAGTCAGCATTTATGTTCCGCGTAGATCGATGGTTTTTAGGAAACCCGGCGGGCGGATGGATTTCTCCCAACCTGGCGCTCGGTTGGCCTCGCTGTGCCTCTGTGGGCGGAGCTCCGGTCCGGCAGCGCAGAATGAAAACAAGCGCGGATCGCCGGGCTTACGGGAGCCATTATGGCTCTGGGCCATCGTGGCTGGCGGCCATTACGGCTCTCGGCTGGCAGAAGGGGGTGGGGAGACCCGTCAGGCACGCCGGCTTTAATCGCTAATGAAAATATCCCGTATCCCACACGGCCGTAAAGCCCTCGCCGAGTCCCTCGTCGAACGCTCCCGTCGCGCATGAACGGAGCGGCACGCGGGGAGACCGCGGTTATATTTAGATCCCGGTCTGCGCGATGTGAGTCACCGCGTGTGGCAGATGTGCGGCCTGTCTCTGCGGCTAGCTGCTGCACACTCCGCTTGCTCTGGACAAGAGCGTGTGAGGTAGTCTTCTGGCGGTGTGTGTGTGGGCCAGTGCTCTCCTCCTGTGGAAGCAGTGACACGCAGTGTTTACACGGCTGCGGTGTCTGTAACTTTGAGGAAGTGTGACTGGGCCTCGCAGACGTCCACGTCTCCAGCAGCAACTCCATCGGGCCTAAAGCCCAGTTTCTATGGGAAAAGAGCAGCAGGCTCGATTCTTCCCATTAACATTCATCCAATGGCTCTACTGTTTGAACTTCTTGCCTCCTCTCCATTGGTCAATTTGTCGAATGACTCCGCAAATGTCGAATCTGATGAATTACGAGTGTTTTCATTTCCGTACAAAGCCTGTCTGATCCTGCCTGTCATATTCTGCCTGCTCAGACAACTTTTACTCCCTCAGACAAACCTGTCTGGAGTGGGGGTGTCTGTGATAACTTAATATCTGGGCGTGGCGCGTCGAAGGAACAGACGATAAATCCCTTTAACTGCACGGAGAGCTTGAAGGCTTTGAGTTCCAGCCGAAGTGGCCGTGTCACATTCCAAATGAATGCACCAGCCCGTTCACTGCATTTCTGCGGAACTTTATATGCTAATAATGGGAAGTGACAGCGAGGGTAACAAGTAAACAGCAACAGCCACCCATTTGAGAACTGCTTCCATTTCATATATGGATGCGGACAGATCTAACCTGTGCGACAGAACGTGTTTGTTCTGTTTGGTTAGGACCAAACGTGGACATCCCTGTGGGACAAAGCAATGTTATGTGCTTGGGTCTGCCACAGGGAAGTGTTCTCTGAAGCTTAATTATTCATTGCCAAAACAGCTATTCTCTCTCTCATGCTGATTTTTTCCCCTTATGCCCTTTTCTTTCTCTCTCTCTGTCTCTCTTTCTCTCTCTCTCTCAGGAGGGACACTGCGGATTTATGCAGACAGTCTCAAGCCCAACATCCCCTACAAAACCATCCTGCTCTCCACCACCGACATGGCCGACTTTGCTGTGGAAGAGGCCTTGGAGAAGTACGGGCTGGAGAAGGAGAACCCCCGAGACTACTGCATAGCCAGAGTAAGAGTTACTACTCATAGAGTACTGCATAGCCAGAATAAGAGTTACTACTCATAGAGTACTGCATAGCCAGAGTAAGAGTTACTACTCATAGAGTACTGCATAGCCAGAGTAAGAGTTACTACTCATAGAGTACTGCATAGCCAGAGTAAGAGTTACTACTCATAGAGTACTGCATAGCCAGAGTAAGAGTTACTACTCATAGAGTACTGCATAGCCAGAGTAAGAGTTACTACTCATAGAGTACTGCATAGCCAGAGTAAGAGTTACTACTCATAGAGTACTGCATAGCCAGAGTAAGAGTTACTACTCATAGAGTACTGCATAGCCAGAGTAAGAGTTACTACTCATAGAGTACTGCATAGCCAGAGTAAGAGTTACTACTCATAGAGTACTGCATAGCCAGGGTAAGAGTTACTACTCATAGAGTACTGCATAGCCAGGTAAGAGTTACTACTCATAGAGTACTGCATAGCCAGGTAAGAGTTACTCCGATACTCATAGCCAGTAGAGTACTGCACTCATAGCCAGGTAAGAGTTACTCTATATGCATAGCCAGGTAAGAGTTACCTCTCGTACTGCATAGCCAGAGTAAGAGTTACTACTCATAGAGTACTGCATAGCCAGAGTAAGAGTTACTACTCATAGAGTACTGCATAGCCAGAGTAAGCGCTACCTCTCATACTGCATAGCCAGAGTAAGAGTTGTCATAGAGTAGGTTGCACACACTACACACACACTCAAACTTGCACAGATACGAGCAGCAGGAAGTCGCTTCATCTGTAGCCACAGGAAGCAGGCCTCGAACACACAATCGGCCTGCAGGCCTTCCCCAGAGAGCACTGGTGCTCGGGTCCCAGCCAAATGAGCCCTCTCAAGCCCTGGGCGACGCCACTAGCAGTTTACGCGTCTGGCCCCAGTCAGGCCATGCACTAGACCAGCGCCTTAGCAGTGCGCGTCTCCTTTTATAGTGTACTGAATCACCGCTACGATTCACCAGGGAGACCTGAAGGTCACCTTCCATTGTGCGCTACATTCCCAGGGTGCAACTTGCCAAAGCGTCTATCGCGCGGGCTGCTTTCAACACTGCAGGCGTCTTTCGGGACGGGTGCTTTTAAACTTGATTTAAAGTTTCTGCGTGGTCAGGCTCCTCGTTTCCCCCCCCCCGCGCCTCAGCCAAATGGCCCGTGCGGGCGTACCCTTTTTGGGGACGCTGTGTGCCGACGGGCCAGAGCGCGCTCGGGAGCCGCCCGCTGGATTAAAGCGGGAGTTTGACATTTGGCGGAGGTCTTTGTTTGAGTGTAATTGAATTGCGTTTCTCCCAAAGTGCCGTGCCAGCAGATGCAGAGCGGTGTGCAGTGGGGTGGGGGGTTGGGGGTGTTTGGGGGACCAGGACGGGCAGAGGAGGGGGGGGGGGGAGACGGAGCGGGCGAGCTCCGTTAATCTCCCCCGTCACTGCGTGACAAACGTCTCCCCGGCTAAAAGCGCCGACCTTCGCCGGGCCAGCGCCTCTTATTGCTTTTGCCTGACAGCCCCAGTCACAGCCAATCGCGTTAAGAGCCCTTCAGAGTGGAGCCGCCACCCATCCCTGCCCCCCCCCTCCGTTTCGGGGACCTTTCGTTCTGCCCCTCTCGCACATCTGGGTCATTAACGACGTCGGCTTTAAAGGCGTCCGCCCAAAACGCAAGAAGCATCCGGCCAAACACGCCGAGCGCTTGCCCTCCTTCTGCGGCCTTGGCTCTTCGGCCTGGAAAATGTCGCGCAGAACGTTGGTTGGGTGGTGCATTTGAACGGCTGGGCTTCTGAGCTGAAGCTCGCTGGTTCATTTCCCATGTGGGGCACCGCTGTGTCGAATGCAGCCCAGCCATACGAGGCCACGTTAGGTAAAACCCACCGTGACCTGCGTAAGCCAGCCCCGCAGGGCCTCTGGCAGCCGTGCAGCCAAACGTGACTCCATCAGCCCAAGTCAGCTCCCCTGGTCCTCATGGCTACTGAAGTGGTTCTGGTCCAATACCGGGAGGTGAATGAAAGATGGAAGCCATCTTAGGCTGATTGGTGCTGAATGTGGTCTGCTGATGCTAATTTGTGCTGGATGTGGTCTGCTGAGGCTGATTGGTGCCGGATGTGGTCTACTGAGGCTGATTTGTGCTGGATGTGGTCTGCTGAGGCTGATTTGTGCTGGATGTGGTCTGCTGAGGCTGATTGGTGCCGGATGTGGTCTACTGAGGCTGATTTGTGCTGGATGTGGTCTGCTGAGGCTGATTTGTGCTGGATGTGGTCTGCTGAGGCTGATTTGTGCTGGATGTGGTCTGCTGAGGCTGATTTGTGCCGGATGTGGTCTGCTGAGGCTGATTTGTGCTGGATGTGGTCTGCTGAGGCTGATTGTTGCTCCCTCTTCCTGCTCCCAGGTGGTGTTGCCGCCAGGCTCCCAGCAGTCGGATGACAAGGCGGGGAAGGAGACCATCCTGGACGACACAGAGTGCCCCCTGCAGATCTTCAGAGACTGGCCCAGCGATAAAGGTGCCGTACAAGGGGCTCTAAACACCAGCATACAGGGGACACGGGCGTGTTCATCCCCGAAATCCTCTTTGATCAGCTCTCTACCCTGGTCCTGGACAGCCACGTGGTGTTCTGGTCTATTTTTGCTCAGTGCTCAGTTAACCAGAGCAGTAAGTTATGCAGTTAAGGCACCTCATCTGGTTTCTCGGGTCATAGATCTTAGTCAGGTCATTCTAAGGCAAAAACAGACCCAGTGACTCTATGACTCTCCAGGGCCAGGACTGAGGACCCCTGATTTAGATTTAGTTCTGGAGTTGCCCCTGACTTGCCTGGTTCAGGTTGAATTGAGGTTGCCGAATGGAAAGATTGGTCTCCCGTGTGCCTCATGTTTCCTAATTCCATCAGTTTGGTTTTACGTCCTAGCTTTTTGCCTTAAATCAGATATGAAAACAAGTCAAGACTTCTTACATTTGCTGGCTCTCCTCTGAGCGTTCTGCTTTTTAACTGAGATCTCCCTGCAGTGCCCTCTGCTGGTGGCTCTGGTTATCTCTTGAGCGGTGGAGTGTTGTTCTTTCAGGAGGCCTCGTGTTTCAGCTGAAGAAGCGGCCCCCAGACTACGTCCCAAAGAAAGGCCGCAAGCCCGAGGACAGGGCCTCCAGGGGGAAGTCCCTGGACGGCGTCCTGCCCCCGGAGAAAATGCCCTACCTGGTGGAGCTCAGCCCAGGTGAGCGTTACGCGTCATAATAAATGAACATCAAACACACTGGAAAAGACATACACATTTACATGAATACATGTGCACGTGCTGGTATACATAGAAGTACCCACGCATGCTGGTGTACAGATAAGTACACACAAATGTGTGTGTATGTAAACACGCATGCGGAGGTCAACGCTCACACACGCACACAGTGTCAGATATGCCAGCACATGCTGTAACATTGGAGCGTACCAGCGTGCACACGTACACAGATAACTGTAAGGTTAGCATATCTGTTGAGGTCTGCGTGTGGTGCAGTCTCCAGAAGGTTCTCTGGCGTCTGTGCTTCAGAGCGGCGCGTTCACACCAGGCCAGTGACCTCACGCAGGGCCGTGTCCTGGCCGTGCCGTGTCACAGAGGAGACCGTATGAGCCGTGCTGTGATTGCGCACTGACATTCACGCCCCGGTCTAGACTGGCTGAGTGCTAAATGAATCGAGTATCTGGAACTGTCTAATGCCCTTTTTTAGTTTCCAGCAGTGTCCGTTTCAAAGGTGAGTGACCCAGAAGTGCCCCGCCCCATCCCACCACCCCTCTCCTGTAGGCCAGCGAGATGTAAAGGGATAGCTTATAAGCTCTGATTACTGTACACAAGACCGAAATGCGTTTTCCACAGTTTCCAGTATTTCCAGCCTTTAGGAGGCAGAAGAAGGTTCAGGCAGCCATTCTGTTGCATGAAAGCTGTGCTGTTGCTCTGGCGACGGCGCTGGTCCTAACTGCCGCTTGCCACTGACCCTTCTGCCCTGCCCTCTCTGACGCACATGCACATGTACTAACCCCGCCTCCCTGCCTTCTGTGATAATGAGCAAAATCAATAAAGACCCAATCAGGAAGTCGGCCACGCTCCCTCAGTGCAGTTTCTGTTTGCTAACTGAGCAGCGACCTATGGAAGTGAGGGAATAGGTTATAGGGTTTGCCTTCCCTGCGTGTGTGTGCGGGTGTGCGTTCGTGTGTGAGTATCTTGTGTTTGCGTGTGTGTGTGTGTGTGTGTGCGTGCGTACTGAGGGTATGATGACTCAAACACAGCACCCGTGCAGTGGAAGGACGCCCAGAGCATTAAGCAGGTCTGTTTTGGAGAGAGGGCCGCTAGGCTGGCTTCAGTAAGGCATAAATGAGGAGGGCTGGCTTTCTGCCCGGGGAAAGGCCGGCTCCAGCTCCGGGACATCAGTACACCACCCAATGGGAGGAGTCTGTGCTCACCTGCAGCCTCGGATTGGTCCCGTCATTGTAGAAAAGATGCTTAGTTACTGTAGTTGTCATTCAGTCAGCTTCCCTACAGTTAGCATTCCCAAGGGCTGCTAGCTAGCTGCTGTCCTAGTGCCAGGTAAGATAGACAACTCTGTTATTATAGTAATGCTATAGTAACTCAGTCCTGGGTAGTTTTTGCAGTACCATTGAGCTTTACCCAGTCCTTCATAGTCTGTTAGCAAACCGAGTTGACTTGCCAGCAAGTTCTGTTGAGATAAAGCTATGATTGATTGGCTTGGGGTTCCCCAAACTTTTCCAGGACGCGCGCCTCTCTCTCTCTCTCTCCCCTGCCTGCGGGAGCAGGAGCAGCGGCGGCGCGCGTCCTGCAGGGGGCGCTCTCCTCCCGCTGCGTTTTTCACCCTCTGCCGTCTGTCTCTTCTCTCCGGCGCCTCCCTCTCCTCTGGCGCATGGTGTGTGTGCTGTCTGTCCCTCGCTGGTCTGTCCCGCTGTCCGCCCCCGGCTCCTCTGCATGTGTTCCCCGCGCTCGCAGGGAGGGGGAATCACTATGCCTACTACGCCTATCGGCCCCACGAAGGTAACCACGCCTCCCCGTCCCCCCCGCTACGCCCTCTAGCACTCTCCTCTGCCCCCCTTTCTTTTTGGTTTTAGTGTTTCTGAGAGCGTTTTTTCTGCTGATAGAATGTGGCTTCAGTACCTGGTGCCCTCCTGCTAAAAAAGTGGATTCTTTGCTATGAAGCCACGCAATCGGGAATGCTTTCGGCTGTAAATAGATTATTTTGCTGTGTCGCTGGGAAGTCGGCTTGTTGTAGCCCCGATGGCGCTGGCTTTGCTATCGAAGCCGGTCTGAGTGGCAGCAGCAGCGCCGCTAATCAGCTAGCCTAGCTAGCACAAGCCTTCAGCGTAACATGTTCCCGAAGCTCAGAGTGAACACTGAGCTCTTAAAATGGTGAAATCCCTTTATTTCATCCAGAAGAGGCTTCCCAGCGTGCGCTGAAATTGGCCGCAGTGAAATTGTAATATCCGGGGCTGCTTGGTGGCTCATCCTGTTACTGTTTCAGAGCGTGGACGAGCCCCAGGGTTAAGTATTAAATTCAGCCCGTGCCAGTGCCCACTGTGGCCCCACAGGGCGACGTGCGATTGGCTGTGGCGTCGCCTAGGGAACAGTCAGATGACAGCGCCTCATCACGCAGCAGTGACCCCCTGCTGGTCGATCGGGCGATCGCGAGTCCGCCAATTTAGTCGCTCAGGAAGAGTCTTCCTCCGACTCACGTCAGTGCGGGCTTGACCTGCGAACTGCCATGTGATAAGAGCAGTGACCAAACCGATAGCGGACGCCGCGGCAGCGAGCGCTGATAGATACAATTGGCCGTTACAGACAGTAATACCCGCTTTAAGGTTTCATTACATAAAATATTTATTTTTACCCTCTTCCACTGTGTGTCTGTCTGTGCTTTTTAGCCTAGGCTTTCTGCTTACTGTAATTAATCCATACCTAATAAATTGCACATTTTTCTGCGCTGCTTAAAAATCAAGTAACGACTGATGATCTGCAGCTTTTGTAAATAATGGACTCTATTATCTTCCTCTGGCTCTCCTACTTATTTTTACAGTCCAAAACCAGGTTTAGTGCTTTGGCAGCAGTAGTTATTTCTTGGCGTTTTATGCTGCTCTTAATTTTTTATTCAAGCTTTCATAGCTCCATGATCTGTAGTAAGAAACATCTGTCAGTTTTGATGTGTTTAAGCAAGCAGTAGACCTCTGTTGTTAAATGAAGCATTTCTGTTGGTGAATGAGGCCAGCTCGCGCTGTGATGTTTCACCGTGCCGGTTGTTGCGGTAACTGTCTCTCGGGTGACCGTTTCCCGGTGTTCCTCAGACGGTTCGGACTCCAGGGACAAGCCAAAGCTGTACCGGCTCCAGCAGAGCATCACAGAGGTGGGCTCTGACGCAATGGACGAAGGCTCCATCCAGGTGAGCCGCTCGCCGCTGCTGTCCAATGGGAGTGCCCACGCTGGCCCTGTCAGAGATGGTGAAATCACACGTACCTTTGGCACGTCACTCATTTACAAACATTTGTTTGGTTCAATTGGCTAAAACTCTGATAATAGCAAAATATTTTCTAATTCCCCTGATCGTTGTTGTTGATGAAAACCAAGAGGATATGTTCATAACGGAAGTGTATTCGACTTTGTCTCCTGAATAAGAATATAAGACTGTAACTGGCAACTTTAAAGCTTTATTTTTGGCAGTCTTGGCCATGCACATAGAGTAGTTATGAGAAGATTATCCAGGCCTCTACAAAAACAGCAGAACAAGCAGATTGGAACTGCTGTGTTCTAGTAATCGTGGGCAGGCTGTCGGTCTCGACAAGGGGCTCGCTTTTTATATCCCTGAATATCTGCTACGAGAGATGTGTGTAAACAGGGTGATTCACCCATTCTGAAATGTGTGTGAAAAGTGACGTGTGTTTGGAAATTGACATTGAGTGGTTACAACGTCTAAGACACCACTGACATCATCATAAATTTGGGGCTGTTGTTTGTTATATTTGGCTATACTCTATCATAAAAGGTTTACGACATCACTGACATTTGTAAGATTTGAGGCCTTTGGTTGCCATGTTTGGCTGAATTAAAGTGTTAGTGAAAGTGAAAATGGCCGCCGGCGTGTTCCCCCAGCTCTTCGGCCCCGGCATCCTGCCCCACCACTGCGACCTGATGCAGTCGGACGGGCTGGTGACGGTGGCGCCGGCCAGCTACACCGCCGAGACCTTCGTGGACGGGCAGCGCGTCTCGGACCCGGCCGTCCTGCGCAGCGGCGCCACGCTCCAGTTCGGCGCCGCCCACGTCTTCAAGTTCGTCGACCCCAGCCAAGACCACGGCATGGCCAAGAGGGGCGTGGACGGGGGCCCCATGGTGAAGGGCAGAAACAAATCAGGGTAGGTGGTCCCCCTTATTGGTGCCTTTTGCCATCTAGTGGTAACTCTGATGTACTGCTGTTCATTTTACAGCAGGAACTCTGCAGCTAACACAGAATGTTCTGAGTGTTGCTGCTACGCAGGGGCCATGTTATAACGTTGACAAAACGTTACAGTAACGTTATGAGAACATTCTTTGTTGGCTGGGGATTGCTGTGAGTGGGAGTGTGGGATCTCTGTCTAGAGCAGTGTAGATCCAACTGGAACGGACATTACTTGCAAATTCATCACAGGTCTTTGAAGAAGGTCCTTTTATTTGTGTGATCCAAGCACTGAGCCTCTGGTTGGTCAGCAGCAGTTTGCTGATGCGGAATGTCTGATCTTGCGCCCGCAATTCTTTGTGCAGCCAGCAGGTGGCTCTGTAACAGTGAACTTCAGCACGGCAGCGAAGTTCAGTGCCCTGTCGCCACGGCGACTGCGGGGAAATCTGAAAGGGGACCGCGAGGACAGGAAATGGAGACTCGCTGTAATCAGGGCACTGACACCCAAAGCCATTAGCCGCAGGATGCTGCTCTCATCCAAGGCGCAGAGCTAAATGAACACAGAGAGGCTACAGTAGCATGCGCGCGGTGAAGCGCGCTACGCACAGCGACGGGAAGCGGCCCAGGTGCTTCCTGTTTTGAAAAATCGCGATCACCTTGCCGTTGCGTCGACAAAGACGCTTGGTATCTTGGCTTCGTTCCTGTGTACTAGTTGGATAAGGAGGCCATTATGACTGTGGGACTTTCTGTGAGAGTGGTTCACTGCTCACTGGATTATTTTATATCAGCAGGTTTATATCTTTGGGATGTGCATTAGAATGACTGAGAATGGTTAGAATGCATTATGATGTAGCTCGTCTAATGCATTAGAATGACAGAGTGCTGTGCTCACACTGATGGCTCTCCCCATGTCACAAAAACCGAACATTGAGCATTTTGCTTACCAGCGCACCCGAAACGCAGGTCCTGGGTCCTGCATCAGGGATTTAGTGATACCCCCCCTCTCTGTCACACTCAACGGGATAAGGGCCGCCCCAGAGGCGACACTGCGAGGCGACACAGTGAGGACCTCGGGACGTCCCGGCTGGACCAGCTGTGATTTACGAGGGCTGTGGAGCTGATGTGGGCTTGGGGGAGGAGGGAGGAGGGAGGGGGGGGGGGGGGAGACAGAGGGAGGGAGGGGGGCGGGGGGGGGCGGGGGAGAGGTGACGGCGGGCCGGCGGGCGAGCTGCTGCTGTATAATCTGATAGATAAGCGCGGTTTCGCCGTGCGCGGCGTCATTTTGGGGACGGGCAGTGGGCTGGGAGGCAGAGTCTGCTGATGCTGCCGCCGCCGCCGCTGTTGCTCCGCTGGTCAGACAGCAGTGTGCCGCACATACTCGGTGAGTTACCGCCGCGGTGGTGCACTCTGGGTCAGTCTCGCCGATAAAATATCCAATGAAGTTGCCGTATGTGAAACTGTTGGGAAGCGCAGGGTGAGTTAGTTTGGGAAAACATCGGATGCAGCAGCATCTTTTGCAGGTTTTCCTGGATTTGCAGGATACGTTCTGATCCAGCAGCGCTGTTTGGAGGTGTCGGGTTATTGGAGTTGAGTTCTGCTCGGAGCCGGTGGGATGTGGCTGTGCCGGCTGGGCGCGTCCGGAAGCGCATGGCGCGGCTTTTTGGGAAAAGTTCGGTGGCACCGCTGGGACACGTTACCTTCGCCGGGCCAATTCTCCCTCGTGGTAATTTGCTTCGTATTGTTTACCGCTCCGGCAGATTTGAGTAAACGGTTGAAAGCGGGCTTAATTTGTGCCGATGGCTTTAATTTCGGGAGCGTCTGTTTGTCCCGACGCGCGGTTAAATTGCCGGTCTGTGCCGGGCGGAAATCCTTAATCCAGAATAAACTCCCTGTCCGGAGCGGGAGGGGATTGCAGGGGCGTGCTGTACAGCAGTGCTTCGTGGGATATCTGTCTGAGGGAGCTCTGTTGGGATGGGGAAGCTCTCTATCTGTCTGAGGGAGCTCTGTTGGGATGGGGAAGCTCTCTATCTGTCTGAGGGAGCTCTGTTGGGATGGGGAAGCTCTCTATCTGTCTGAGGGAGCTCTGTTGGGATGGGGAAGCTCTCTCCGCCCTCCCGCTCAATGACACGGGGGGGTTCCGTGCACATTCCCTGGAATCCCGCGGAAAACCTGGAACGTTCTGACCGTTCGGACTCCAGCTGTTCTGTCTGAGCTGTTGGATAAAATTAGACAAAGAAAATGGAGATTGAGCAGCAGTGATTTATGCAGTCGTCCTTAGGGGTAGTTCAGCTGGGTTTGGGTTCAGCTCTTACCGTGTTTGTGCCTGCAGTTGAAATGCAGCCTGTGTAGAGAGTCTCTCCATCCTCACCTCATCTACAGAATTCTAGCAGACAGAGACTTGCTTCCCCCTCATACTGTGCATAGTTGTTATTTCGCATTCTGGACATAAGACTCACTCTGTAGGGACCTGCTTTATACGTCAGTTAATTAAGAATTTAAACCCAAAAGCCTTTTCACCTCACCAGCCCTGACCCGTCTGTCCTTTCTCTAAAAACTCTTCCCTCATTTTTAGATTAAAGCTCACAGACTGTGCTCGTTGGGATGCATTAAGGTTTATTTTGTCGTGCTACCTTGAGTATGTTTTTTAGAATAAATGGTAAGATGGGACTGCCATCCTCCTGGGATTTCCTAGTGTTTGAACCGTAGCCACGCTTCGACGGAAAGGCGGGTTTGAGGGTCGATGCGCTGTTTACAGCGTGAATGTGATGTCTTGTCACGCAGGACATTGACTTTGGCTCTTAACGCAGCTGCCAGAATGTCACAGACAGTACAGTACTGTATTGAGTAAAGGACTCACTGTACTGTACAGCGTACAGTACTTCTCTGATCACATCATTGCATTTTGTCGTTAGTGTTTTTTTTCCTGATTGGGTTAAAATGTGAGTCCAGTCTGTCTGTAGGTGGCGAGGGTGAAAAGGCTCCATTGATAACCGAGGAGGGGGTCCTTAAGCTTGTGTCTGTGACGGTGTGCAGATTGATTGGGTTCCTCCGGGCTGAATCTCTGCCTGTGGGACCTCTCTCGGCCGGTCCTCATTCTCTCTCTCTGTCTGTCTCTCTCTTCCGGGCACGCAGGAACATTCCTGAGACGACCTTTGACCTTCACGGTGACATCCACAGTGGGACTGCTCTCCCCACAAGCAAGGTAGCTCCCCCCCCTCTCTGTACCTGCTGTGTTCGGCGCTTGCTTTGAATGTTTGCTTGTCTTATCTAGCCGTGTTACCTGGCAACCTCACGTTTGACCTTCCAACTGTTTATTTTGTTGTGTGTGTGTGTGTATGGGACTATGTGTGCGTGTCTGTGTTTGTTGCCTGCAATGTGTGTGTATGTGTACATTGACTCAGCGCTGCCTGCAGTGTATGTGTGTGTGTGTGCGTGCGTGTATGTGTGTGTGTGTATGGTGCAGCACACGCCTGTTTGAACAGCTGCTTCCTGCGTGCTGGTTACCTGCTGCTTACCTGCCCTCTCCCCGCTCTCTCCCCGCCGCAGAGCTCAGGGAAGCTGGACATGGAGCGCGCGGGCAACCCCAGCGAGAGAGGCCTGGTCAAGCCCATGGTCCGAGCGGAGCAGGAGGGAAGGTGAGGCCCGTCCTGGGCAGCACACCTGTAACTGACTCTGATTTAATCCTAGCACTGACCATTACCCTAACTCTCATACTTTCATTTACCACCATGTACCGCCTAGCACTGGCTCACATTCACACTAGCTTTTAACTGTTTCATTCTCTACAGTGCTCCCATTTTAGGACCATTTGCTCCTGAAAAATGATGTTTGCTGACTGGAAAAATAATTTTGGAGCAGTTACTAATTGGATGCCTTGATGTTCTCTGGGAGTTTTATACTTGCTCATGTGCTCTTTAACACACTCACTCACTGTACTAATTTATTAAAAACTAAACGTAATGCTGCTAAATTTATGAAAAGGAAACAAACACTTTAAAACTGTAGCACTGTCCTGGCTCTCCAGGTCTAATCACTTAATCAGCTGAGGCAGCCATAACCTCCGGCTCCCTGTTACATCAGCGTAGCTGGGAGAGATGTTCACTTCAGTACAGTGTTTTTTCCGGAACAGTCCATGGGCAGCCGTGCTCAGTGAGAGAGCGGTGAGCGTGTTAAGCCTCCCTTAAACACGGAAGTGATAGGACACCTGGTTGCTCGGCGACCGGCCGCGTCACCGGAGAGCCCGGTCTCCACGGCGCCGGTGGACACGGGGCAGACACCTGATCGGGAGGGGGGGAGGGGGGGTGGGCGCTTACCTGAAACCGGAGCTCCCGCTCGGCCGGGCACAAAGGGCCCCTCATGAATAATCCAGGGGCCGGGGGCCAGGCGCAGGGTGCACGGGGTGCGCGCGGGGCTGCGAGGCAGAGGGCCGGGATGCTGTACCGCGGGGCCCCCGTGCGGCCCCTGGAGCGCTGGGCCTCCGTGGACAGCGGGGTCAACGTCTCCTACGCGGCCTGGTTCACCGAGAGACACCTCTGTCCCCCCAGGTCCCAGGACAGCCTGAGCCCCGAACTGACGCTGCCGGCCAGCATCGAGTTCAGGGAGAACTGTAAGTACCGCGTCGTCCCCTGAGCTTCTGCCTGTGCTTTTAGCATTAGCCTAGCCTTCCTCTGTATTACTCCCTTTACTTTTAAAGGGTTAGCCTAGCCTTCTTCTGTGTTTCTCCCTTTACTTTTAAAGAGTTAGCCTAGCCTCCCTCTGGCTTTCTGCCTTTACTTTTAAAGCACTAGCCTAACCTTCCTCTGTCCTTTTGTTTTTGCTGTTAACAGATTAGCCTAGCCTTCCTCTGTCCTTTTATATTTATTGTTAAAGGGCTAGCCTAGCCTGCTTCTGTACTTCTCCCTTTACTTTTAAAGAGTTGGCATCAGAGATGGAAAATCCAGGGGTCAGAAAGGAAAAGTCCTGCCATGTGTTATTTCCACCCATGAACTCATGAGCCAGCTGATTTCACTGATTAGTTCTACCTCCTGGATGGACAATTGTGCTAATTAGCAAATCCAGGTGATTGGAATAAAATACTGGGGAGGACTATGACTTTCTGAACCTGGATTTTCCTTCTCCTGTTTAGCCTAGCCTTACATTTTCCATCCACCTTTGGTTCTAAGGCATTTGCTGGCCTCACCTGGGGATGTATGTGAATTACTGCGTTCAGTCAGTCACAAAAGGGGGCTGTCAGCACTGACCTCTCTGTCTTTGCTACCTGCTGCATTTTTGCATCATGCATTGCTGCGTATTTGATTAGCATCATTCGCCAGGACTTTTACATATTTTCACCAAGGATTTTTGTTAGCTAGTCTGCGCTCCAAAAATGGATTAGAACGGCTTTGTTTTTTTTAATGCTCACTATTCGTCTCTTCCTGTTTGTGTTTATTGCTCAAGTTCACTTTGCCATGACTGGAATCAGAGCAGCGGGGAGCGGCATCGTTTTTACAGGGCTGTGTGTCCCTCCCGCACGGGGGGAGGTCAGCGGATGGAAATTATTGACGCGCTGGCTTGGTTCCCATCGCTCTATGGATGTTTCAGGAGGCAGGTGGAGCGTGTGATTTATCGGGCTTTAAATGGACCTCCTCTGGTCCTTCTGCCTGCGTCCCGCGTGCAGTACCGGAACACAACACTAGTTGGCGACGGTGAGCCTTCGGTGAAGCAATGCGTGTGAGGCAGACAAAGCCGCAGCGAGGCGTTGGTGCTGATAACGCGGCGCCGGTCTGCAGCTCAGGGCTACATCGCTGCTTCACGTCGCGCGGGTCACGTGACACACTGCCTTTCCTATTAGCTCACGCCGTTTAACGGAACTCAAACAGCTCAGTTCCGAGAACTTTCTGTTTGTTGTCCTTCTGTCTTTCCTTCCTCCTCTGTGTATTTGAAGTGGAACGAGATCACGCGTTTGGCCGGCGAACAGAAACCCTTTGATTTCCAGCAGAGGGTTCTTTCTCACAATGTACTCCAAAACAGCCCCAAGCTGGGTCCAGGAAGCGGAGCCGGACAATGCTATCGGCCGGTCCGTCTGACTCCTGTCCGTACCGGGGGTTCTGACTCCTGCGTGAACCCGCGCCGTGTTTGTGGAGCGGGTTCTCCTCCTCCTGCCACTCAAAAACGAGACTCTTTCTGATCTCCCCTCCCCCTCCTCTCCTCTCCTCCCCTTCCCGCCCCGCAGCCGAAGATGCCTTCCTGTCCGCCATCATCAACTACACCAACAGCTCCACGGTGCACTTTAAGCTGTCCCCCACCTACGTCCTGTACATGACCTGCCGCTACGTCCTGTCCAGCCACTACCGGCCCGACCTCAGCCCGTCGGAGCGCACGCACAAGGTCATCGCCATCGTCAACAAGATGGTGAGCATGATGGAAGGAGTCATCCAGGTGAGTGTCCATCCCGCCTCAGAGCGCCCGCTTCCTGTTTCAGATTCCCTCGCCGCACAGCCCGAATCGCGACCGGACCCCGCCCTCACAGACGATCGGCTCTTTCCCTCCCACAGAGAGGGTCTCCATAGTGTTGGTCTTAAGAAGCCTAATAATGGGGGTGTATTAACATGAAGCCCTTCGACGAGGTTCATCTTTTTTCGTGCTCCAGACCAGTTATTCTCAAACTCTTTTGGCTGCCACACCCTTTATTTGTGACCCTCGCCCTAGATACCATTGCAAAAAGGGGAGAAAATAAGTTTTTGATGAACACGGTTTTTTTACGTGTGAAACGGATGAGTCTCCACTGCCTATTTGGGTAATGTTTTGCCTCTACAAGTGTAACAACATACCCAATTTTTATACAAAGGGTACCTTCTCTGTGATAATATCCAAACTCCTGCTAAGTAGTTTGTTTCTCTGCTCCTCTCCTAAGTGACCTTCTCATGACTCCTGTTGAGTTTCTGTTCGACCCTCTTGAGGTTCTGTACCTGTTACATGTCCATTTAGACTGTGATAGGTACCATAGACATCGCTCGTTTGTGTACTCCTGTTTGGCACCTGTCCATTTAGACTGTGCTAGGTACCATAGACATCACTTATTTGTGTACACCTGTTTGTCATCTGTCCGTTTAGACTGTGCTAGGTACCATAGACATCGCTCATTTGTGTACACCTGTTTGTCACCTGTCCATTTAGACTGTGCTAGGTACCATAGACATCGCTCATTTGTGCTGTACACCTGTTTGGCCCCTGTCCATTTGCCCTGTGCTAGGTACCATAGACATCGCTCATTTGTGTACACCTGTTTGGCCCCTGTCCATTTAGACTGTGCTAGGTACCATAGACATCGCTTATTTGTGTATACCTGTTTGGCACCTGTCCATTTAGACTGTGCTAGGTACCATAGACATCGCTCATTTGTGTGCACCACCCCCCACTGCCACTCCCATGACTAGGCTGTCAATCCGAGCGCCGCGCATCGTCTCCCTTTGCCAGCTGTGATCTGAACCTGCGGTATCGACTGAGCTAAATTGGGCCTCCCACCGGCACGCGTGTTCGTTAGCACATGCCGCGGCAGGCCGCCCTCATGCGCAGACGCCGGCGCTAACTTTATTTTTATTTTAGCGTGTTTCCAGCGTGAGCGTGACTGCGCTTCCGCGTCTCCGGCGCGTCCCCAGCGCTCGAGCCGTGAAAGAACACACCACCGCTCTCCTTTGTGCGTCCTGTCGAGCGGCATCACGCGACGCGCGGTGTTAACTGCGCCGCCGGCGAGCTTTGCACCCTCCTCCCAAAAATCCGCCCCGTCCGTGTACTGTTCATTAACTGTCTGTTGATGTGGCAGATGGTCTTGTCCTGTCTCGTTTTATCTGTCGGGCGATGTACAGTGAAGCAACATACAGAGCACAGAAATACAGAACAACACGGTGAGATCAAGCGATATGAGTTTTACCTGCGTTTTATCCGCCGACCCCCCCCAGGTATGAGTTTGCGTATTTGGCACATTGGCGTTCAGTAGGGGTCCTTGGCCTCGTTCGGATACATCTCTTCCGGCAGTTCCATATTCGGCGCACGTATAAAAAAATAAAATAATAATTTGATCATCTGTCTTCACTGTCCGCCAGGTTGGCTGAAAATCCCCCATGTAGTGTGCCGCCGCCCTGAATTAAGCCCTGTGCTGAACGTGTCTCCACAAAATCCAGATTAAAGTCCTAAAATCCGTTTTAAGGTGGATTTAATGCCAACTGATTTGGAAATCTCAGCCCTAAGCACTTGTTGTCTAGTATATCGCGTTTTGGGCTGTGAATAATGAATTGATGAAATCTGGGACAGGTGACCGTTTGCATAAATGCGGTTTTTGTAAACTGCTTTCAGGTGCCAATTTGATACAATTCACGTTCTTCACTTTTCCCAAAACCTGTTCTTTTTGCATGTCACCGGGTAGCTAACGGAGATGCTAAACGGGTAGCTAACGGAGATGCTAACGGAGATGCTAAACGGGTAGCTAACGGAGGTGCTAAACGGGTAGCTAACGGAGATGCTAAACGGGTAGCTAACGGAGGTGCTAAACGGGTAGCTAACGGAGATGCTAAACGGGTAGCTAACGGAGGTGCTAAACGGGTAGCTAACGGAGGTGCTAAACGGGTAGCTAACGGAGATGCTAAACGGGTAGCTAACGGAGGTGCTAAACGGGTAGCTAACGGAGATGCTAAACGGGTAGCTAACGGAGGTGCTAAACGGGTAGCTAACGGAGATGCTAAACGGGTAGCTAACGGAGGTGCTAAACGGGTAGCTAACGGAGATGCTAAACGGGTAGCTAACGGAGATGCTAAACGGGTAGCTAACGGAGGTGCTAAACGGGTAGCTAACGGAGGTGCTAAACGGGTAGCTAACGGAGATGCTAAACGGGTAGCTAACGGAGATGCTAAACGGGTAGCTAACGGAGATGCTAAACGGTAGCTAACGGAGATGCTAAACGGGTAGCTAACGGAGGTGCTAAACGGGTAGCTAACGGAGGTGCTAAACGGGTAGCTAACGGAGGTGCTACATTGTGGGAAGGCGCCCCCTGGCTGTGGCCTCCGAGCATCATACGGCCTCGCCTCCGGCATGATGGCCACAAACAATCAATTTTTACTCTGTCTCGGCGCACATTAAAAACACAACACCTGACACTGCCCATTAGGCCTCCCACCTGTCTCTTCCTGTCATGTGACCCTGAGCCAGCTATGGGTAGCAATGGGAGAGTGAGCCTTCATTAACCCTGCAATGGGCGGAGCTTTTTGGTGTTGTCAGTCACCGACTTGGCAGGCTGCAAACCATTCACGAGCTCTGCTCCCCACAGCAGAGCCCTGTGATTGGTTCAAGTCAGTGTCTGTCACTGGTAACACGAGTTGGCTCCACCCGCTTTTGCTGGTTGGTTGGTGAGGCATCACTCTCCCATCGCCAGTTGTAGTTCGGCGTGTCGTTTGGCCCAATGTCACACGTTCGTCGTGGGGGGGGTGGGAGGGTGGATGGGGGAGGAACCGGGCGGGTCTCCGTTGTGTGTTTGATGTGTGTTTTTACATGCCTGTGAATCCCTGTCCATGCTGTGGCTGTTGACAGTCTCTCTCTCTGTCCTGTCGGATGTTGTTTCTCTGACCCCGTTTCTGCAGGAGACTGCGGAAGGTGACCAGGTAGGACCCGCGCGCTGCCGGGAAACACCCTTTCCCCCCCGGCTCAGTCAGCTTTGCTTCGTTTTTCCATGCTTCCTTTCCATAACCGAAACCAAAAACCAAAACCAAAACCAAACCACACAACCCCCTTCCTCAAACAGCTGGACTTTCAACAAAATGTTCATAACCCTCATTCAGCAACTTTGGACCATGCGATACTAAACTAAAGCCAAACCAACAAAAAAAAACCCTCTCTAATTGTCGCAGCATTTAATTATGGCATCCCATGTGACTTACGCTTACTGCACTTCAGTGTGTGGATGAGAGACAACCCCGAGTTACTTTGCTTTCTTAATTTACTTAATGGTTTTATTTATTTTTTATTTTTTTGTGTATTTACAGTTTTGGTTTTTCTTTGATTGTGCCTGTGGTTGATTTTGTTCTTTTTGGATGCGTTCTGTGGCCGAAGGGGGGTGTTGTCCTTGCGGGGATAGACCGGCACGGATTGCACACGGCTCGGCTTGGAGAAGGGAAAAATAAAAGCGGGAACGTGTGAATCCGTTCTTTCCTCGTTGTTGCGTTGGGGGAAATATTAACACCGTGACAACCAGACACTGCTCCCCTCCAGAAGCCCCCCCCTCCGTCCCCACCCCCCATAATCACAATTGAGCTAATCCTCAGCCGGATTTTTTTTTGGAACTGGCTCTTGGAAAAAGTCGAATCAGACCGGGGTTGAATTCCAGCAGACAGGCTGAACTGGATCGGCGCATGCCCTACTAATGACCTGCATGTCAGTGCTTTAAAAGCCAGAGTGGCCTGCTGTGGACCTGTAGCTGCTGAGTCTGGGGGCTGGCTCTGCTGAGCGGGTTTTTTAATGCCGTGGGCTTCGGGGTCAGTCGGAGGCCCTGTTTCCTCTCAAACGGAGGCGGTCCCTCCCGTGGGTCGGTGTTTCGCGTTAGCGCCCTGCCCTGGCCAGCCCGCTCCGCGCTGCCCCGCTGACCCCGCCCACACAGCTGTGACGGTCGGCCTGCCGGGAGGGGGGCGTGGCCGGGGGGCCGTGTCTGGTTGGAGGGGGGCTGGGGGTGGGAAGGGAAGGGAAGGGGTGAACGGGGGGGTGCGCGAGTCTATCCCTGGAGTGCTGCTGCTGCTGGCTGTGAGTCCCTATGGCTCTGTCCCCCCCTCTACATACCTATCTTTAATGCTTTATCTCCATCTCTATCTCTCACACTCTTTCCCTCTTTCTCTACATATCTATCTTTATTGCTTTATTTCTCACACTCTTTTTCTCTCTCTCTGCCCCTGGCACTCTTTCCCTCTCTCTCTATCTCTCTATCTCTCTCTCTGCCTTTCCCTTTCTGCCTCTGTCACTTTCTCACTCTCTCCTCTCTCTCTCTCACTGTCCCTACTCTCTCCCCTCTCTCTCTCTCCCTCTCTCCCCTCTCTCTCTCTCTCTACCTCCCTTTCGCTGCCTCTCTCCCCTCTCTCTCTCTCCTCTCTCTGCCTCTCCTCCTCTCCTCTCTTCTCTCTCCCCTCTCTCCCTCTCTCTCTCTTTTCTCTCTCCCTCTCTCTCTCCCTCTGTCTCTCTCTCCTCTCTCCCCTCTCTCCCTGTCTCTCTCTCTCTCTCTCTCTCTCTCTCTCTCCTCTCCCTCCCTCCCTCCCTCTCTGACACCGCTCTCTCCTGTGCCTGCGCTCTCTTGCAGAAGCAGAAGAACATCGCTGGGGCCCTGGCCTTCTGGATGGCCAACGCCTCCGAGCTGCTCAACTTCATCAAGCAGGACCGGGACCTGAGCCGCATCACGCTGGACGCCCAGGACGTGCAGGCTCACCTGGTGCAGCTGGCCTTCAAGTGGGTCCCCCCCCCACCCCCTCCCGTCCTCTGCTTCTCCCCGAAACAGCACACTGCGCTCTATATCAGACCTGGGTCAAATACGTATTTGCTTTGGATTCAAGTACTTTTCTGTGCTCCATTGATCTTGCCTGGCGTAATTGAGCCTGCTAATCTGACCAGAAGGCGAGGTTTGTTCTTTTTGAGAGTATTTCATTGGTTCCAATACACCAGACAAGATCAGTAAAGCGCAGAAAAGTGTTTGCATCCAAAACAAATACATATTTGACCCAGGTCTGCTCTATATGATCAAAAGTGTCTCGTCACCCCTTGGTCTGGGGCTGTTCTTCATGGTTTGGGCTAGGCCCCTTAGTTTCAGTGAAAGCAAATCTTAATGCAAGAGCATTCAGTCGCGTTCTAGACGATTCTGTGCTTCCCCAACCGTTCACATACTTTTGGCCATATAGTGTACCACAGTGGGCTTCATTCGTAAAAAAAATATCAAATATTCATAATCAGTGCAGACATAAAGAACGAGAGCGGTTTTATCTTTCTGTCTTGGCTTGTTCAGAAAGCATTTTACTATAAACGGAAATTAATGAATGTGTGAGTAAAGCCAAGCTGTAAACATGATCTTATTTCTTGGAATCGGATTTTGGTGTCGGATTTTGTTCCCATCGCGCCCGACACATTGGCTTTACTCCGCCCCCGGATTTCAGCAGTTGTCTCTTGCGCGCAGACAGCTTTTATTTCGCAAATCGCGCGTGCTTGTGAACGCACCACACAGACATATGTGTTGATGAAGTATGCACTTTATCTTGTTTGTTTTTAGACTTCAAATTTATTTATTTATTTTTTAACAAAAGTAAACTATGCGTTATAGCCGTGTAAGAGTTTCCTTGAAGTCGGTTTAGCTGCTTTGCTTTTGAAGTTTCTGGAGCCATTGTGTGGCGTGAGAAGGTGGGGGGGGAGCTGTGACTGAATGTGTGGAATGTTCTGGAATTGGCTTTTATTCCGGAGGTTGGGGATTGGAAGTATAGAGGAGGGAGCGCGTGGGTGGAAACACTGGAAACACCCCTATGAAAACACAGCCAGTTTAACATCTCCGGGGTCCCTAACCCCCCCCCCCCAACCTCCCCCCCCCACCTCATGGCCACGGAAACGGCGAGCTGAAACGAAAACCGCTTCATTTCCGCCGTGTGGCTGTGGAGGTGCTCGGTCCCGACCCCCTGCGTTTAATGCTGGATTCCAGGAAGCAGGGCGCCTGCTGTATGGGGGAAATAAAGTGTGCCCATGTGCATGTGTGTGTGTCTGTCTGTCTGCGTTGTGTGTGTGCGTGCGTGTGTGTGTGTGTCTGTCTGTCTGCGTTGTGTGCGTGCTTGTGTGTGTGTGTGCGTTTGTGTGTGGTGGTGTTTGGTGTGTGTGCGTGTGGTGTGTTTCGTGTCGTCTGTCTTGTGTGTAGTGTATTTGTGTGCGTTGTGTGTTTTCGTGTGCGTGTGTGTATTCTGTGTGGTGTGGTGTATTTCTGTGTGTGTGTGTGTGTTTTCTGTGTGAGTGTGTGTATTTCTGTGTGTGTGTGTGTGATTTCTGTGTGCGTGTGTGTATTTCTGTGTGAGTGTGTGTATTTCTGTGTGAGTGTGTGTATTTCTGTGTGAGTGTGTGTATTTCTGTGTGCGTGTGTGTATTTCTGTGTGTGTGTGTGTGTGAGTGTGTGTATTTCTGTGTGTGTGCGAGCGTTTGTGTGCTCATGCACCTGCGGGGCCCCGTAGGCAATCACGTGATCTGTGCCTGTGCAGGTACCTGGTTCACTGCCTGCAGTCTGACCTGAATAACTACATGCCCGCCTTCCTGGAGGACCCGGACGAGCAGAACCCCCAGCGCCCCAAAATAGGTAATCTGAGCCATTCCATCGCCTGTATCTCACTGTGCCTTGATGGACATATCTAATATCTTTGAAGCCCCCTAGTGGGAGCCTGCATTTACTACAACCTGCTGTATTACTGATGGTGCACCCAGCCGACAGTTTGGTAGAAGCGACGCACGCAATGCATTAATTTGAAAGTGAAAAAGCATCATTCCATGTGATCTATTCCCCTGTAAATGTGACTGTACACTGTCCTTCTGGGTAACCGTCTCCCTCCCCGTCCTGTCCCCTCAGACGACGTGCTGCACACGCTCACTGGCGCCATGTCCCTGCTGCGCCGTTGCCGGGTCAACGCCGCCCTCACCATCCAGCTGTTCTCGCAGCTCTTCCACTTCATCAACATGTGGCTGTTCAACAAGCTGGTGACGGAGGCGGACTCGGGCCTGTGCTCGCACTACTGGGGGGCCATCCTGCGCCAGCAGCTCAGCCACATCGAGGCCTGGGCCGAGAAGCAGGGCCTGGAGCTGGCCGCCGACTGCCACCTCAGCCGCATCGTGCAGGTGAGGGAGGGAGGGGTGTGTGTGTGCGTGTGTGTGTGTGTGTGTGTGTGCATGTGAGTGTGAGAGTGTGTGTGTGTGACCGCTGCTGTGTGTGTGTGTGCGTGTGACCGCTGCTATGTATGTGTGTGTGTGTGTGTGTGTGTCAGAGTGTGTGTGTGACCACTGCTATGTATGTGTGTGTGTGTGTGTGTGTGTGTGTGTGTCAGAGTGTGTGTGTGTGTGTGTGTGAGTGTGAGAGTGTGTGTGTGTGTGTGTGAGTGTGAACGCTGCTGTGTGTGTGTGTGTGAGTGTGAGAGTGAGAGTGTGTGACCGCTGCTGTGTGTGTGTGTGTGTGTGTGTGACTGCTGCTGTGTGCGTGCGTGCGTGTGCCCATTTGTGTGTGTTTGTGTATTTCAGTTTGCCTGTTAAGAATGTCTGTAGTTTACGGTCTTACACCCGAGCGGTCCTGCTTTCTGATTGGTCTCTTCCAGGCGACGACGCTGCTGACCATGGACAAGTACTCGATGCAGGACGTCCCGAACATCAACAACACCTGCTTCAAGCTCAACTCCCTGCAGCTCCACGCACTGATGGCCAACTACCACTGTGCCCCCGACGAGCCATACATTCCCCCCGTGAGTCCCACACTGTCCCTTCACCGCCCCACTTACACTGCGGGGATTTCACTACATTTCCCATGAGCCTTTGCCCTCATTCGCAACAGATTTTATTTCCTGTTTTTTGTTTATTGAATTGGAAATGGTGCCAAAGGGTTTAAGTACAAAGAAGATATTGTTGAATCATAAAAGAAACATTAATCTGCTCAATCTTTACAGGATATTAGAACCTGTTTTTTCTTCCATTAGTCAAGATTCGGTCACATGGAGTTTTAACTTTACTAGTCACTGAACCATGAAACATTGGCAGTGCATAACTGTTGAAAGAAGTGGCATCTTTGGCAGAAGTCAGTGGGTGTGCAGGTTTGCCACAGGCAGGGGTGCTGGGGTGTTTTTAACACCCTCTCACTGGAGCCCATTGGCAGTCGCTCATACGACCTGGGGGCATTACATTACAGGCATTTAGCAGACGCTCTTATCCAGAGACACCTACATAGCATTTACACTGCATCCATTTATACAGCTGGATATTTATACTGAAGCAATGCAGGTTTAGTACCTTAGCTCAAGGGTACAACGGCAGTGTCCTACCCGGGAATCGAACCTGCGAGCTTTCGGTTACCAGACCAGCTCCTTATCCATTACGCCACACTGCCGCCCGGGCGTGCCACGTGCACTGCGTGGGGAGGGGGCGGGCACAGTGACCCAGCGGTGAACTCCCTGTCACTCTCCTGAGGACAGGGGAAACGCCCTCTTCTCCGCAGCGGAGCCCCGCCCTAGTTCCGCAGCCGTGGGCTGAGATTGGCTCATCCCGCTCCCGGCCTGTAGAATCCTGAAAGTGAAAGGGCCGATTGGCCGGAACGCTGACGGGGGCAGAGAGGGGGGGAAACCGCTGACAGGAGTCTGGCTGAGGCCGAGCGAAAACAGCGGTCCCCTCGAACTGACCCGGTCACCTCCTCCGCCTCCTACGGGCCTGACCCGTCTCCTCTCTCTCCTGCGGTCCGACCACATCCCGTCTTCCCCTCTCACACACCTCTCTCTCTCTCTCTCTCTCTCTCTCTCTCTCTCTCACATTCAGTTCCGTTCAATTCAAATGGAGCTTTTTTGGCACTAAAATGACCTTGTATTGAAAGCATAGCCAATTTTTTTCTAAACGCACATCTCTGTCTCTCTCCCCCCTCTGCCTCTCTCACACTTTCACTCTCTCCCCCTCCCCCCTCCCTCCCTCTCTCTGTCTCTCTCTCCCCCCTCTGTCTCTCTCCCTCTCTCACACTTTCCTCTCCCTCCTCCTCCCTCTCCTCCTCTCTCATCTCTCTCCCTCCTCCCTCTCTCTGTCTCTCTCCCTCTCTCACACTTTCACTCTCTCCCCCCTCCCTCCCTCTCTCTGTCTCTCTCTCTCTCTCTCTCTCTCTCCCTCTCTCACACTCTCTCTCTCCTCCCTCCCTCTCTCTGTCTCTCTCTCTCTCTCCCTCTCTCTCTCCCCTCCTCTCCCTCTCTCTTCTCTCTCCCTCCCTCCCTTTCTCTCTCTCCCCCCTCTGTCTCTCTCCCTCTCTCACACTTTCACTCTCTCCCCCTCCCTCCCTCTCTCTGTCTCTCTCCCTCTCTCACACTCTCTCTCTCCCTCCCTCCCTTCAGGAGCTGATCGACCACGTGGTGGCGGTGGCGGAGAACACGGCGGACGAGCTGGCGCGCAGCGACGGGCGGGAGGTGCAGCTGGAGGAGGACCCCGACCTGCAGCTGCCCTTCCTGCTGCCCGAGGACGGCTACTCCTGCGACGTGGTGCGCAACATCCCCAACGGCTTCCAGGAGTTCCTGGACCCGCTCTGCCAGAGAAGTGCGTCCGCAAAACCGCCACCCGAGTTTTCACAGCCTTTTCAGGGTTCCTGCTTAGGGCAGGGCTGGTGGGCACAATTGAGGGCATAATGGAATGCCTTTGTCAACACTGATGATGTTCAGACTGTGGAATGTGCTCAGAGTCACACAGATGGGGGGTCTTTGCTCATGTCGTCAGTGCGTTTGTGACAGTGTGGACCGCAGGTACTGGACTCCTGGTTTAGCCAAGTCTGTGGAGGCTGTTGAGAGTGAGAGCTGTCCCTCTGCCCCCCCCCTCCCCAGACTTCTGCAGGCTGATCCCGCACCCCCGCTCCCCCGGCACCTGGACCGTCTACTTCGAAGGGGCCGAGTGCGACAATCACTTCTCAGCGGACAGCGCGGACCTGGTAAGCTCCGCCTCCCGCCCTTCAGCCGCGAGCGCTACCGCTAGCGCTGTGACCGCTAGCATGAAAGCATTCCGCCCTGCTGAGGTTTCCCCCCCCCTGAGACCGGAGTAAGAGCGAGAGTAATTACTCCCACCCCCCCTCCCCAAAATCCCCCAGAGCCCCCAGCGTTCAACACCAATCGCGCCAGGAGCGCGGCGTAAATGATACCCCTCTCCCCTCGCCCCTAATCACAGAGAAGGCCCCCCGGACCGCTCCTCTTCCCGTCTGATTGTCTCCTTCCCGCCGCTGTTTCTCGTTTCGGTTAATCCAGCCCAAACACGGGACGGGCGTCGGCTCCTCGGCAGCCGGCTGAGGGAGGGGGCGAGAGGGCCCCGGGCCGGCTGAGCGCCGTCTGGCTGGCGTGGCAGGGAGCCGGCGGGCCTGGTCCCCGGGGGGTCCCGGGGGTGGGGGGGGGTGGTCCCAGTGCATTCCGGAACCCTGCGGCAATGACACGACCTGGAATCAACTCTAAACGCCGGTTAGCGCAGTTCAGCTTTAAAAAGAGGGGGGCAAGCCGGAGGCAGTCTGCTGAGGGGGGGGCCTTTTGATCCGGGGGGGTAAGGGGGGGGGGGCATTATGAGTGCGCTCACAGGCGTCACCACGCCGGGGTTTTTCCCCCAAACACACCACTCCCCCCCAACCCCCCCCCTCCATCATCCCCACACGCAGGCTGTCATTGAGGGGGAGCCCTTTTAAAGGAAGCAGCGTAATTCCCCTAAGAGCCGCGGCCCCCCCCTGTGTCTGGAGGATCCCCTGCGGGGGGCACCAGGTCCACCCAGGGGAACTCAGCAGGGGCGTTAATGACCTGCTTGGGTGAGGGCTGCTCGCGTGCCATTTTTAACAGTGGAGACACCGATTGGTTGAAAGTTAAGAATAATCCGCCCTTTGTTCTCACGGCTTGTTCGTGTCACTCAGATGGCATTCAGACAGACTGGTTTCCCGTCCTGGTTGGGTGATGACAGACGCCGTCCTCCCCCAGGCTGCGCTGCTCGCTCCTAATCTCACCTGTGATGTAATCGGCCACGGCCATCGGCCCAAAGCACGCAGGATTTGGCGCAGACCCTCCCCCAAACCCCCCCCCCCCTTCATTTGTGTCCTCAACGGATTGGAAGACCATTTCTCAGAGAGCTGGCGCCCCAGTCCCGTTTGGCGCCCTCGATTCCGCCAATCGGGGGGAGGAGAGCTGCCGGAACCTGAGGGAGGGGGGGGGGGGTGCGGCGTCGCAAGGGAAATGAGGAGCGTTTGTTTTTCTGCGGCTCGGTGCCGCCCCGGCCAGCGTTTTTTCGCGGCGGATGGAAGTTTCGGCGACACGGCGGCTCTCTCCGGGGGGAACGGGCGGCCTGCCGTCTCTTTAAACGGGGCCCACCGAGCGGCCTCTGGGGCCACTGCATGTGGCTCTCATTCCCCCCACGCTCACTGCGGTCGGCCCCCCGAACCCTGCGAGAGACGACCCCGCGAGAGGGGGGGGGGGGGAGAGGGAGAGAGAGAGGGAGGGGGGAAGAGAGAGCAGAGAGAGGAGGGATGAGAGGAAGGGTGGGAAGAGAGAGAGGAGAGAGGAGAGAGAGTGACAGATAGAGGAAGGGTGTGCGAGAAAGAGAGAGAGGGAAAGCAAGAAGAAGAGCGGGAGAGAGGGAGGGTGTTAGAGAGAGAGAGTGGGAGCGAGAAAGAGAGAGCGAGGGAAAGCCAGAGAGAGGGGAAGAGCGAGAGGAGAGGGAGAGAAAAAAAAAGAGAGAGTGGGGGAACATTGAGTGCTGAGGAGCCCCAGTTTGGATCACTGCAGCGGTAGCGTTAGCGCTAGCAGAGAGCCCCCTCTCGCTCCCCGAGCCCAGCTTTCCCTAACGGCGCTCGCCTCCTCTCTCCTCAGCCAATGCGGAAGGAACCGGAAGTGGTGACCGTCACGCTGAAGAAGCACAATGGCATGGGCCTCAGCATCGTGGCCGCCAAGGTAAGACCGCCTCTCCTGTCTTTACGTCCGCGTTTTTAAAAACCGCTACTATTCTCTGGTCTGCTTGTGACCAGGAAGCACAGGCAGTAAGGGAGTCACGGAAGGTTCTGGAAAGACCAAAACTTGTTTTGGTTTTTTAAGGTATTAAGCATTAAGTATTGAGGTTTTACTTATATTCTTGTCTGTAAGTCGGTCTATGTTTCTTGTCTAGCAGGGCTGCCTGTGTAGTGCTGCCAGTACTTAATGAGCCTGTCTTTCTCTAACATAACTATGAGCACACGCACTGTGTACTCTACTGGTCCTCTGTGGCAGGAGTTTGTTGGAGTGACAGGGTGGTGTGGGGGTGTGTGTGGACCCGAGCCGTGCGTCGCTGCCGCCGCTCACGCACACATTCTCTGATCAGTCGCGCCTCTCTCTCCGAAGCGTTTCTCAGACCGGGGGTGGGCGGGGGAGGGGGGGGGGCGAGAGGCCGAGCAGGCTTATTAACATTCCGTTCCGTTCTCGCTCCACGAGTCACCCCGCGTTTAAGGCGGCGAAAGCGTGGCGGGAACTGGGCGTGGCCAACCCTGCGCCTCCCCCCCGCCCCTCTCCTGTGGGGCCGGGGTCCTCGCGGGCAGGTGCCGCTTTCGGAAAGGGTCGCCCCGACGCCACGCTGACCGTTCGTTTGCTGTAGCGACAAGCATTCAAACGGGGGTTCAAATATGGGTACTGAGCAAAATCGCTGATCCTGGTTGAGCCCCCCCCGCCCCCCAAATCTGGGCGAGCCCCTGTCAAAGCAGAGACAGAAGTAGTGTTTACACACCCGAAAAAGCGATGAAGTCATTGTTTTCCCAGCAGTCTGAAGAGTGCTCTTTTGTGCAGAATATTATAAGACTGAGGTCTGTGGCGTTTGGCACCTCCTTGTCCCTCACCTGTCAGGTAAACGTCCTCCTGTCCACTGAAACATGGTGTGTGTGTGTGTGCGTGTGTGCGTGCGTGGGTGCGTGTGTGCGTGTGTGCGTGCGTGTGTGCGTGTGTGCGTGTGTGCGTGTGCGCGTGTGCGCGTGTGCGCGGAGTGGAGCCAGCTGTGTAGGTTTGCAGCTCCGCACGAGCGCGTGTGTTTCGGGGCCTCGGGGGGGGGGGGGGGGGGGGGGGGGGGTGGAATGCAGAATTTCTGCTCTGCACGCGTGTGTGTGAGGAGTGTGGAATGTTGGTGAGTTATGGTGCGTGCGTGCCGTATGCTGAATGGAATGGTGTATCGTCAGGTGTGTGTGTGTGTATGCGTGCACGCGTGTGGGGTTCATTGAATAGCCAAATGTGGTTTCTGTGTGTGTAGGTGTGTATGTGTGTGTGTGTAGGTGGGTGTGTAAGGGAAATGCACTGTAGACCACCTGTAGGTGGCTGTCTGTGCGTGTGCCTGTGCCTGTGCGTGTGTGTGTGTGTGTGCGTGTGTGCGTGCGCGTGTGTGTGTGTGTAGACCACCTGCAGCCGGTCGTGTTCAGGACGTGTCTGAGCCCCTCCTTGTGTTTGGGTGCGTGAGACGCCAGGAACCCCACTAAAGCCAGACGGGCGGAGGTGCAGACGGGGGTGGCAGGAGGGTGGGGGGGGCATGGTGGGGGGAGCACAAACCGTTCATTTTCAAAGCCAAATCCTCCGGTTTAAGTAGGTGGGGGCCACGTCTCCCCCCCCGTTTTTACGATTTCTATTTTCAGAGGGTAAGAGCAGCGTAAAAAAGGCGTGGGCGGAGCAATGAAGGGAGAGCAGGAGGGAGGAGAGAACGAGAGCGAGAAGGAAGCGGAGGGAGGGAGAGGGAGGTGGGAGGAGGTAGAGAGAGAGAGAGAGAGAGGGGAGTGTAATGACAGGTTGTGCTCGTGCAGTGTGCATATCTGTGAAGAGCTGGGAAAGTTTAGCCGAACTCGGAGAGCAGCAGCAGGACCGTAGCGCGGCCGGCCCCCGGTTACGTAAGAGCCTGGATGTGGCGTTTCCTGCGCCCCCCCCCCGCTCCACACCGTATGCCGGCCTAGCGCGGAGCCCCGTAGCGCCGAGCGCACTCCTCCCGTCTTCCTCCGTCAGCATCGCAGAGCGGCCCGCTGCTCTCCTGACGCCTCTCTGATTTAGTTTTTGTTTTTGTTTTTTAACGTCCCGCTCTGTGATTACTCTCCTCCTCCCACGCGTCGGTCAGCGATTCACCGGTCAGCGATTCGCCGGTCACAGCGCGGTCTCGGTCGCCGCGCTAGCCCACGCCGGCAGTATGTGGTTCTCGGTGGTCGGGCGGAAGGACGAGTCGGTAAGGCCGCTGGCTTGTTTGTGTTTGGGTGGGGGTTTGGGGTTTGGGGGGGGGAGTGTCGCCTCGTTCGGGGGCAGCGGGGGAGGCTGCAGACAGACAGGATGAGGGCACTCGAGCCTTCGCCTCGTTCCTTCTCTTCACCTCGTGTGCTGGGGGCAGGCTGCCTTTGTGTGCTTTGTGTTTCCCACGTGTGACCTGCTCTGTCTGTCTCTCTGTCTGTCTCTCTGTCTTTCTGTCTGTCTCTTTCTGTCTGTTTGACTGCTCTGTCTGTCTCTCTGTCTGCCTGTCTGTCTGAATGTCTGTCTCTGTCTGTCTGACTGTCTGTCTGTTTGACTGTCTGTCTGTTTGACTGTCTGTCTCTTTCTGTTTGACTGTCTGTCTGTCCCTCTGTCTGTCTGTCTCTCTGTCTGTCTGACTGTTTGACTGCTCTGTCTGTCCCTCTGTCTGTCTGTTTGACTGCTCTGTTTGTTTGACTGCCTGTCTGTCTCGCTGTGGAGGATGCTGATCCTTGCACTGTCCTACCTGTAGTACTTATGGCAGTGTGTGTTTGCAAGCGGAGAATATCCAGGCTGTATTATTGACTGCCCCAGCTGTGACATATATCTAAATGTTCCCCTTGGTATCACTCAGGCATTAGAAAGTGTGTGAGTCTACGTGAGAGTGTGTGTGCGTGTGTGCGTGTGTGCGTGTGTGCGTGTGTGCGTGTGTGCGTGTGTGCGTGTGTGCGTGTGTGTGTGTGCGTGTGTGTGTGTGTGTGTGTGTGTGTGTGTGTGTGTGTGTGTGTGTGTGTGTGTGTGTGAGCTGTGCTGCCAGGTTGATGATTGTGCACTCAAGGTGAAAATGCTGAGGCGCCAGCTCTCATGCTGACTGGGACGCTGGTGTGATACGGTGGTCAGTTGTTGTGGCTGTCCTGTTCAGTTCTGGTGGTTGTGTGTAGTCTGTTCAGTTCTGGTTGTTGTGTGGTAGTATGTTCAGTTCAGGTTGTTATGCAGTTGTGTGGTCATTTCTGGTTGTTGCGTCTGTTGTATGGTAACGTGGTCAGTTCTGGTTGTTGCGTCTGTTGTATGGTAACGTGGTCAGTCCTGGTTGCTTTGCGGTGGTGTGCTCACTCGTGGACGTTGTGGCTGTGCTGCGGTAATGCGCTCAGTTGTTGCGGTAGCGCAGTCGGACCTGCGGGGCTGGCCAGCTCGCGGGCGGGTGTAGGAGCAGGCGGAGGTTTCCATGCAGGTGGAGGAGCAGAGGAAATCCTGGCCCCTCCACGCTGGCCGGCGGGGCAGCTGGGCTCTCATTGTTCTGAGCTTCCCCTGAGAGCCCTGCTCTGCGCAGCGTCCTGCGGGCTCTTACTAAAGCTCTCGTTCCCACAGCCGCCCGCCAAGTTTACTCTCTCTGTTTCGGCTCTCACACCGCCCGGCCTCGCCGTGTCTCCTTCTGCAGATGTGTCGTTTTTCAGGAGAAATGTGCTCTTTGTCCCGCTGTTTACATTGTGTTTTATCCGTATCGCACAACCGATTCAGTTTGAACACGCTGTCCACCTCCTTAATCTCTTATACACACGTACGCACGCACTAGCACGCAAACGGACACAGGGGCGCACACACAAACACACACAAAGACACACGCACACACGCAGACACACACACGTGCACACACACAGACACACACACGGACGCACACACACACACACACACAGACACACACACATGCACACACACGGACGCACACGAACACACACACACACACGGGCGCACACGAACACACACACACACACACACACACACACATAGGCATACACGAACACACACACGCACACACACACACAGACATGCACACACACACACACACACACACACACACACACAGGCGTACATGAACACACACACACAAACTTGCTTTGCCAAATTGCCCAGGTTCTAACACACCGACAGCTTCAGGGCCGTTTGGTCTGTGTGTAACCTTCAGCAGAATTACAGGGCAGCGGCGGCTTTGCGTTCCTCTGACTTGAAAGACCGCACAGGGATAATAAACGAGCTCAGAGCCGACTGAAGGGCTGACACGGAATCAGACTAAACAAGCCCGGCTTCAAACGCCCCGGCTTATCAATACGCCTCGTTACCGAAAACACACGTCCCCCGTCCCGCGCTCCGCAGCCTAAATATGGGAGGCGGGCTTACTCCGTTTACCACACACAGCAGAGAGCGTTTCTGGGTTATGGGCACAAGAATGAAGAAATAATATGTACTCAAATTCAGCTTTGTAGTTTAATGAGAATCTTTTAATTGAGTTAGAATTATCCCCCCCCCCCCAAAAAAAAAAAAAACAAGTAGCAGAAACTCATTACCTCAGTGAGAGGGCCACAGTGGAGTAAGTTTTATACTTTTTTGGTATTATCATCAATCCTTTTTTAGTTCCCCTGTGCTTTGGCTGTGTATTTTATTTGTCAGTTGAACAGAAGCATAATGACTTGTCTACAGCATGTAGAGAGATGGGGGTGTGTTAATATTGGGACGACACTGTTAATGAGTGAAGTGCCGTACGTTGGGTTTGTGGTGCTAAGCAGAGCTGCACTGTGCGCTTGCAGTGTGAGGGTGTTTGTTGGGCTCAGAGCAGAGCCTCCACGCATAGCTCACCGCTGTAACAATGGAAGGATGTGCTCCCATTTCTGCGCGCGAGGTTTCCTGACCGCTCCGCACGGTCGGACCGCGATCTCGCGGGGGACGCTGAGGGTCCGGGGGCGGGGGGGCACATGCGCGTGGGTCTCCAGGAGCACCACCGGCTCTCGTCCGCGTTCGCCGGAGCGGGAGCGAGAGAAGGCACGTTTCGATAGAACCCGCCGCAGCTGCCCGCTATCCCGACATTTCTCTCAGCTTTGCGCCCTTCCTGACGGGAAGGGGACCAGACGCGCCCGGGGGGGTGGGGTAGGGGGGCCTTCAAAACCTCGCATTCCTCCACACGTCTGCACAGAGGACCGGCTAGCTGCTTCGCTCTGAACCGGGTCAATCGAGAAAGTCTTGTGTTGGCCGTATTTAATAAACCCCAATCACTTTATTGATAATGAATAATGAAGTTGCATCATTCAGAACTTTGCCTTTCCCTTGCCCTGTGTTGTCTAAAAGCAGGCTTCAGGGTTGTATTAAGGTGTAATTGAGTCTTCCTGCGGTGATAACTCCAGGGAGCAGCTGAAGGCTGTGCTGCTCGTGATAAGCCTCTTCTGCGGGGGCTCAGACGCAGAGTGGACTCCGACAGCCCGTCAGCTCCGCCCGGGCGGAGGCGTTTCGGGCCGTCCGCTTGGATTTGTCGCCGCGGTAACGCGTTCACGGTGCGGCGTTCCGGATTTGACCGCCATCGAAGGCGCGGAAAACGCAAGAAGGATTCCGCGTGCGGATGGCGAGTCTGTCTCCGGCACGCGCTCCTGTTCATAGTCACCGATTTAAAAAAAAGCGGGAAATCGGTCTGGGCGGCCGGTACGAGCCGAGCTGAGGAATTCGCTTAGAGGCAGACGCAGAGGTAATCTAGCGGGCGTGTCCCCGTCACTGACTGACCGACTGACTGACTGACTGACTGGCTGACAAAGCCAGCCCTGTCCCGTCGTGCTGAAATGGCCGCTCTCTCACGCTGAGCTGAGAGACCCTCTCCCTCTCGGCCAGCAGTAGTGCTTTCGTGCCGTCAGCCCCGTTGAGCGTGTAACACATCTGTGTTGAATCACCAGCTTCCAGAGGCTCTTCTCACGGCCCTGTGAGCTGCCGCATTTATGGCTGCTTCAGTGCAGCGGGGTGGGTGTGGGGCAGGTGTGTGGGGGTGGGGGGGCGGGGGCGGTGGGCATTTGTGCCTCTTTGGCCCCGCCCGGCCCTCCCACAGATCATCTGGATAAGAGAGAGAGAGCATGAGAGAGATCAATAAATGTAATCTTAACATTTTTGTTATGGTCGTCATGCCTTAATTAATCTTAATTAATATCTTTTAACTACGTCAGTGTTCTTTTTAAACGTTTGTTGAAAGTCATACTTGTTGCATGTCGTATATGTAGGCTACTTTCCGTGTTCTATATTTCGCTTTAGCGATATGACTAGTCCTGCCAATAAAGCAAATTGGAATGGAGAGACAGAGATAGAAAGACAGAGAGACCCTCTCACTTCAGGCAAGCGGAGCGAGGCGGAGGCGTTCGCGGTGACGTCCCGTCAGCCTAGCCGCTCACCGAGAGACGAGCCCCGCTGAAGCTATTCACGTCCCCACAACGCCAGAACCTTCTGAGAACTGGACGACGCTCGCCAGCTGAAATATCTCCGCGCTTAAAATGATAGTTTGTTGTTGTAAATGGCACATGAGCTACAGAATGTGGGGCAAAAAAAAAAAAAAAGAATTTCAAAGAGACCACAGTTTTCTCGGGTTGCTTTGTGTACACTTCACTTTGAGTTCAGGAGGTGAGGTTTAACATATTCCAAGCTCGGTTTTTAGGGATGGCATTCTGTTTGTGTGGCGAAGGCCTGCGGGTGTATTATATTGTATCCCAGCTTCAGTGGCCATGGGTTCAGTGGCGCATCCTGATGGCTTTGCTCACCATCATAACGGCTCTGTTAGCGCTTAAATTCGCTCGGGCGGTAAATGAACTGTAAACGAAGCGAGCGACGTTTATTCCAGAACCTTCTGGGCAGAAGCCCAGGAGCACAAAGGACACTCCCGATGTGTATCGCGCGCGTCCCCCCCCCGCGAGTCGAGAGGGAGAGCCGAAGAGAGCAGACATTTTAGCGGGGGATTTAGCGACGGGGTCTCCAGCCTCTGCTTTGGGCTTCCTGTATTTGCGGGGCTAGGTTACAGAGCGCTTCCGTGGACAGGAAGCTCCCAGGGTGGGGCCGGTGTTTGTTTCAGCGCTCCGAGCCAGCGGTCCGGCCCCCGCCGAACGTCACTCCGACTGCATCTGGGACACGTCCCAGCGAAAGGCATCGAACTTTGCTTTTCGGGTTGGTAGTCCGTCCCTAAAGAAAAATTACAGCTGCAGTATAAAGTATAAAGCAGAGAACGTGAGTAATGACTTTTTGAAGGTTTTTGAGAATGACTCTGAAGGAACGGTGGAGTTTTTTGGTTTGGTCGCGGGATTGTTTTTCGCGGCGCTGGGGGAACGTGGCCAGTCGGACCTGTTTTCTTTCCGCCCCAGCTTTGTGAGTCACATGGTTACAGCTGTAACCCCCCCCACCGCACCTCACTCTGCACCACACCCTCATGCGGGCGCTCTGTTTGCTTTCTAATGTTTTTACTGGAGATGGTGAGAAAGCGGTGAGGTTTCGAGGATCGTGCGCTGTGAGATTAGATCGCCACGGGAGGACGCGGATGTGTTGTTGTCCCCGTTTCCATGACAACCTCCTCGGCACTCCTTTGGGTGAGGTGAACGTGGGAGGTTGGGGGGAGGGTGGGGGGAGGCCAAAGCGAATGCCCGTCTGCAAACTCGCCCATTGCGGAGAGACCCAGCCCGATGCCACCGGTGTGCGGTTGCACAAAGGGAGGAGTTGGCGGAGGAGGCGGGTGAAGCTTTGGGTCGCCCGTTCAGTTGTTAGGGAGGAAGAACCGCCCACGTAGTGGTCAGAGCTGGGTCTGACGGGCGTGGCGGGTTTCCCTGACCCCTTCAGTGAGACGTGGACCCGGTCACTTTGGGCCAGACGCTCTTTATCCCCGAAGGCGGCGGTTCACTGAGTCTTCAGAACCGCGGCTTTGTTCCCGCAACCCCCTCGCCCCCGTCTCCTTTCCGCAGTCACATGTCTCCGCGTGATGCGCCTTCAGGTTTGAGCAGACGTGTAAAGGGTGCGAACAGCACCGCCCCCCCCCACTCCACCCCTACTCCAATCACAGGTGTGAAATATAGCGCTCTCGCGCTCCTTTTCGCACCCTCACCTCCGCCCGCCGCGTCTGACGCGGCGCCAACCAACCCCCCCACCCCCCCCCCTCGAGTGCCACGTCTCCCGTCTCCTCTGACAACCCGATAATTAATGTGAGCGCTCCGCGATCAAAGACGCACGCGTCTGCTCCGGTCTCCGGCAAGTTCCGTACGCCCGCCATCCTTACGCGGGGCGTCAGGACCGTACCCGTCATTGCTCCTCACGCCAAACTCCTGCTCTTAATGACTTAATTACCCCAGTTCTTCACGTCAGCTGAGTTATCACATGCCCGAGAGCTCCAGCCGGAGACTTCCTGTGTGACTGCGTGAAAACCTTTGCTGTGGTCTAATGTGTGAGTAAAGCACCCGTGTATACAGCTCGTTAACTAATTGATCCGGGGTAATTGGTGGGAACAGCCTGCGGACACACTTGGCCCTCCAGGGACGGTGTAGCGTTGGAGCAGGTAGCCATTCGGCCGCTGCCCCTCACTGAACCATCAGCGCCTCCCCCCCCCCCATCCCCCTCCCTGCAGATAACAGCCTGTGCCCGGGCCCTGACAGCAGTAGCAGTTAGCCTGCTTGTTAAGGTGAATTAGAGCTTTATTAGCAGCTTTTATGAGCCCCTCTCTTTTTCATGTTTGATGCCGGAGCGCGTGACTTTCACCGCCCGTTCTGTTTGTGCCGCCCGCCTGTAACGACCCCCCCCCCTCCCGGTTTAGTCCCCGCTCACGCAACCCGCCGCTCCCGGCGCTCACCGCCTGCGTCACGGGCGCCGCGGCGCCATGGAAACGGCGCCGGCGCGAGGCCTCAGGTTTCACAGCTGGGTCTGGCTGGTAGTTTTTACCGAGGGGGCGCTGGGTGTGCGGAGGGGCTGCGATATTTACTCCTCTCGGGCAGGCACAGCAGCGTCTGCGGCGCTGTCTGCTCCCAGTGCTAGCGCTGCTGTGGGAAAGCTAGCGGCACTGCAAGCAAATACAGCCTTTCTCAAGGCCAGGGACGTACGCGGTATCAGACACAGTGTTTGTGTTCACACACACACACGCACGCACACACATGCTCTCTCACACACTCACACACACACACACGCACATTCATACACACACACACACGTGCACACATTCATACACACACACACACATACACACACACACACGGTAGTTTTATAAGCCCGCTCCTTAGCGCTCGTGTTGGCTCTTGCTCTCTCCCTCAGGTGAAAGCGCAGACTAGACGCAAACTCAGTTCTTTACGTATCACCTGAGCCGAACCTCCCTAATGGCGCTAACAACCCCCCCACCCCCCCACCCCCCAGCCTGTGACGGGGGCTGTTGTCCCCCCCGCCCATTCTGCCAGTCAGGCACCTGGCCGCGTCGGGCTGCTGGAATGTTTCCTTCGGGTCCGGTTACGCCCCTCCAGGAGGGTAGACGGGGGTTCTCACAGTCCCAGCTCCTCAGATGACTTACAGCATCCCCCTCTCACACACACGCTCATGTGCACCCTCACCCAGCATCACCGGGAAGTCTGCGCACAGCACCGCGTAGCAGCGCACCGTGTAGCACAGCACCGCGTAGCACCGCACGGTACGTTCTCCTGTGTTACACACCCGGATGACATGTCATTTCTAATGCCTTTTCATTTTTACTTTTGTAGTTATCGGTCTGTTCTGCCCTTAATTTGCAGTTCTAGAGCAGTTGTTTGTGTAAGTGTGACTCATCTGTGTGATTTGTTTCGTCTCCACTTGCTTTCGGTGTCAGAACAAATTGCACGTCATGACCGATTACGCTCTGAATGCATGTTTTGTTTTTTATCACGATATTCTGCAGTCGGTTTGATAGATTATATGGTTACTTGTGCACTGGAAATGTTGAAGAGCGGAAAAATACGCTTGGTTGTAAGCAGTGTCTGCTGGTTGTGTGTTGTTGATTTTCCGGCTCTTGTAGCTGTCTGGCCAGGGTGTCGTTATCTGTTCCATACCCATGTGTGTGCTTGTGAGCTCTTGTGTTTTTGCGTTTACCAAAACAATGAATCGCAAAATACTGTATCTAAACAGTACGCCACGGCGAACTTTCAGTTAACGTGTCATAACATCTCTGTTCCTGCATTAATTTTTGTTTCAAGTATCTTCTGGAACATTCCAGTGTACTGTTAGTGTTCACAGCTTTGGCTAGTGGCTTCTCAGTGGACTGTGATAGAGTCGGTGTTTCTGATTGGCCGTCTCGCGGCTGCAGGGGGGTGGGTAGCACCTCGGCGGGGAGGGGAGGACGATGGGGGGGGGGATGACGGCAGTTATTGTGGAGGGATCGGAGGAGAACAGAAGCTCCCCTTTCTCAGGCGGCTTCAGTTACCGCCACTGCTCTCCCCGAGCGCTCCACGGTCCGCCGGTCCTCCTCCCCGGTGACATTCCAGCAGGTGGTCCCGTCCCCCTCCCCCCTCCCCCTTCCCCCTCCCCCTCCCCATGGTTTCACCGGCTGAGCAGCCTGGAGGGGTTTTTCGGAAACAGTCGAACGCGTTTCCACCTAAACGCCCAGAGGACCGCAGCGCCACGACCGTGTCTGTGACTCCAGCTGGGCTAGTAATGCTGTCACTCCCTGCCTGACTGAAGCCTTAAACAAGTCAATAATCTGTTGGACAGCAGGGGTCTAATGCATGGGGGGGGAAAGGGGAGCCCCCCCGCATTCTTCACTGCTGAACCACAACTCCCAGCAGGCCCAGGTAAACTACCGCTCGCCGCTCTCTGGCTGCGCTTAGCCATCCTGGCGTCAGAGCGCCGACCGGGAAGCGCTTGGAAGTTTCGCTGTCGGATCCGTCCAACCAAACCTCCCCGCGTGTCATTATCCCCAAGTCCAGCTGGACCTCGTCTCAGCAAAACAAACAACAGTATTTTTATGTCTGGTCAGCCTGCAATGGAAGTCTCTCTCTCTCGAGGTCGTCGTCGGTCACCAGAGACACAAGCAACACGTTTTTCGCATCAGTGCTGAGACTCTGAAGGCTGGAATTTTAAATCCTGAAAGACGCTGAAGTGTTGAAATCTTATTGCAGAGAATCGGGAAGGCTAACGGGTGTCTGACCGTGCAATGTGTTTAGCACAGAGCAGGGCTCAGCTACATGGCTCACAATCCATCCCCGGTGAACATACAGACCGATGTTAGCATCAGTAAACATACAGACCAATGTTAGCATCAGTGAACATACAGGCCAATGTTAACATCAGTGAACATACAGACCAATGTTAGCATCAGTGAACATACAGACCTATGTTATCATCAGTGAACATACAGACCAATGTTAGCATTAGTGAACATACAGACCGATGTTAGCATCAGTAAACATACAGACCAATGTTAGCATTAGTGAACATACAACCAATGTTAGCATTAGTGAACATACAACCAATGTTAGCATTAGTGAACATACAACCAATGTTAGCATCAGTAAACATACAGGACAATGTTAGCATCAGTGAACATACAGACCAATGTTAGCATCAGTAAACATACAGACCAATGTTAGCATCAGTGAACATACAACCAATGTTAGCATCAGTAAACATACAGGGCAATGTTAGCATTAGTGAACATACAGACCAATGTTAGCATTAGTGAACATACAGACCAATGTTAGCATCAGTGAACATACAGACCGATGTTAGCATGAGTGAACATACAGACCAATGTTAGCATCAGTGAACATACAGGCCAATGTTAGCATTAGTGAACATACATGGCAATGTTAGCATCAGTAAACATACAGGGCAATGTTAGCATCAGTAAACATACAGACCAATGTTAGCATCAGTGAACATACAGACCAATGTTAGCATCAGTAAACATACAGGCCAATGTTAGCATCAGTGAACATACAGACCAATGTTAGCATCAGTAAACATACAGACCAATGTTAGCATCAGTAAACATACAGACCAATGTTAGCATCAGTGAACATACAGACCAATGTTAGCATCAGTGAACATACAGGCCAGTGTTAGTGGCAGTCAACTTAGAGACTGCTGTCAGCAACAGTGAACGTACAGACGTCTGTTAGCGGCAGCACAGTGAGCATACAGACTGGCATACAGCTCCGTGCTTCTTTGGTCTGTTCAGTGCGGTTCCCGTGTCTGTTTCTCGAACGTTTCTCTGTGTCCGGGTGGGACGCGCGGTGATTTGGGGTCGTGTCTCCTGCCTGTCTGTGTGTGGGTTTGAGGCGCCCCTCCCTCTGCCCGAGGCGGATGGAAGCGCTGACTCGGGACGCCGCCTCTGCAGACGCAGCAGCCAGCTGAGGAGAGAGAGGCCCCGATAGGAGCCCCCCCCCCCCGCACGCCCGCGACGTGTCTCTGAGGCGTCTGCCCCCCACCCACACCCCGCCGTCTGCCCCACCCCGCACACCTGCAACACGTCTTTGAGGTGTCTGCCCCCACCCCCCAGCACCCTCTCAACACGTCTCTGAGGCTCGACACCCAGGAGTGCATGTCTCTCAGTCTGGCTTACTGCTCAGGCTGTGCATGAAGTTCTGTGGTGCTCAGAAAAGTTATTCATTCAAAACTGTTGTGGAACATTGAAATGGATATTGGATCGCATGAACATCATTTGTTGATATTTCCCCATTCTGAACTGTGAACGTGGGAGAAGCCAGTTTAATTTGCAAATTAATTCCATTTCTCCACCTTCTCCAGTTTGGCAGTTAAATATGAACATTTTCTGAAGGGACCTGTGAGGATTCTGTTTATCTGCTTCATATTCGATTAAGTTTCAGGCTTCTGAATTGGATAAACACGGGATGAGTGCTTTGTGCAGTCATTCTGGGTGATTAATACATGCGTTCAGCTGGGATGAGTGACCTTCACTGGAGCTCATTAACATGACAGCCCGCCCGCATCTGCTGCTTTATGCTTGTTTGCTTGGCCGAGCGTCCTGGCTGTTTGCTCAGGTGAAGCCACTGTTGGTGTGCGTGTGCAGAGCTGGACTCTCTGTTACTGTTTAGCTCAGCTGAGCCTGACTGAAAGCAGATTTGCACTTCCAGACCGTGTTCGAACCTGAGCTTTCCCCAAATATTACTGCTGGCTTCTTTCAGGGGGTTTGTCTGTTCTCCCTCAGCCATGGGGCCCAAAAGACGAGAATAAAACCTGAAGATTTTGGGGTTTAGTGTTTTTTTTCCTTCGGGTGCGTATCCCATGGGTCGGGCTGGAGTTCAGAAGGAGCTCCCGTGAGTTTGCAGAGCGCTGTGAAGCACACTGAGGCCATGGTGTTATATTGCATGAGCCAGTATAACCTGACTTTGGGATCAGTTTGCCAGTAAGCCTGCAGCAAGGCTTTGTTCCCCAGGTGGCCTGATGATCTGGGAGATGTTCACACTGCTCTGTGTGTGTGTGTGTGTGTGTGTGCGTGTGCGTGTGCACGTATAGGCGTACAAGTATGCGTGTGTGTGAGTGTCTGACTATGCAGGACCTTGCTAGAGGGACTTTTAGAGGCTCACACTTGTTGGGATTGGCCGGGGGGATCTGGCCTCCGGAACTTTCTGATGTTGCAAAGGCAGACCACCTCTCTCTTTTCTTTCATGTTTTGCCATCCGTGTCCGTTTAACACGGCTCTTCAGTTGACTGCTAGTCGTACCTCCAGGAGATTTGTGCAAAGCAGACTTGGCTCTCCATATAAGGACTGGAACACCCTCCTTCCCTTGTATTTTTAGGTTGAAGGAGTCAATTTGAAATATCCCTTGACCTTTTATGGAAGCATTCGTGAAAAGTAGCCACAAATCCCCAGTGTTATGTCACTGGTATGACCTGTGACCTTTTACCTTTGACGTCCCCTTCCCCATGTCTTTTAAGCAGGGATTAAAATGGCCTCCCCCCCCCCCCGTATCTGAAGTGAACCGGTGAGCATCAGGCCTGCGTTAGCCGCGCCACGTCTCCCACCCGCCAGCCCTGTGGTTTTAACGTAGGCGTGCGCCTGAGGTCCCAGGAGCCCGTTGGTCTGCGGGCCGCTCGCCAGCGCAGAGGAGGCCAGCAGCGTGTTCAGGGTCAGAGCGCAGAGGGGGCCAGCAGCGCGTTCAGGGTCAGAGTGCAGCTCGAGTGTTTAGGGAACCTAAGCTCTTCCATATGACGGGGTAACGGATGGGGCCTCTGTCCGCCGCTCTGTTTGGTCTGTTTGCTGACCCCCTCTTCCCCCTCTTGTGTCTGTTTAGGGTGCCGGGCAGGACAAGCTCGGGATCTACATCAAGTCGGTGGTGAAGGGAGGGGCGGCTGACATGGTGAGTAGGAGGGCTCTCGCGCCCGTGTGTTTTTAAAAACCTATCTGCGGACGCGTTTGCTCTGTCCAGCGTGGGTGCATGGGCTGTGAGACGTGGCCTCTGCTCCCCTGTTAAAAGTTTAAAAAACAAAAATGGCTCGAGTGCATGATTCCAGAGTCTGTTAGTTATAAGTGCAACGTGATGCCGCAATGCTCTGTGTGTGTGTTTGTTTGTGTGTGTGTGTCTGTGTGTGTCTGTGTGTGTGTGTGTGTGTGTGTGTCTCTGTGTGTGTGTGTCTCTGTGTGTGTCTGTGTGTGTGTGTGTGTGTGTGTGTGTGTGTGTGTGTGTACAGGATGGAAGGCTTGCGGCTGGGGACCAGCTGCTCAGTGTGGACGGGCGCAGTCTAGTTGGACTCTCACAGGAGAGGTACGTCCCCGCATGCAGCCCGAAACGTCCCCGCAGTACACAAACTTCACTTCATTTCTCCACTTCATTACAGAACAAACAATTCCAGCCTTAAAAAGTACAGAAAACTCATAAATACCACATGTGGATGTTTTCATGTCATTTTGTGTAATTTGTTGAGCACGGCTTAATCAAATAAAGTCAGTGAAAAGGTTGCGCAGCAGCTGTGGTGACAAGATGGCAGAGTTTAGATGACTCAGAGTTTAGGCTCTGTCGTTGTACAGAATCAGTGAGACCGACAAAACCAATCCCATTTCCTTCAAGTGCAGCACAAGGAATGAGTTACTTGTACTTAGAATTCCTTATTGCCTTGTTTTATTTAATACCCACGTTCCTGGTGGATTTTTATGAAAAGCACTTCACATTTTGTCTGTACTTTTGTTTTAAAAAAACAAAATTTACAGGCTTAATATACTTTATTGGTCCATATTTTACTGCTGCAAATGCTTCTTGTGGGAACGTCGGTAAATAATTAGCTCAATCCTATATTCATTTGAACTGAAACCATGTTCCCCTCGACACTTCATACCACTCCACTGAGTTTCTGCGGCTCAGCTGCCAGCAGGGATTGAATCACAAATTTGGTTTGCTTGGTTTCATGGAGAATGCTTTGTGAAGTTGCCAATTATAGGCTCCATGGAACCAGCGGCTAACCACTTTTGGAAAGCAAAACCTTTTAACTTGACAGTTGTTCCTCATTTGCTAATTGAGAGGGTGATGTCTGACCAGCCATTTGCACAATTGCGTTTCATGAAAGGTATTGGGAATATCCTGGGCCCTGTCTCTCCGCACTAGTAAATGAACACCAGTAAATGAATGCTGTGCTGGCCTCTGCTTGGTGTGTTTCGCGTTGGTAAATTGACTGTTACGTTCTCACCTCTCAGGGCTGCTGAGTTGATGACCAGAACAGGCTCGGTTGTGACACTCGAGGTGGCCAAGCAAGGGGCCATTTACCACGGCCTGGCCACACTTCTGAACCAGCCGTCTCCCATGATGCAGCGGGGTAAGGGCTCCTTATGACTCATGATGCTCCCCCTGTGTCTGTGACAGACAAAAATCTAGAAGTCAGTTAAGAACAGCAAAAAGGTCTGGAATGCTATTGGCTGCCACACGGTGCCATGGTGTGACCAAGCAGCCAATGAGGGGGTTCCCTGTTTCCTCCCCCATCACAGATAAGAGGTTACAGTTGCCGTACAGCTGGATTCCGGGAAGTTTGTGGATTAGGGGGGTGTTTCTCCTCAATCTTTTTTGCACCATGGACCAGTTACCTGTAATTATTTTCTTTTCAGCCCTGTTTATGCCAGTAACATTCCTGTGCTCAGTGTACTGTGATCAGAATCCTTTTATCTGGCACTGGTGGGCACAGGCCTAACAGACCAGGGTTTGAGTAGCACTGAGTGAGAGAGCCTGGCTCTGTCTGTGCTGCTCAGTTAAATTTGGGTTGTGAGAGTTCTGGCTGTCGATCGTACATGGAAGGTCATTTTGAAGGAAAGGTGGAGAGAACGAAATGTGCTGCTCTTCTGAGTCCTGGTCTCCTCCTCCTGTCCCTAGCGGCGGACCGCGGGCGGGACAAGGGAAAATTAAGACCAAAGAGCGAGGGCTTCGAGCTCTACAACAACTCCGTGCAGAACGGCTCCCCGGAGAGCCCCCAGGGCACGTGGGACGCCTACCCCGAACCAAAGAAGATGAGCGGGGAGGACCGGCTGCTCAAGAACAGGGCCGACCACCGCTCCAGCCCCAACGTGGCCAGTGAGTACCCCCCACCCCAGCGTAATGTGTGTGTGTGTGTGTGTGTGTGTGTGAGAGCGAGAGATAGTGTGTGTGTGTGTGTGTGTGTGTGTGAGAGCGAAAGAAACAGTGTGTGTGCGTGTGAGAGCGAGAGAAGGTGTGTGTGTACGTGTGAGGTCTGACTGACAGCATTGCCCTCGTTTCTCAGACCAGGCACAGAGTCCGGGAGGAAAGCCCGTTTACCAAGGAGGACCCGGGACCAAGATCACCTCCGTCTCCACGGGCAACCTCTGCGCCGACGTGAGTAACGGCTGCCGTTTCTGCCTCGTGACCGGCCACTGTACACGCCACCCCCGCTCGGCACGGCTAAGTCATGGTAATGAATTAAAAACCAGACAACATGGATGAAAACACACACACACAAAAGACTCATTCTCTTCTTAACCGCGTGCTGTGCATTTGCTGCGTGGTGTGGATCTCTCCCGTTTTAATTGGCTGTTGCCCTGGCAGGCGCTGTGTAATTATCAGAATGTTCCGTGCCTTCGGAAACGCATTCTTCTGTTTAGGGGGCGTGTGATGTAATGTGATTTAAAATTGCTTATCAGCGTCTGCCGCGTTAGTGTCGTAATAAATCCTCATCAGCTCTCCAGCCACCGTGCCTGATTAGATAATTAGTTCCTGTGCCGCGGTGCCATATTTACCCCGGCGAGAAACACCGAGCTCTCAGTCAGCCGTAGCCACGGTTTCATTTAAATTCTCCCGATTTTTCCGCAGGTACGGCTGTGTTGATTATTTAGACGTCTCACCGAACCACCACCCCGTCTGGGCTGTAAGAACGTGTAATCACGCGTCTAACCCCTCCCCCTCTTCCTCATTGGCTGCAGGAGGAGCCGTCCCCGCCCCACCCGGAAGCGTACCCCATCCCCACGCAGACCTACACCCGGGACTACTTCACCTTCCCCGCCTCCAAATCTCAGGACAGGATGGGCCCCGGGCCGGGCCCCGGCCAGCCCTGGCAAGACCCCGAGGACAGGCCCCTGGACGACCATCCCCCCGGCAACATGGCCCTGCAGGTGCTGCAGGGGCCCCGAGTCTTACACAGCCACTGCTGATCATTCCCTCAATAGCTGCATGATGAGCATGTCGGAAATATTATATGAAATTTTAGTAGCCGCTATGCAATGTTCGTAAGAACATAAGGACCCTCAATACTTAGGCCACTCGACCTGGCAGGTGGTTTTGTGCGCTGATGACTGTTGGTGTTCAGTATTCAGTATGCTATGCTATGCAGTAGCTGCAGTTTCAGAAATGGCTTTTATTTTGAACGCAAGGTTTTGTGGTTCACCTTCGACCTTTGTGCCTGTGCGTGTCCCGCAGGATGAGCTGTTGGACGAGCGTGTGGGGTACGCCCCAGACAGGCTCCGGCCGGAGGACCTGGTGCTCCTGCAGCAGCGGGAGGCCGAGTATCAGAGGGAGCGGGGCAGCGGGGAGCCCTGGAACCACCAGGTCTCCTCCTCCGTGGAGTCCAGCACCTCCAGCCAGGAGCACCTCAACTACTCCTCGTCCTCCTCCTCCAAGGGCAACCACAAGAGCGGGCCGGGTCGCTGGAAGACCCCACTGTCGCCGCACTCAGGTCCCGCCCCCGGCTCCGCCCCCCCGGCGGCCCGCACCGACCTGCCGCCCCCGCCCCCTCCCCCGCCCCCCGTGCACTACGCCGCCGAGTTTGAGGCCCAGCCGGAGCTGCCGCTCCCGCCGCCGCCCGCCGTCGCCCAGCAACACGCCGCGGCCGCCGCGGCTGCCACCGCCAATGCCGCCGCGGCCGCCGACCGCAAGAAGCGCGAGGAGCAGCAGCGCTGGTACGAGAAGGAGAAGGCGCGGCTAGAGGAGGAGCGCGAGAGGAAGAGGCGGGAGCAGGAGAGGAAGATGGGCCAGATCCGCAACCCCGCCGGGCCCGCCCCGCTCAACAACCAGCACGGCCCCCCGCCGCCGCAGCAGCACCAGCAGATGGGCCCCCCCCAGTCCCCCGCCCAGGTCCCCCAGACCTACCTCCCCTTGCAGCTGGCCTCCCAGGCCCAGCAGCAGCAGCCCCCCAGGCCCGAGAAGCTGGCCAGCCTCCCCCGCGGGGCCCCGCCCCCCCACGACACGGTGATCCGCGAGCTCCTCCCCCAGCAGCAGCCGCGCACCATCGAGCGCCGGGACCTCCAGTACATCACCATCAGCAAGGAGGAGCTGTCGTCGGGGGACAGCCTCTCGCCGGACCCCTGGAAGCGGGACGCCCGGGAGAAGCTGGAGAAGCAGCAGCAGCTGCACATCGTGGACCTGCTGGACCGCGAGATCCAGGAGCTGCAGGCCAAGCCCGAGCGCTCGGCCGAGGAGAACGACCGCCTGCGCAAGCTCATGCTGGAGTGGCAGTTCCAGAAGAGGCTGCAGGAGTCCAAGCAGAGCGACGAGGACGAGGAGGAGGAGGACGACGAGGACGTGGACACCGTCATGATCATGCAGCGGCTGGAGGCCGAGAAGAGAGCGCGGGTGAGCCCGCCTTCTCACACACTGCTCTGAGAATGTAACGGGTAACAGATACGCTAATAAAGTAGCACTTTCTCTCACACTGCTCTGAGAATGTAACGGCTAACAGATACGCTAATGATGAAATAGCACTTTCTCTCACACTGCTCTGAGAATGTAACGGCTAACAGATACGCTAATGATGAAATAGCACTTTCTCTCACACTGCTCTGAGAATGTAACGGCTAACAGATACGCTAACGGTGAAGTAGCACTTTCTCACACACTGCTCTGAGAATGTAACGGCTAACAGATACGCTAATGATGGAGTAGCACCTTCTCTCACACTGCTCTGAGAATGTAACGGCTAACAGATACGCTAATAATGAAATAGCACTTTGTCACACACTGCTCTATGAATTTAACGGCTAACAGATACGCTAATGATGAAATAGCACCTTCTCACACACTGCTCTGAAAATGTAACGGCTAACAGATACGCTAACGGTGAAGTAGCACTTTCTCACACACTGCTCTGAGAATGTAACGGGTAACAGATATGCTAATGGTGAAGTAGCACCTTCTCACACACTGCTCTGAGAATGTAACGGCTAACAGATATGCTAATAAAGTAGCACTTTCTCACACACTGCTCTGAGAATGTAACGGCTAACAGATACGCTGATAATGGAGTAGCACTTTCTCACACACTGCTCTGAGAATGTAACGGGTAACAGATATGCTAATGATGAAGTAGCACCTTCTCACACACTGCTCTGAGAATGTAACGGCTAACAGATATGCTAATAAAGTAGCACTTTCTCACACACTGCTCTGAGAATGTAACGGGTAACAGATATGCTAATGGTGAAGTAGCACCTTCTCACACACTGCTCTAAGAATGTAACGGCTAACAGATACGCTAATGATGAAGTAGCACTTTCTCACACACTGCTCTGAGAATGTAACGGGTAACAGATATGCTAATGGTGAAGTAGCACCTTCTCACACACTGCTCTGAGAATGTAACGGGTAACAGATATGCTAATGGTGAAGTGGCACTTTCTCACACACTGCTTAAAAACGCTAACGGTGAAGTAGCACTTTCTCACACTGCATGCTCAGGGTAAATGTAGCGAGTAACACAAACGTAGTAGCACGGTGAAGTAGCACTTTCTCTCACACTGCTCAAAAACGCTAATGATGAAGTAGCGCTTTCTCATGAAAAGTAACAAAGCCCGTGTTATGTTGCTGTATAAACACCGTTTGCTTTTGTGGAGCTGGATGCAGTTTCCCCCGTGGCGCACTCATTGCATTGAAACGGTGAGCGTTTGGCTGCGTGTGCTGACATTGGCTGCTGATTGTGTTCTCAGGAAGGCCAGGCAGCAGCCAACAAACACACCTAAAACCTGACTAACCCCTTTTTTTTCCACTCTTTGGAGCTGATAAGAGCCTTCAGCAGCGCACTCTAGATATGCTATACGCTAGAACGGCTAGATGACTCAAGACAAGACAAGCAGTCGAGCTGCGGGCTTGCTGACGGACAAAAAGCATCCGCCGTTGCCGTGTCCCGCTCCTTAGAGTCGGTAGTTGGAGTGCCAAGGGTCTGCTAAGCGACCCGTGGACGTAGAGGTCACGAGGTGGCCAGGTTCTGGAGCTGCGGACAAAATGGACGCGGTGAACACAATGAGCCGCTGGCGGTTTCCAGCCTCGCCTCGTCGGTCGCCGTGCGCGCGCGAGCGGCTGCCTGCGCTTCCCCCGCTG